>NC_056725.1:1524474120-1524661620 GCF_019279795.1 Protopterus annectens | reverse complement strand
GCATTAAGCATGAACCTCTCTCTGTCTTATTTACTTGCCAATAGAAATTTAGATCCCTGGTTGTAGTAATTGTGGGATTATTTAATTTGTGGAGATGCAAGAGATTTGAGACCACTAGGTCCCCAATGACACAGAAAACAAGTCATAAATCTCCCCTCAGAAGTCTATAAAATACTGAACTAAGGGGACAGTGCTTGCAGTCTTTTCAGAGAGCTTAGGGTTTTTAAGGTAGTAATCCTCACAGTTAAAGAACTCTGATGTTTTTATAGTAGTCGATATATCCAGTGATGTACATCCCAAAGAAGGAAGTGTAATCAATAACTGGCCTCATCAATGTTCTTTATACCTGGATATTTTTTTCTTTGGCAATTAGCTGCACTAAGTAGGATGACCTTTTGACAACTGTTACACGATGACTAAAGGAGATGAAATCATCATCCCAATTTGCAAGGTCTTTAACAATACTATTATTCTGGAGTTGGGGGTTGTCTAGGTTGCATGCTTGGGGGGGTACATGATTGTTTATCAAGTGTGACAACACTGCAATTTTTAGCACACAACTTGAACCCACTGCAGTACACCAGGAATTCATAAGTATGAATTCTCGCAAAAGGGCTTTGACATAAGAGGGGGACTTGACAAGGACTACCAGTTTACAATCCTCAGCAAAACATGGTTGGTTGGACGTCTTGGTTCAACATCTGCAGATCTTCACAATAAATGTCGAACAGAGGTCCCAGCAGTGAGTCTTGTGGGACACCACTGGTTAACTGTTACCAAGATAGGGCAACTGCTACCCACCACATGTTGGTTCTGTCTTTTAGCAAATTTATTAATCTATACAGCAAGGAATCCATTTGCAATGAGTCAAGCTTACAAACTTTGCTAACATGGAGGACAGTGTCAAATGCTTTTGGGCAGGTCAAGATAGATTTGTGGCCAGCATGACTGCTGTCAGCAGCCTGTGTTCCTTTTGAAGACTTTACTGGAAAATATCACTTATCCTCTGCCATAAATTGCTGTGAATGAAACTTTAGTTTGTTTTTGCTTTCCTGTATTTTGTACAGCTTCAATGCCTTCTTCTAGTTTGTATACCATGGTTTATTTACACTGCATTTTACTTGTAGTCTTGCTTTTAACTGCATATTTAAAACTAGGAAACAGACCATATCTATCTCTCATGAGTCGCACAGAAATTAGTTTTTCCGCACCCTGTGTTTTTAAACTCAGCTGTCTTTCTAGTTGCCTGTCCCTTATGTTAATTTGGCCACATATTTCTTTCCATATCCTTTTTCATTGGCGTTTGTGAAATCCCACTTTCAGCTATTTAAATTTTTTGACATTCCCAGAGCCAGAATACAAAGTGCCCACTCCCTTCCAAACTATCTTGCTCTTTTACAATTAGTGGCTCTCCACTTGGACAGCTAAATCTCAAGTTACTCCTCTCTTTCATATCTAACTGCTTAGGGCACACTGCAACTCTTGTGCTATTAGCCCTTTTTTCTATTTTACCTTTAAAATCTGACACATACTCCAAGACTACAAATTATTGCAGAGCCCACATTCTGCCTCTCAGTAGTCATCTTGGAATCAGTGCTTCTGTTTTGCTCCTAGTGAGAGGAGCAGCATAGGGACATTATTTCTTATTTTGGATCCTTTAATCCAGATCCGTATTCAGACGGACTTCCTTAATGATTTTTAATATCTTCTTTGACATCTGCCCATGCTTCCCAGGTAAGTAAATCAATCATTTGCTATAGCCAAACCCAAAGACATTTCAACTTCTTATGCCCCCACAGATACAGAAACCAGTGGACCAGGTTGAAAGCAGGGATAAAGTATCATTAGGATGGCCTTGGCCTGAAAAGCTTGCAAACATCATTCTAGAGGATCTGAAAAAGTTCTGTTAAGTCCTTCACAGGGTGAGAGATGTAGAAGGATGTCATCTCCAAAAAAGCATGATTTTGCTCAGTGTCCCACACCAAACACTTGATTCCATTATTTTAACAGCAAACAGCTCCAAGTAGAAAGCAAAAAGCAAGGGCAGCAGTGTAAAGTTCTGCATAGTGCTCTTTCAGTTGAAAAAAGTCAAAGTCTCCCCACTACTTCCAGTTTCACCGATGAGTCTCCAAACATCCCTGTCCATCAAGGACTCAAGAAAACCTAAACTACATAGGATTCAAAAAAGGTGATCCTATCAAATGCCTTTTCCTTGTCAAAACTGATCATTAAGATTATTCCTCGTCTCAGCATCTTTTTGTGACAAAGTTAAGAACGCTGTCAAACATCTACCTGCCTTTTACAAATCCACATCAGTGGATCAGTCTTGCTACGCATCTGGCTACCCTATTTGTAATTAAAGACCTGAAACTTTGTAGTCACGATTCAGAATGAATCGGTCTAAAAAAGCTATTTTAACTGGGTCTTTTCCCTCCCGGATTGTAATCATTACTGCTACCTCCATCTTCCATGGACTAAAGGGGGGGGTGGGGCCGAGTGATTTACCTACCTTTTGACTAACTACAACTTGTCATACTTCCTCTATCTGGCATTCTGTTAAGAGACCCCTAGTCTCAATTTCAAGTAATTTTCTTAAAGGCAAGTCCTGCATGAAGTTTTCCATCACAAATAATTCCCACGGACCCTCCTCCCCTTTGTAGAAAAACTTATAGAAGTCCCAGAAATCTTTATTTACAAGATGTCCCCAACAAACTGTACTCTAGTATAGAGGCATCAAATCTAATGAGCCAATATCAACCTTCTGCTCTCACTTTCCTTGTTAGAAGCTTTTGCACTCTAGGGGTATTTTCAATGAAAAACTGCTTTGTCACCCATCGTAGGCAAACAGGAAATATCAACTTCATTTTGTTCCACTTCTTGTGAATTACCCTCTTCATCCACATACAACCCTTGTTTTGCCATACGAGTTTAACATTGGAGACTTGACAAAATGCTCGCCTGCCACTGTCCCAGTTTTCCCTCCTTTAAACAGAATGTATGCCTTAATTGCTACTTTCTATGTATGCTATTCTACATTAGTGCCTCTGAAGTGGAACAAACTCATTCCCCAAAATATTACTTTATAAAATGGGAGGCAGAAATGCATCTCCATCACAGATGTCTCATTCGCCCTATGTTCCTTCTAAATTGAGGCATCCATCTGAACTGGGGTATGATCTGAAATTTCGAGTAATAACACCAAGAGTAGCATCTGTCCAATCTAGCTTAATTCCTAAAGTCAGGAAAAGTCTCAAAAGAACCACCCATGTTCGCACATCCTAGCAACCCCATGTATTTTTGGAAGTCGTTCATCCACTTTGAGACCACAAACAGCTCCAACACAGGGACAACCGGCACTCACAGGATTTATGGACAGTGCAAGATTGTTCCATCTCAGCTGAAACAGACAGAGCTTCATTGATGGGGCAATCTTCTGGAGAACTTCAGAGCTCCAAAATAGAACTGAAAATGACCACATCCTAAATGCACTAATTCCCATGTAATGGTTTTCCAAGTTAAACTCAGGCTCCCCATCTCAGGAATAGACTACGTGCAGAACTATAGTGCAGCAGTAAAGGACTCACCACCCTATGAGACTTTGCTACCAATTAAAAGGGGGAAGACTGGAACAACTAGATGGCCCTTGTCTGGATACCAAGGCAGGTTCCTCATTTATAGTGTAGGTCAGATCAAGCAATGGAAAGGCTGCAGAAGATTCACAGAGACCCTCAGCAAAGGAGGACTTGCTTTCACTTTAGAACATCTAGGTCCTGCAGAGGCTAGCCAAAGAACAAATACTACAAGACTTCAGCATACAATTCTGCTCCTCATGAAAGAGAGAATCACAGCCACGCTATTTTGTTCAAGGGCACAATTCACCATGAAGCCCAGGCCAAAGTATCAGCAGAGTCGTAATTGCAATGAAAAACTCAGTTTGTTGTTATGGAGGCTGTAAGCAGGATCTTCCAAAAGATCCAAGAGGCACTAGAGTTTCTTTGAAATCTTCCTCAAGAGATTGGCCTAGAACTTGGGAAAGAAGAGGCAAGCTGTCAGCAAACCCAAATCACAATGCAAAAGCAGCAAAGCCTTTGCAACACCCATCCAAAACTATCATGCTACTAGATGGGGAATTCAAAAGTGTTGGGTCATCTTTGGGACCCATGTTGCGCAGGATGTTTAGGTTTATAGCCCCCTCACAAATGGTCTCATCTTAATAGCAGAGAGTATGGGCCTTTTATTCATCCAGGTACAATGGGCAAAATCAGGGTGCCTCCAAGCTGCTCTTACATCATCCCTAGTAGCTAGCAGCAATGGGGGCGGTGACCCAAAACCCTCCAACTTCTTCCTAGGTAAGGGGACAGGGCCAGAAACCAGTTAAAAGGAGCTACTACTCAGCCTTAGGGCATCTCAAAATTACTGTAAATCTCAGACAGATGCAGACAGTTAACTCTCTCCTTGTCTTCCTTAAAATTGTGACTTCAACATTCCACAAATCCTCACGTGAAGCTGCCACACCCTATCCCCTCTAGCTGGTGCAAGACCACACAGGAGTACATTACAGTTATTAGGTAACCAAGAACAAGCAGTGCTGGACTTGGCATGGACTTCAAATGAGTACACTCACTTGCACATGGAAAACCCTGCTCAATACCCATACTTTGAGAAGCAAATCTGGCATTTCATTAGACTGCCTCTTCTCAACTGCAGCCTGCTAATCCATACAAGCATGCGAGTCCCAAAGTAACTGTCCCCACTCGAGTAACCACAGTCCATGACAAGAGCACTTAAATGAGTTCATATTATCCGGTTGGCCACCAGTGAAACATGGTGGTGCAAAAACTACAGGGTTAGAACAGAGAAAACTTCATCAGGCCAAAGTTTCTCGAGCCCATACCAATCCAGCTTGCTTAAGTCCTCTGACAGTAAGCTCACCACTTGAATGATTCAGAAGCCAGACACTGGGCTTTCCCAGATAAGTGACCAAGTACTTACCCTCACATCATTCTTCATGAGACAAGCTCTGAACCACTGCCATTTGTGCAAAGTGGGTTAGCAAATTTTCATGCTTTCAATGTTGCGAGTTTGGGCCAACTCTCTGGCACTTGCTGCAGTTATGTATTATACTTTTCCCTCCTAACAGCAAAAGCAATGTCCAGGTGGATCTTGGCCTATTATCCAACAGCAGCAGACACTAAGGCACAAAGAAAAGCAAAAATGGATGACAAGAAGAGATATCAGACATTAGCAAATAACAGCTTGTAGGGTTCTGTCAAACTTGCATGTGGAATGAGTGTTTTCCATCGTGTGTGTTGGCTGTGTAAACAGAAGTACCATAACACAGGCTTTTGCTAAACATAAAACATTCTAGCTGGAGGGGAAGCAATGCACAGAAAAGAATCCATCAAGATTTGTTTTTTTTTTACTTCATGCACATTTTGCCAAAAAATAAAAAAATATTGATGGGTGACTGAACCAGCAGTTGCACTGCCGATGCCAAACACCTTGGCAGAGATGGCTAATGCATGGAAATGCAGTCTACTGGACTGACAAAAAAGTGGCCTCTGTCTGCATCAAGACAGTGACAAATGCTAACATGACACCAGACTGGACAGAGCATATTATAGTATTTTCTATATAAAGGACACAAACCAATGATGGACCCCCCCCCCTGCACTCCCCTTCTCTTGTGCTAGAAGCCCTAGCCACCAGCATCTCATCCCTGACATCCCCACAGCTCTAACCAGTTGTTTAAGACCCAATAGCAGGGAGGAATTTGGTTGCTAAAACCTGGTTCCTAGTAGTGTCATCTTTTGGTGCAAAGATTATCCTACTAAACACCATGAAAGCTCTGCCAACAATAAATAAAACTCATCCATTCTTGCCTGCAACAGAGCTACAAGTATGTAATGGGCCACTAAGGTCATGTATGCTAGGGAGCACTAGAAGAACATTTTACATCATAGTCTGTAGACAACAGGTATACTCTGGAGACTGATTATTTTTGATCCTGTAAAAAAAAAAAAAAAAAAAAAAAAAAAAAATTAACATTACTGTGCAGTCCTTGTGAATGGAACACCACAAGAATTACACTGTATGCCATTACAAAAAGATGGCTTGCACAATTCATAAGTATTTCCTTGCCAATTGTATAAAAAAGCACAACCAGCTATTTAGTGTTTACAATTTAGTACGTAAATAGTCGGTTCCTTTTCCATTCCCTCTCTGTTTTCTCATTTTGATTATTCCTCAATTTTCTCATTGTGTGACCTCACAAGATATGTCCAAGATTCACAACACTGTTCTTTCCCCTTTTTATTAGTTATGTTCCCTTTTCATTCCACTCTCCTCACGTTTGAACCATCTTTAAACCATGATGTACTTACAATATTATAGATGGCTGAAGATTTCAATCTGACTGACATTTCCTTCTCAGGTTAGTTTCCTTTCTTCCTCATTACTTTTCAAAACATTCAAGCTCTTGACCATTAGCCTGCCACTTCTTGGGAGGTTCTCTTGATTTCGTTATGTTCAATTTCATTAATTAGTCTTAACCACTTCCGTTATCTTAAGGTTCACTTTCTGCTGCCACTATTTTGCCATTTTTTTGTGCAACCCCTAATGATGCTAACAGGGCTGTAACATGACCACACACACACACTTTAAGGGAACATTTCCCTCAAAAGGTTCACCTTGCCAGCTCCAATGTGACATTACTATTTCCTCTAGCACTTTTTTAATAGTTCAAGTCCTTAGAATACCAAAAACATATGCTCCCACACACCAACAGCTTCCTCACATCTCCAACATCTTTGAAGTACCCGTCGAAAAGTACAGTTGGACAAGTTGCACTTACCATAATAGCAGATGATAGAATTCCTCACTGATACAGTAGCCTTTGACCACTTTGGTTATATCCTGACTAGGATTTAACAACCAGCCAGCTTCATGATGCAGGCAGAGACACAGATATTAATCCTGAAAAGGACATCAGTAGGATATCAGAGCACCTGGTGAAAACACAGACACAGGGAGGACATGCAGGTTTCCCCAGCGAAAGCAGCCAGGTCCAGAACAGGACCACAAAAGCAAACAATGCCAGGCAGCAATACTAACTTCTGCCCCAGTGAGCCAGCTTCAAGTATCATCAAAACAAATACTCAGGGAAAACAGCTCTCTTTATAACTCAGCAATGCTATGGGGATGTTTGTCCAAGATCATCAAAATGTTTTAGGAAAAATTAAAAGTACCACCCACTTCAAGTCTGTAGGGGATGCAAATAAACCTAAATTGTTAAGGTTTGACAGACTTTTTTATGCATGGGGACCACTACAGTCTTGTATCATAACTTTTCAGTTATAAGTAAATTAAAGTATAAATGTTCACGAAATCTAATGGGCTCTACTGCAGTTGTGCTACTATGGTTCTTTTAATTCAAAACAATGTTGCACAGGGTGAGGGGGGAGGTTACCATTAGTGAACAATGTAATAAAGTCTTAGTTTTTCTGAAGATAACACCAATAGTCCACCACTATACAGGCATATACAGTGGATACAAAACGTTTACACACCCTTGTTTACATGCCAGGTTTTTGTGGTATAAAAAGAGACCACAATAAATAATTTCAAAAAACTTTTCCCACCTTTAACCTGTACAATTCAACTGAAAAACAAACAAATTTGTTAGGGGAAAATATAAAATAAAAAATGTACAATAACGCTGGTTGCATAAGTCTGCACACCCTTAAACTAATACTTTGTTGAAGCACCTTTTGACTTGCAGCATTCAGTCTTATTGGGTACACACCTGGCATTAATTTAAGAGAATAACCTCAAATAAAGTTCAGTTGTCCTTGTAGGATTTTCCTGAGATTTACTCAGTTGCCTGCTACAGCAACAGCCATGATTCAGAGACAGCTTACAAAGCATCAAAGGGATCTCATTGTTGAAAGGTATCAGTCAGGACAAGAGTACAAAAAAATTTCCACAGCATTGGCTATACCATGGAACACAGTGAAGACAGTCAAAAAGTGGAGAAAAAAAATGGAATAGTGACGTTGCAAAGAACTGGACGACCCTCCAAAATTGATGAAACAAGACAAACACTGGTCAGGGAGGCTGCCAAGAGACCTACAGCAACACTTAAGGAGCTGCAGGAATTTCTGGCAAGTACTGGTTGTGGTACTACATGTGAATCTCTCGTATTATCCATATGTCTGGAATATTTAGTTACATTTGTTAACCTGGAGAGTCCAACTGGACACCGGTCCGTTTTCAGCAGAGGCCCGGGAAGAAAAGCTCCACATTAAGTATTATTGGTATTATACAGTTAAAAAAAAAAACATAGCATTTAAATATAGACATTAGTCCAGTTAAGGACGCAAGACAAGAAAACAGATGTAACACAGCTGTAGAGCATAGTACAATTTTAAAATATGGTGACATACTAAACATGGTTAAAATGTAGTTGAGATTCATCAGTGAACAATTGAAACAAACTGTTTTTGAGGTACATAACAGCCATTAGCAGTTGTTGCTACAAGACGTCAGTATTATGTGGTAGGTAGCGGAGAACATTAGTAGCCAAGCTTGCTAAGAGTAGGTTGTTGATAGGGGCTGAGAGAGGTAGTGGATGGTATTAGAGGGGGGGTTGCAAGGGCATATCTGGCAAGTTTTGAAGTGTGATTTTAGTAAGGATTTAAAGTGGGTGCAAGAAGTTAGAGGTAACTGAGGATGGGAGACAGTTCCAGATTTTGGCTATAGTGCAGGAGAATAATGCTTCTCCAGCAGAGTTAATGGCTCTTGTGACCTGCAAGATGTTTTTGTGACTGGATCTTACTGGTCTCGTGGTTATGTAGGGTTGGAGTAGATTCTGGAGGGATGGGATTTTTAGTGGTTGGTTTATTAGTTTGTGGGCGAGTGTGAGTTGGTACCATTGAAGGAGGTGGGGGAGCTCTAGCCATCCCAGTTCTGCTAATGAGAGAGTGGCGAGTACAGTAAGAAGCCCCTGTGGCAAATTTGGCAATTTTGTTGTAGCAGGTTTCGAGCTTATTTAGATCACATTGTCTAAGGTTAGTAAATACTGGAGAGGCATAGAGTAGGGTAGAGATAAGATGAGAATTTGCTACTGACATTTTAGCTGCTTTGCCAAGTAGTTGCTGACTTCTATATAATGCTCCTAGTTTTTTGTGCACTTTTTTACTGGTCATGGAAATGTGAATGGATGGATTTTGTTCTGATGTTAAAGTAAGAGCTGTCTAGGGTAAGTTTGGTGGGTTGGAAGACTAGTAATTTTGTTTTGTTTGGGTTGAGCATTAGTTGGGCATTGGATAAAGTTTCAATAGAAGAAAATGCTTCCTGTGACTTTTTGCAGTTCTGGGAGGGAGTGGGCTCTACAGATGATGTTTGAGTCATCTGCGTATTGTATGAGTATGCCATGTGTTGTGGCCGAGACTAGATTGCTGGTGAAAACAGAGAAGAGTAGGGGTCCCAGGATGGACCCTTGGGGAACTCCTATGGAGACTGGTAGTTGGGGGGGGTTGTCCTGCCAAACAACTGCTTGTTGGCAGTCAGATAGGTAACTCTGAAACCAATTGATGACTGGTTGAGAGAAGGATAGGTTATTGAGAAGAGAGAGAGTTGTTTGTGTGGGGCCATGTCAAAAGCTTTAAAGAGGTCTAGGAAGGTAGCTGAGGAGAGATAACCTGTATTTTTATTTTGTAGGATAGTGTTAGAGAATGATAGTAAGGCAGTGGTGGTGCTATGGTTAGGTCGGAAACAGTGTTGTGGGTTGGAGAGGAGGTTGTTAGCAAGGAGGTGATCCGAGACTTGAGAATGAATGCATCTCTCTAGTATTTTGGAGAGTGGCGAGAGAATAGCTATGGGGCGGTAATTGGTTAGATCTGTGGAGGGGCCTCCTTTGTGTAGGGGAAATTATGTGTGTGAGACTTTCCATAGTGTAGGAACATTACTTTCAGACAGAGATCTGTTAGTCAAGAGTGATACGGGGTAGGCTAGAGCGACAGCTGCAAGTTGAATGTATACACCTGGGAGATTTGTCTGCTGCTAATCTGGTGGTTTTAAGTTTAGTTGCTTTATTTTGAAGGTAGGAATAGGAGAGAAAGAGAAACTAGTTGGAAGATTGTTAGTTCTAGTTGATAGTGTGGGTTTATTGGGGGGGGGTTGTGTTGTCTAGCTAGTGATAGTACGGTTTGTGTGAAGTGACTGTTGAAAGAGGTAGCAATATTTTCGGAGGAGTGAGTTAAGTTAGGAGTGGGTGTACTTACTTTACACCTGGGTGGAGGATGGAGTTTCAGGACCTGAATTGTTTGGGGTTATGTTGGGAGGAGGTAAGGGCAGACTGGTAGTATTGGATTTTGTTCTGTTTTATAAGCTTTTTGGTTCTATTGTGTAGTTCTAGGAATTTTTGCCTAGTAGAGGGGGGGTTTTGGTTTTGCGCCAGTTGTCCCATGCTTTATCCCCGTTTTTCATTTCAGACTGTTTTTTTTGTAGCCATGGGGATTGCTGGGTTCTAGTTCGCGAATGTCTTATGGGGGCATGGTAATTAAGGATGCTTAGGAATGTTTTATTAAAAAGTAGTCAACTGCGTCATCTAGTTTGAAGTATTTTAGAGGTTGCCAGGTACAGTCTTTTGAGGATGAACTGAATGAGAGAGGGTTGAAGTTATTTTTTTTGCATATTTGACAGTAGACGATGGGTTTTACTTTATAAAGGTGTTTTCTTAGTAAGAATGTTGGGGAATGATCACCGAGGCTGTCAGATAAGCAGCCTGCTATATATGACTGGGGGCTCTTATTGACCAGTATCCTATCAAGGTAGTGTGTTTATTGGAGTTATTTATCCTAGTAGGTGACTGGACTAGTTGGGTGAAGCCATGAAGATTTACATGATGGGTTGGGTGGTTGCTAGAGCAGGATTGCCAGTCAGTGTTGTCTCCTAGAATTAAAGTTTCTTTGGGTAGGTGGTGGTTAGTCCAGCTGAGGAGGTTTTCAAGTGGAGGAATGTTGTGGCCAGGTGGGAAGTAGCAACCTATTATGTTTAGGGTTTTATTTTGGTTTATTTTTAAGGTTGGCATATATTATTTCTTCCTTACCTATTTGGGGAGCTGCTAACTTTAAGATCTGGATGTCTAGATGCTGCTTAAATATTATAGCTATACCACCTCCTTTTTTGTTTAGTCGGTCTGCTCTTAGTATACTGTAGCCAGCAGGGAGGATTTGCTCATTAGTAATGTGTGGTTTTAACCACGTTTCTGTAAGGATTACTACATCAGGGGAGTAGAAGTCTATAGTGGCATGGAATTCATGCATCTTGTTGCATATACTTCTAATATTTAGGCTTATCAGAAGGAGGTTGGTTGGCTTTCTATTAGCTGTGATTTGAGAGATGTGGTTTGTAGTCTGATTATGAAGGGAGGGGTTGGAGATAGAGGGACCAGGATTAGGATGGATGTCTCCACCGAGTGCTAGGTTGGATATGAATGAGATTATTAGTTTTATCAATTTCTGTAGATGCTTGCTTATAAGGGAAGTTTTTTGATTGTGTTCTGTGGGCAATAGGTATGGTGGTAGGGTTGTGTTAGGTTGAGGGGTTGTTTTTAGTTTAGGTATTGTGGTCTGTAGTCTATGTAGAGGGTGTATTGGGAAGGTTGCTGACCTGATGAGAGAGTAGTAGAGTAGAGGTGGGATATGAGTGGTGGCACAGTGGTAGTGGTTGAGTGCAGGAATGGTGGAGGTTTGGGTAAGATGTGATGTATGCAAGGAGTGTACATGCAGTGACTATAGGTATGGTGTGCTTGTACATATTAGCCGAGTAGGAGGAATAATAGTGAGAAGTTGTAGGAGGAAGTATAGGCGTGGTGATTTTATAGGTTGAAGGGTGGGCAGGGTTACTGTTTGTAATAAAAGGTAGGACCATTGGGGGAAGGGATGGAAGCGTAGCGGGCAACAGATGAAGGAATACTATCAGTAGGTTTATAGGTTATAATGAAAAGGGCTGGTCCTGATTAGGCTGCAATTGTTCTTACGGGGAGGGGGAGGATCAGAATATAGAGCAGGAAAAGTGGTGGATAGCAATAGTATGATGAAAAGGGCTGGCCCTGACTTCACAGATATGCAAGTCTACAGAAACAATAAGAAAAGGCAGTAGTTACTCTGACTTGCTTGTTTTGCATACCTGTCTTACTGAAATAAAATAAGCCAATCTTACCAAGGAGTTGTGGAAATTAGGAAGACAAGAATTTATAAGAGAAAAGGTTTAGTAGAAATAGAGAAACAGCAGAGCATACAAATAGTACAGCATCTAAAGACAGATTGCAGTTAGAAGTACATAATAGGGGGGGGGGGGCAGCAAATATTCTGAAATAAGAAAATCAGTAGGTACTTTGGACTTGTTTTACATACCTTTCTTTGAAATAAAATAAACACTTGTAACCAGGAGTATGTGGGATTTAGAAAGACCACAAGTTATAGGAGAAAGGGTTTAGTAATACTAGAAAAACAGCAGGGCTTACAAATAGTTGAAACGGCTTGCAAAGAGAGACTGCTGTTAGGAAAGGACAGTATGGGGAGGGGCAAACTAATGTCTGTGATGGAGTGCTTTACTTAAAAATAGAAATTAAAGTTTGTCTGGAGGATAAAACATACTTTTTGTATATTTTGAAAATAGTACTTATTCCAAGGTTGCCTGGTTCTGTTAAAGAGCACTGCAGGCCAATAGATCGAACTTGGCTTGGTGGGGATCCAGAGAAAGTAGAATTAAAAAGGAGAAGCTGGGAAGAAAAATAATCAATATTAATACAAAATACAGCAACTGTTAAGAAAAAATATATGCAAAACACAAAGCTGATAACAGAGGAGTGGAAAGAAAAGAAAAACTAGGTAATCTATACACAGATAAATATCTCAGTTTGTGATAATGTGAAAATTAACACAAGCTGTCAGTTATCACATTCGACTATGGGGTAGGGTTGCAAGATGGAAAGCCTTTTCTTACACAGAAAAACATCCAGGCCTGGCTAAAATTTGCAAAACAATACATCAAGTCTCCCAAAAGCATGTGGGAAAATCTGTTATGGTCTGATGAGACCAAGATTGAACTGTCTGGCCACAATTCCAAAAGGTAAGTCTGGTGGAAAAACTATGCATCACCAAAAGAACACCATCCACAGAGCCCAGACCTAAATCCAATAGAAAATCTGTGGGGTGACCTGAAGTGGGTTGTGCACAAGAGATGCTCTCACAATCGGACAGATTTGGAGTGCTTTTGCAAGGAAGAGTGGTTAACTATTGCCAAGTCAAGATGTGCCAGGCTGATAGACTGAATGCTGTTATTAAATCATAAGGTGCTTCAACAAAGTATTAGTTTAAGGGTGTGCACAATTATGCAAACAGCTTATTGTAATTTATTTTTTTATATTTCCCCCTAACAGATTTGTTTTTTCAATTGAATTGTACAGATTATAGGTCACATTAAAGGTGGGAAAAGTTTTGAAATGTTTTATTGTGGTCTCATTTTTATATCACAAAAACCCGGCATTTTAACTGTGGTGTGTAAACTTTTTACATCCACTGTAAATCAGCAGACTCTCGGTTCATTTGTTTTTTTTTTTTTTTTTGTTACTGCCGACATAATTGAAATGGGTACCCATTCTGTCCCGTTACTGCTGTCATAATTTGAATGGATGACCATTCAGATTAAAATAAAATCCAAAACTGATCAGTTTCACTTTTCTCTTCTTTTTAGATCATTTCTAACAAAAGTTTAGTAATTCTAGTAGCAAAGTTCTGTAACTCGGCCCTTTTAATTATGGAACACAGTTTTCCAAAAAAAAAAAATTAAATTATGTTTTTTTTTTTAATTTCTTATGATTTGTTTCATATAAAAATCTCTGAATGCCTTGCTAATCTACATAAACTTGATGTGGTTATTAGGACTATTCAGTTTAAAATTCTGTTTACTACTGCTACTACTCTATTTTGGATCTAACGCATGCTGAGTTTTTAATTAAATAAATTTAGAAAAAAATAAAAACTTGTCAGTTGTAACACTGGTCTACAATTCAGCCATTGACTAGTACGATACAGTACACTAGTATGAAACTTCATTGTAATGAAAGCTCAAAAATGCCATACGATCATGGAAAAATGATATTACTTGCCTGCTAAACATGTTCTGGTACTAATATGCCTTTTGTCAAAATTTAAGCATTGCAAAGTTGGACTACTGGAATTTTTTTGTATGGACTGCAATTTCTTTCATTCATTTTGAGTGTATACTGCAATTCCTTGAATCAGATAATAGTTTCACCAGTATTTCTTTTGTATGTACTGTAATATAAAAATGCATGTTCTGCAAATTTACAGTATTATGAAAATGCATGTTCTGCAAATTTACAGTATACTTTAAGGGTTCTTACATAAAGTATGTATATACTGCTATTGTATTTGCAAAATGACCCAGATCACAGCTAAGAGTCCAAGAACCATGTCATTTACTCAGTTAATAAGTGACTACATATTATGTAATCACTCTGAATTTTAACACTGCCCAGATTTACAATCTCTAAAATGTCTATTAATTGGTTAATTCCTTTATTTTAACCTCAAGCAGATTTTATACAATATAAAAACCTAGTATCCCAGAACACCAATTTCTATTATTTCTCAAAGAACTTTCTCCCAAAAACTCAAGAGTCTTAATTCTGGGAAATTTATACAGATGGATCTTATTATATTGTTCCCAATTCAGCTTAGCTGGTAAATTATCCAATATTCTTGCACCCATATCCAAGGACAATACACACACTGCTCAATGGCAAACATTTTATTCTGTAGACATATTCTGTAGTGAGGGTAAGGAAAAGGTTGAGGAGACCCTGGAGAGGTGGAGATATGTTCTAGAGAGGAGAGGAATGAAGGTCAGCTGGACTAAGATGGAATGTGTGTGTGAATGAATTGGAGGATAGAGGAATGGTGGGGATGCAGGGAGAAGAGTTGGCGAAGGTGGAGGAGTTTAAATACTTGGGATCGACAGTTCAGAATAATGGCGAGTGTGGAAGAGAGGTGAAGAAGAGAGTACAGACAGAGTGGAGTGGGTGGAAGAGAGTGTCAGGAGTGATTTGTGACAGAGTACCAGTAAGAGTGAAAGGGAAGGTTTACAAAAGGGTAGCGAGACCAGCTATGTTAACGGGTTAGAGACAGTGGCACTGACAAAAGGCAAGAGTCAGAGCAGGATGTGGCAGAGTTAAAGATATTAAGATTTGCACTGGGTGTGACGAGGGTAGACAGGATTAGGAATAAGTATATTAGAGAGTCAGCCCAGGTTGGACAGTTTGGAGACAAAGCCAGAGATGCGAGATTGTGTTGGTTTGGACATGTGCTGAGGATGGATGCTGGGTATGTTGGGAAAAGGATGCTAAGGATGAAGCTTCCAGGTAAGAGGAAAAGAGAAAGGCCTTAGATAAGGTTTATGGATGTGGTTAGAGAGGACATGCAGGTGGTTGGTGTGACAGAGCATGATGCAGAGGACAGTACAGGAAGAAATGGAAACAGGTGATCTGCTGTGGCGACCCCTAACGGGAAAAGCCGAAAGAAGATTAAATGACATACTCTGGTATTACTTTTTTGCTGTATGAGGTAGCAACTAAAACTAAAACACATGGGTATATAAGCAGCCTTTTTTAAAGCAAAACCGTCTCCTGCTAAGAAAAACTTCTTAGTTTCAAATAAAAATGCTCAATGTATTCCTTCTGTGAGCATTTAAACCAGATAAAACAGAGTCATGAAATCGTGACAAAAAAAAAAAAAAATAAATAAAAACAAAACAAACAAACATTCTAAAAAAAGGTTTCTGTAATTCCTGAAATGTTATTTCAATGTAAAAATAACATTTGCTCTGCATGACTGTTTTGCACTTACCATGCATATGGAAACTGAAGTAATATTCCCATTTGTCAAAGACCACATCATATCTAGACAAATTTCCCCATAGACCCCCACAAACTGAACTCAGTGCGCAAGACCAACTATCAGCTTGCTTCCTACTCCAGAACGCCCTCCATGCCCCCAGATTGCCACTTTAAGATTCCCAAATGCACCCAAGAAGCTATTACCAAAAACAACTAATAATGGGAGATTTCAAACTATCCCCGAATAAAATGGACCACCTATACCTAGTCAGGTATGCCAAGAGTTTCTTAAGTTCATAAGTATTACACTAGTTGCTCTTGCAGACCATTTTAACCCTAGCCAATTTCTATTTTTTGTGCTTTAAATAACGTATTAGGGTTAATACACACACAAAAAAATCCTAGAACAGTATTTAGCTAAATACAGAACGAGAGAGTCAAGAATTGATGGCCACTACATGTACCATCTAGGATTCTCCATCGCTGGTTAAGTCTGACCATAAACTTGCCTTTTTTCAAAGCTTCTAAAACCCTTGCTGCCAATAATTCTGAATTCAAGGATTTTAAATGAACACTCCCCCCAAACTCTAAGTTACCCAAATTCACTTGTACATATAACAGACAACACCAACATAACTGCATTTAATACAAAAGTTCTATTCCCACATAAGTGCCTACACCTGAGCCTTACTTATCACAGCCAAATAAAATAGAAAGCTTGAGAACAAGGTCCACCAGCTTAAATAAACTCACAGTAAACAAAAGTCTTAAAGCCATACAAACCCAAAGTTTCTAATATTAAATACTACATCAAGAATATCAGTAAGGGACTAAAAGCTACTACTGGGGCTAGTAATGCAAATCATTAGTTATCCTTGGCTTCAGAAGCTAATTTAGGTCAGCCTTTAGTTGCATTAGGAAATAAAGAAATGAAACAGTGTACTGAACTTAAACAAAATAAACTCACTTCGACCAAGTAGATATGGCAGATGCACTGGACACATTTAGTGCTAAGTTTGCCTCTGAAGCTACTACTATCATCTCAATTCCACTAATTCTGAAATGCTCTACTCCTCCTCCCAATAACAAACATGTTTTAAAGGTGCTCTCTGAAACCAATTTTACAACTTCCAACACGACCCGATTAGTTACCTTGATACTTCATAAACAGCAGCAAACACGCTCTTGTGGAGCCCCTCCAAACAATCTCAGCTACAAAACTTAATCCAATGCATGTCAAACTGCAGTAGTGACTCCCCTATACAAGGATGGCACTACCACAGGCCAAGTAGTCCAACTAGTCTGATTCACAAAGATATGGAGCATATATGGTCTCAAACTAGAATACGTTATCAAAGACTCTTACCAGGCTAGACACACATTAGTTTGGCTTTGTCAATGAGAGATCCTGCCTACTCAATTTAGTTAAACTTCAAAGTAGGTCATACAGGCTGTAGAGAGTAGTCATTCTGTTCGCACAGAATATTTAGATCTGGCTAATACATTCAAAACAGTAGATCCTTATGTGGTAAGGGAGACAGCCAACTGTCTGAAAGATAGAATCCACACTGTTAAGGTGTAAGGTGCCTCCATGAAGAGTATGAAGTTAACTAATGACAAGCCCTAGGGTTAAACACTGTGACCCTTCATTTTCAGCATCTACTTCAATCTCCTGACAGGGAAACAGGACCTTTGGTTAAATAAGGTCTGCAGAGGACTGCAAACTGGCTGTAACTGTCAAATCTCCCTCAAATACCAACCAATTACCGTGAGTACTAACATGAGCTACAAAGGGCAAAAGTTAAACATGAGGCGAGCAATTCACCCTCATAGTACAAAATGTACCTCACTCCAAAATGACTTCATAGGGGCTCTTGGAACCTACGCCGATAATTCCCTCCCCTTTGACCACCACATAACAGCAGTAATCAGAAATCCTAATTAATACAGCTAATATCTAAATGGACATCACCCAAATCAAAAGAAATTACCCTATCTCCTTAATTGGTGTAATTAAGACTGCATATCTAGACAAACTTAAGCAAATGGAAAAGTCCCAGAGGTTACCAAGAAAAGTCCCCAAGATGCCTTTAATTTTTTTTTTAAACTCATTACATCAGAGTTACTCCTCCAGGTGCATCTGCAGTAATTCCTACGGACACATCCAGGCATCAAATATTGCTTATTCATATTTGCATCAATAATTCCAAAACCACGCTATGTGCAAAGTTTGAAAAAAAGAGGTCATCTTAAAAGCTTACACAATAGCAAGCTCAACTGCATTAATATTCGCCTTCTGTCTAGTGCAAATACTGAGATATTCACTGTTTTTATGATATTAATTCACGTAGATATAATTTTCACATTTCCTGAGCTCCTCTGAAGTGAAGTTAAACAGGCTCTTGCAAGGTGATCTGTCCCTTGTATTATTTATCATTAGGGACCCCATCTTCCATCTCCTTCACCTCTGCAAGTTAGACAGCTCCAGTAACAACAAAACTAGGAATTTAAATTTAACTCAGCACACAAAATAATCTGGAGATAGAATTTATTACCAAATGGCTACACAACCTCTGGGACAAATTCCCCTGCAAGTTAAACAAAGGAGTACCAAGGCATCCCTCAAAATTAAAACATGAATAAAAAATTGGATCTGTACTCAAATTTACCCTGGGACTGACATGCTTGCCCTTCCTTGGGGGAAGAGGGGTTATTAGCAGGCATAAAATGGTCTTATATTTGCTATGGTCATATTAAAAGTTAAAAAAATCAGGCTGAATTTTAAAGATTAGCAAACGGAAAGGAAACATGAAACAGGTACTTTAATTGAGTAAGTGCAAAGTTTCTTATGGTACCAATCTCCACCCCCATAACCTAAAACATTCCTAGTTAAGTCAGATGCAATGCTTGCTGGCACATGGTAGAAATACACACACACTTATTAAATTTAAAAAGCTGAAACTTGAGAATGTACATGCAGACAAAATATAAAAGTGAGCGCAGGTCTCAGACAAAATGGTCATAAAAGTTTTTGTACTACTACTGACTTCATGAACCTTTAAGAGAAGTAGTCTATGATACGTGAAATTTTGTATAAAATATTAGGGATTATATCTAGATACCTATGTAAACCTTATCTACACAAAATAATAAATATTACATTAACCAGATGTCATTCAATGTTAATGTTTTAAAGATCATAGTCCATAACTAGTGTGATGTCATTCTAGTCCTTAACACAGAAAAGCCACTCTTGAACCCAAAGAGATCAAGAATACAGCAACTACGTGATACGCAAATGTCTCCAACAGCTCCCCACTGAAAAATTATATGGATTTCATCTGCCTCAAACCATGGAATACCTCAGTGATGTTATGTGACTAACCAAATATACTCTAGTCAAAAAAAGAATTACAAGTACACCAAAAAAATGCACTGAAGCTAGTTAATATTACAGCACAGGCTACTAATTTGCTCATTACTAATTTGCTCATTAAAAGACTCAGAAATGTTATCAGCAACTCATAAACCATAAACACACACATGCCTTGCTCCAAAGACCAACTAAAAGCAGACAACTTGAGAGATTTCACAGGCCTTTTAAGGAAGCACACTATCCATGCAGTAAAGCAGTGCAACACATTGGAAAGATTATTGTTCCCCTTCACAGACGTACCACAAAGCCATGAAAATTGAATGTGTTAAAAAGTACAGCATAACAACTACAAATGTAAGTTTTGATCTTATCCTACCCTCTCCCATGTGTTGCATCTTTAACAAGACAAATAAAAAGCACTAGAAAAAGAAAGCAAGTTATAACATGGATGCACAGCTCAGTTACCTTACTGAAAGGCGGACAAAGGGACACAAGTTGTCACAATAGTCTGTTGTAGCCTAAGAAAAACAGCCTGTAACAGCACCAGAAGAAAAAGTACAGAGCACATTAATATAACAGCTGAACGGTAACCAATACAGTTTAGGTCAAGTAAGGAAAATGGACAGAACAAAGCACTGACCACAACACACAGACAAGTCACTTACCAAATGGCCTTTTTTTAAAAAAAAATCATTTTATGTACAATGCTGCTTTATTTCTGCCGGTCTTCACCCCCTACTCCATATATAAGTTCACTTGCAGCAGATTTATTATTACTCAAATTGAAGGTATGTTAATAAGCTTGCACCTCCTAGCCCATGCTTTGGGCACAAAAGGCTTCTAGAACTGGATACAAACTTTCCATATTCAAAAGCAAGAAATCTCGGAGACAAAGACCTACATAGGTAGCTTTAAAAGCTCAAGAAGCTAAGGATTTGTGGAGAATGATTTGACCTCAGCTAAAGGTGACATGGCCATAGCCAGCCTTAGGCATAGGCCAACTAGGCGGCCGCCTAGAGCGCCGGTCTAGCAGGGGCGCTTTTCCTGTATTTATTTGATGTAGATGGACCAGGATGGGGGCACTAGGTAGTGTGGTGGGGGGCACCGTGGAGCCCTTTTGCCTAGGGCACCAGTTGACCTAGGGCCGCTCCTGGACACAGCACAAGGATTCAAGAAGCCTGTAGCCTCCAAATCAATAAAGTCTACTATTTTTTCAATGAGGAATTCTTACCAAAGTCAAGGAAGTCCAAATAATTTCCAAACATAAGAAAAAACTGAGTCCAGCACAACACTAATTGATAGCCTAGTATCAACCTATAAACCTGAGTATATCTGCCTTAGGGCATTTATAACCCTAGCCAGAGTGTGTTTGGCTTTTGCCACCCTTTTAGATTAGTTGACTGTGCCTCTGTATAGTAGGTCACAGAAGATAGCCCTTTTAAGGTTAGTTTACTGTGCCTCTGTCTAGTAGGGACACAGAACTCAGTGGTATACTGCCTGCTCAGAGGCGATCTGTGCCCGACGTATAAAGCCATGTCCAATCCGGAATTAATGGACATGCTGCACCTCAGAAAATCCAAATCCCATCGAGCTACGTGCTCCAGAGACTTGAACCTCAGCACTGAAATAAAATAGGACATGCTGGAGGGACAGATTAATAACCCAGAGGCTCCCTTCACTCTGGAATAAAATCCCAGTCCAGGTTAGGCAGAGTTACTCATTGACTCTCTTCAAGAGGAATCTTGAAGAGTGGATGGGGGATCGTAGGTTTACCCCGGGTATCACTTCTGTGTCACTGTTAGAGGCACAGTATACTAACCTCAAAAAAGGGCATAGCAAAATTAATTTAAAATGGGTGGCGAAAGCCAAACACTCTGGCTAGGCTTATAAATGCCCTAGGGCATATAGCCTAGTATGAACCTATGAACCTATAACAGATCCCAGGGGTAAACCTACGATCTCCCATCCACTCGTCAAGATTTCTCTTGAAGAGGGTCACTGAGGGGCTCTGCCCAACATGGATTGGGATTTTGTTCCCAGAGTGAGGGGAGCCTCTGGGATACGACTCTCCCTCCAGCATGTCCTATTTATTTCTGTGCTGAGGTGCAAGTCCCTGGAGCGTGTGGGATTTGGATTTCCTGAGGTGGAGCGTGTCCATTAATTCTGGGTTGGACATGGCTTTATACGTCAGGCACAGATCGCCTCTGAATAGGCGGTAAGCAACTGAGTAGAGCTGGAGATTCTTTAGCCTAACTGCAAAGGGTATCTGTTTGAGTCCCTTGATCCTCTTGGTGAGGTACTTTTGGGGTTTTTCCAGTTGCTGCAGGTGTCGGGTAAGGTACATCCCAAATGGGGCATTATATTCAATTATGGGCCTGATGAGTAGAGGGGCACAATGACCTCTCGATCTAGATGTGAACCCTTTCGTGATAAGGTGGGCTATATAGAAGGTCTTTCTAACCACTTTGGCAACGTGATTGTCAAAGGAGAGATTGCTATCTACTTGGGTCCCCAAATCCCTAATTACTTCTTCCGTACTTAATGGATTGCCACCTATGTGGTAATTTGTGGGCACTGTTTTTCCCAAAGGGGATGACTATGCACTTTTTGGCATTTAGCTTTAGTCCATGGCCCGCACCAGTTATCTGTCTCTGAGACCCTTTTGGAGGATGCTTGTGTCAGTCGGCTAGTCTATTATGGCACCCAGTTTGCAGTCATCTGTGAACTTGGTCAGCCATAGTCCTGCCGTGTTAGCCTGTACCTCAGAGAAATATATACCGAACAAGAGAGGTCCCAGGACTGAACCTTGTGGGATGCCACTTGTAACTGGTTTAGAGTCTGACATGGCACCTGCAATTCTGACCATATGGGTTCTATCCCTGAGCCAGTTTGCAACCCATCTTGTGACATCGGGTTTGATATATGGTGCAGTGGTTAACATTGTCGCCTCACATCAAGAGGTTCTCTGGTTCGATTCTCGGCTGGGGTGCCTTCTGTGTGGAGTTTGCATGTTCTCCCTGTCTTCGCGTGGCTTTCCTCCGGGTACTCCGGTTTCCTCCCACATTCCAAAGACATGCATCTGGAGCATTTCTCCCCGGGCCTCCGCTGAAAACAGGCTCTGTGGAACCTAGTCGGACATTCCCGGTCAACAAATGTTAAATAAATAAATAAAAAATATTTAAGCTGGTGAGCTTATTTATGATGCCCGAGTGGGGTATTGTGTTGAAGGCTTTTGTGAGGTCCAGGTAGGCTGTGTGGACTACCTTCCCTTCATCTATGGCCTTGGTGACTGTTTCAAAGAAGTCGACCAGGTTCAAGAGGCAAGATCTGCCCTTAAAAGCCGAATTGGGTAGGATCCAGTGTTTGGAGGTTCCCAATGTCTTTGTTTAGGAGTTCCATGATGACACGCTCCATAGCTTTGCAGACCAGGCTAGTCAGGCTTACGGGGCGATAGTTTCCTGGGTCCATTGTGGCACCACCTTTGTGGAGTGGGACCCTGTACGCCATTCCTTGGGTACATATCCTTTAGTAAGGCTGAGATTGAACAGTGACTTTACGTGAGGGTTCAGTTCTTCTTGGAGCTCATGTAAGACGCAGCCCGGGACACCGTCCGGTCCCACTGATGCTGTGTTTTTTGCTTTGGAGAGGGCAGATCTCAGCTGTGCATCTGTGCTGTCAGGGAGGCTACACTCAGTTGGGATAGAAATTTGCTCTTTTGGGGGGGGGGGGAGTTTGCACTGAACCTGTCTGCCAGGATGTTGGCAATGTCTGTGGGTTCAGTGTATTTTTTGTCATTTTGCACCAACTCAGAGCATATCTGGGAGTTGCCACCCAGGTTCCTGACATAACTAAAGAAGGCCTTGTGAATATCTTTAGTGTCTTGTGCAATTTTTCTTTCAAAGCTGGCCTTAGATAATTTTATGAGGGATTGCAGTTTCTTGCTCGTACTGATCAGAGATGCCTTCCCTTTTTGGGATTTTGCTCCATCATGTAGTAGCTTCCTCCTTCTGTTGTATAGCTTATTTATGGCTGGGGTCCACCAGACAGGTCTCCTGCCTTTGGAGGAGTGAGTCTTAGTTTTATTTGGGATAGCACGATCCATGCATTCCTGTAGGTGTCCATAAAATGTGTTTGTAAAGGATTCTGCGGTTTGGACCGTATTTTCTACTGGCCCAGGGGCTTTGAAGGATTCCACCTCGGTTTTGAGAAGTGTGAAGTTTGCTTTTGAGAAGTTCTTCACCGTGGTTTCCTTGGCTGGGGGTGGGGACAGGATATGGATGTCCAGTGAGATTAATTTATGGTCAGATCTTACCAATGAGGGGTATACCTCTGGTATGGAACAGAGTCCCCATGTTGGCGATGATCAGGTCCAACATGTTTTCCCCTCTTGTGGGAGTGGTGACCAGTTGTTCCATAGCATTTGAGTTTATAAACTCTAGGAAGCGTTGGGCGCGGGAGTTGGGGCTTGAGTAGTGCTCCCAGTTTATGTTTGGGTAGTTGAAGTCACCCAATATGATGGTGTTTGGAGAGACCTTCATATTCTCCAGTGTTCTCAGGAAAACTGAGTGGGGTTCCTGAGTTTGGGAGGGTGGTCTGTAGCAGGCTACAAATTGAAAGGCAGTTTTGCCCACTGTTAGTTGCACATGGATGGTCTCCAATGTTTCGTGCAGTGCCACTAACCTGGAGGTGTGGATATCTTTGATGAATATGGATACTCCCCTTCCTTTTGTGGTTCGGTCCAAGTTTTGGGGCCGAAAAGCATGGTACGAGGTATAACCTGGTAGTGCTGGGATCCTCTCGGGAGCCTTGAACCAGGTTTCTGTTACTGCACAGATATTGATATTCTCCATACAGAGGAGAGCCTCGAGTGTGTGCGTCGGGTTTAGACTTCTGGCGGTGAGCAGCATTACCCTTAGTTTCTTTTTCCTTGTGTTGTCTATGGAGGTGGGTTTGTCTTTTGAGCCTTGCCTAAAAAAGACTATGGGAGTGGCAAGAGCCTTGGCCAATATTCCAAAGCCCAGGGGTGACAGGTGCAAGCCATCCCTAGCGAAGCAACGTGGCTTGTCGAGCATGTCATCCCAGGCTGACAGACACTGAATCCCCTTTGAATAACACCAATACTTTAGCCAATTGTTAAAATTGATCATTTTGTCTTTATATTGTGGCATCATTCTTGGTGAGAGTAAGATGCTACTCAAGGTCAGGGTCATACCAGCCTGGGCTACATGCTCAGAGAGCTCCTCTATGTCTCTTTTCATGCAGTCCAGGGAGGTATGTCTCAGGTCATTCACACCAGCGTGGACAATGACGGAGTCATATTTGTACTTGCTTTGGAGTGACCCGAGTGCTTGTGTTATGTGGCAGATCCTGGCACCCAACAGGCAGCTTACAGTGACCTTCTTGTTCAGCCTGGTGAGTGGGACATCAGTGTGTCTGACAATAGAGTCACCTATTACGTGTATTGTTTAGCCTTAAGGGCTGTGACTGTGTGGCACACTGACTTTGTGAGCTATGTGATACGTGGGTATTGTTGTGGGGTAGCGGTTGCTTGGATGTCTGCTTTGGAAGTCTCTGCTGCTTGGGAAGATTTTTATTTAGAGACTGAGTATGTTTTTGTGTGTTTATGTGTTTGGTTTGCTGTTGCGATAGGTCTATGTGAGACTGGATTTGTGGCGTGTGTGGTTACCTTCTCCACCTGGCTGACTGTGCCAGTACTGGGTTGAGAGAGCTCAGCCTCTAGTTTGGCTATATAGTTGCATCTCTCACATATATTTGAGCTTGTTGGGAGGAGGAGAGGGTGGTCTGTGTACATAAGGCAGTTGTAACATTGCCTCAAGATTCCCAGATTCACCAGCTGGACTGGAGAGTAAACCCGAAACTGACTTTTGGACATGCCAGAATAGTATAGGGAACTACTTTTTGACCGATCAAAAAGGACCAATAAGGAGCCAAGTACTTTAAGGGAGTATAAGAGAGTGTAGTGCTTTATTTTATTAGTGCTTACTTATACGAGCAACTGCAGGGCTTTAGAATGAAAATAGAGTGCGTACTTTGAGATTTAGAACAGTTCTAAGGGAAAAAGTGAAGAGCAGACTTTGTGGAGCCGGGAATAGTTTAAACGGCACTGTCCGATGCTGCTCTATTCGCAAAATCGTGCAAAACTGCGCAAATGCGGGTTTTAAAGCAGGGAAACAGATAGGAATTGACCCAAAACGGCCAATAAGCTACTAGTTTCAGGGATGAGACCACTCCTCCAGGGACAGATAGGCTGCTCAAAGCTCCCCACATCACTGATGAACAGAGAAGCTTCCTCCTAACGAAGTAAGGATATGGGCAACACAGGAAACTATACCACAGTCTGGAATTCAGCAAAACCTGAAATCTGGACTACTCTAGTTCAGCAAAGGCAGGAAAAAGAGACTTTCTGCCGTTTCCTGAAAAAAAAAAAAAAAAAAAAAAAACACAGAATACACTGTAAATGCTATAAAAGTACAGTTTTGTACCTACCATAAATGTAGATGTTCGAGGATCCACATTGCTGCAGTCCTAACTATTGGGTAGTCCGCTGTCCCAGTCGGCCCGAATACCAAAGTATATGGCTGACGTCGGTCAAGGCGCATTAGACTGACGTCAGTACGTCAGGGTACTAATGCGCATGACCGACGTCATATCCTCAGTCTTTTCTTGCCCCAGATGTCAGAAGACCCTAAAAAGACAAGGCCAAAACCAAAAACTCCAAACATTCCTGCACCAAAAATATGTACAATATATACAAAATTACCAGAGTATAACCTCACCTACACAACCACCCCTAAACACAGAGGGAAGGAGGGAGGTAAATTGGACTGCAGCAATGTGGATCCTCAAACATCTACATTTATGGTAGGTACAAAACTGTACTATGTTCTTCATTCCACATTGCTGCAGTCCTAACTATTGGGTAGAATCCCAAAGCAGAGGTAAGGGAGGCTGGCAAATCATAAGGAAGCAGGAGCTGACAACATGCCTTGCAAAATAGCTGTGGCAAAACCAGCCCTAGATTTAGAGTAGAGAGGAAGGTGATAATGCTTAGAGAAAGTATGCACTGAACTCCAAGTAGCTGCCTCCAAAATATCCTTAGTTGCCACCCCTTAGAAATGCTGTTGAAGTGGCAGTAGCCCTAGTGGAATGAGGCCTAATCCCAGCTGGAATCTGCTTGCCATGATGGGAATAACAAAATGCAATGCAAAACCCAATCCACTTAGAAATAGTTTGTTTTGACACAGGCTTGCCCTGAGAACTCAAAGCAAAAGAAACAAACAACTGCTGAGACTGCCTAAAATCCTTAGTCCTGCTTAAATAATAACGCAATTGCCTGTGTACATCTAAAGTGTGCAAAATCTTTTCCCCTTTATTTTGGGGATCTGCATAAAAAGTAGGCAAATGAATAGTTTGGTTTAAAGCCACACTAGAAACCACCTTAGGCATAAAGGAAGGATTAGTACGTAATGATACCCTATCCTTATGAAAAATCAAAAAAGGCTCTACCGCCATAAGGGCCTGCAATTCAGAAACCCTTCTTGCAGAAGTAATGGCCAACAAAACAGCAGTCTTCCATGACAAGTATTTCAATTCAGCAGTAGCCGAGGCTCAAAAGGTTGTAGAGTAAGTTTCTCCAACACAAAATTGAGATCCCAAGCAGGAGTAGGAGCTCTACGTGGGGGTCTTATATTCTTTGCCCCTCTAAGAAATTGCTTGAACAAAGGATGTGAAAACAATGGTGGGTCACAATCATAGTGAGCTGAAATTGCTGCAGCATGAATCTTAATGGAAGAGAAAGACAAACCTTTGTCCAATAACTCAGTAAGATATTGAAGAGCCACACTCAAATTAGGCTCAGAAATCTCCAAATTGTTTGCTGCACTCCAAAATAAAAATCTCTTCCATTTTTCTGCGTACACTTTCCTTGTACTAGGTCTTCTGGCTTCCAAAATCACATTTAAAACTTGTTGAGGAAGTTGAGACCTGCTATGTTTCAAAACAGAATATGCCAGGCTGTTAGATGAAGAGAATGAAGCTTGACATTGAGCAGGTGACCGTCCCTCTGAGACAACAGGTGTGGAATCAAAGGTAAAGGCCATGGAGGCTTCCTTACCAGACTCCTCAGTAATGGGTACCAGTGTTGCCGAGGCCAATCTGGAGCTATTAAAATCATCCTTGGCTTGTCTTGTCTGACCTTTAGGAGCACCTTTGGGAGAAGAGGCAGAGGTGGAAAGGCATACACATGAAGATTTTTCCAACTGAAAGAAAGAGCATCCACTTTCCAAGCTGTGTGATGAAACCTCTTTGTGCAAAACTTTGGCAGCCGGTGGTTTAGTGGAGAAGCGAACAGATCTATGTCTGGAGTTCCCCATGACACTGTCAATTTTCGAAATACATGAAGATCCAGTTTCCACTCGTGGGGATCCATGATTTGTCTGCTTAACACATCTGCTAAGGAGTTCTGTGCTCCCGGCAGAAACCTTGCCTGAAGAGTTAGTTGCAAGGTGAGCACAGTCTCCCATAAAATCATTGCTTGCCTGCACAACGGGTAAGAATGTGTTCCCCCTTGTTTGTTGATGTACCACATGACAGTTGTGTTGTCTGTTAGAATCAACACCTGCCCTGGAAGAAGTAACTCCTTGAAAGCCATTAATGCAAACTGGACTGCTAACATCTCTTTCATGTTGATATGTAGATGCTGTAGTCTGGCAGGCCACTTGTCTTGTATCCACTTTCCATTTAGATGAGCTCCCCAAGCAATGTCTGAGGCATCTGTCGTTAGAATCTGACTCGCCTCTGGCCGGGTCACAGAGAGTCCCTTGTTTAGGTGACATTCCTGAGCCCACCAAAAATTCCTTTTGAATGCAAGGTATTATTTGAATGACAGTGTCCAAATCCTGGCAGTGCTGTGTCCATACATTTTTGAGATACCATTGCAGCTTCCTCATATGCAGTTTGGCATTGGGAAGCACCAGAATACAAGATGCCATGAACCCTAAGGCTTGAAGGACTGTCCTTGCAGTCAGCCCGGACTGAAGAGATAGTTGATGGAAGTAACTGGAAAGATTCTTTTGCTTGTCCGGGGTTAAAAAGGCCATCTGGGCTGCTGTATTCAGTCTCACACCCAGAAAGCACATGTCTTGAGAGGGTACTAGACTGGACTTTATTTTGTTCACAGAATACCCTAGGCATCTTAGCACTGCTATCACATATTCCAAATGCTGTAAAAGGTCTTCCTTTTCTTGAGCCAGAATCAGGCAGTCATCCAAGTAAGGATAGATTTGTATTCCTTTTAGCCTGAAGTAAGCTATCACTGGAGCCAGAACCTTTGTGAATACTCTGGGCGCAGTGGATAAGCCAAAGGGCAATGCAGAGAACTGATAATGAGAATCTCCAGCTCGAAAACGCAGATACTTCCTGCAACATAGTCTGATAGGCACATGAAGGTAAGCTTCCTTGAGATCTAAAGTTACCATCCAGTGATCTTTGCCCAGCAGAGGTAAAAGCTGTTGTAACGTCAACATTTTGAACTTGGGAATGTCCAGATAAGTGTTGAGGATAGATAAATCCAAAATTGGTCTCCACGTGTTCCCCTTCTTCGGTACTAGGAACAGGCGAGTATAAAATCCTAGGCCCCTTTCTGGCACAGGAACTGGCTGAATGGCCCCTATTTGGAGCAACAGAGAAATTTGCTTGTGAGCCTCTTTTCTTTGTAGAGGAGGAATGTCTGGCATGCCTTTGAAAGGAGGCAAGGTATGGAAATAAAACCTGTAACCGTGGTGAATGATATCCAAAACCCATCTGTCTTGGGTAATTAAATCCCAATTTTCTTTGAAAAGAGCCAGCCTTCCTCCCAAAGGTGCTGCCAGGCGAGAATGTACTGGCAGCTGAAAAGGTAGGTCATTGGGTCTGTTTACGAAAGGACTGACCCCTGCCCTCACCAGAAGTCTGAGCAGGTGAACTCCCTGTTCTAGGCCTAAAAGAACCTTGAGCTCTGCCCCTACCACGTCTAGACCTACCTCTAGACAGGGAATCATAAGCAGGATATGTCCATCCCTTAGAAGGCCAATTTCTACTAAACTTGGAGGCTGCACCTGCAAAAATCCTTAACAGTTTGCATAGACTTAGCCTTGTCCTCCATTTTCTTTAAAACTGCTTCCACAGGCGAACCAAACAACACATCAGACTGTAAAGGAGCATCCAAAATCCTTGTCTTAACATGCTCAGCTAAATTCTGATCCCTCAACCAGGCGTGCCTACGAAGAACAGAACCAGTGGCAGCCACCCTCGAGGAGGCCTGCACAGCATCAAAACCACACTGCAAGGAATGCTTACCCACCTGTTCAGACACATGAACTAAATCCTGCAACTCTTTACACTCAATACCTTCTGCCAGAGCATCCACCTTAGACTTCAATTGTGAAAGGAGATAATTCTGATATTTTAACATGTGAAACTGACAATTCAACGCCCTCATGGCTAAAGTGGAAGAAGTATACACTTTCTTTCCCCATCTATCCAAAACCCTTGCCTCTTTATCAGGAGGAACAGGATTTTTAACAACAGAAGCCTTCACACCTTTAGGCCCCTGAGAGACAGTTTCGGGTCTGCCCTAGGACTCTTAAAAGATACTTATGAACTTCAGGCACCCTATAGTACCTATCCGGTTTAACTGGGGCAGGAGGCAAAGAATCAGGATTCAGGAGAGCCTCTGCCAAAACCTCTTCCACCACATTCAGAACAGGAGGTAGAGCTAAAGGCCTATGCTGGGGTAAAACAAGAATTCCCTAAGCCTCTTCCTGGAATCAGAGAAATCTTGACCTTCCCATTTAAAATGCTCCCTCATGGAATGCAGAGTCTCTGAAAATGAAAAATCCTCAGGAGGAGAAGCTGAAGGAGTAGAATCATCCATATCAGAATCAGAATAAGGAGGATACTCCTGCAAGTCTTCAGCCGAAGACTCAGAAGCCTCCGAACACTGCTCAAAACTCTCAAACTCAGGTTCCACCCTAGGCCTCTTATCAGGAGGGGGCATAGAACCTCTAATCATAGTAATCAAATCCTCTGCCATTTTAAGCATATGTTTCTTAGGCAAAGACCCTGAAGCACTAGGAGAAACCCCCACTGAAGTTAAACTTGGCCTTCCTCTCAAAGAAGCCTTGGAAACAGAAGGGGAGGCTCTAACCACCTTAGGAAGAGAGGGAAGAACAGCCACCTGAGAAGCCCCTTCAGCCTGGCCTACTTCCTGAGAGGACACATCCTGTAACAGTAAAGTCTCTCCCTGAGACTCCAAAGAAACTCCTGGCAGAACCTCCGGCTCCACTGAGCCTTCTAAAGAACTGGCGTCCGGGACTGTCGGTTCTTCCACTCTAGGCTTTGCTGCTTTATCCTTGCGCTTTTTGGCGGCGGCCGGAGCATCCGGCGGCATTTTATAATTACAACGCTTCCAAAAACTAACCTGGCACAGTCTAACCTTCTCTTAATAGTGCGTTTGTTAAATCTAGCACAAGAGCGGAATCCAACAACGTCGTGCTCAGGCCCTAAACAAGGTATACACAAAGTATGGTAATCCCTATGAGGTATCTGTTTCCCACAAGAAATACAGTTATTCACTTTTTCTGACATCCGGTTAAATACTGAGGCAAGAAAAAACCAAAATATTCTAGCGGGTACTTAGCCAACTTTGATTCAGTCTGAAACTCTGACTTCAGAAACTTTCAGAACGCCAACCTGCACTCGCAAAACTGCTTCTGCATCGGACCATGCGGCAAAAAAGACAGAGGATATGACGTCGGTCATGCGCATTAGTACCCTGACGTACTGACGTCAGTCTAATGCGCCTTGACCGACGTCAGCCATATACTTTGGTATTCGGGCCGACTGGGACAGCGGACTACCCAATAGTTAGGACTGCAGCAATGTGGAATGAAGAACATCAGGCTAGCGCACTTTAGTGTGTAGCCTACAACAGTTAAACAATACAAAAACAAAGCGATATAAAACAAGTGCAAAAACTGTAAAAAGCAGAAGGCAAATGCAATTTAAACTTTTTAAAGCACAGATCAGTTAGACATCCACTTTTTAGGCAGGAAAAGGCAGTCTGAGCAAAAAGAGAAAAAAATACTTAAATCTGGAAAAGTCTCTCTTGGGTCTTTCTGTTGCCTGTATCACTCTGCAGGACACCACGAGCAGCTGTGCGGAGTTGTATTACAATAAACTTTTTAAATCACAGATTCACTAAAAAAAAAAAAAAAACTGGCGTTTTAGGTGGAATTAGTTAAGACAGCAAGAAAAGAAAGAAAAGCAGAAAAAAGTGATACTTAATCACTCCAGAGTCAATCTTTTGTCTCTCTGCTGCTGTAGACTCTGCAGAACACCTGGAAGGCACTTGCTGAGCAGAATACAAGTGTAAAAACTGTGCAAATGAGGTTTTTATAGCAGGGAAGTGAAAGATAGAAATTAGCCCAAAAAGGCCAATGAACCAATAACTTCCGGGCTGAAACCACTCCTCCAGGGACAGATAGCCTGCCCAAAGCTCCCCTGTCTCACAGGTGAACAGAGAAACTTCCTTCTATCCAAGTAAGGTATGGCAACACAGAAACTTGTAACACAGCCCTGGATCCAGCAATAACATGAAAACTGGACTATATACTGGTTTCTCGTCTTTCTGAACTAGTATATATATTTTTTTCCAGAAAATAGAGCAGATACAATCAAAACACTTTACCCAATTAACCAGTTAAAAAGCTTAAAAAACTGAGCCCTGTTCCAGTCTGCAGACTAGTTCTAACTGCACCTTCCTGCCACTAGGGTACAGAGAAACCTTCTCCAAAACAGGACGGCCTGTATCAGGGCACAAGTTATACAAACAAAGCTAGACCCAGCCGGCCTGAATCTAGTCTATGCTACAGCAAACAAGGCGTACAGATTTCAGAAAGAAACAGTTAAAGCATGCATGCGCAATAAGCCTTTAACCAGAAATTCCCAGCTCAGAAGGGCAGAATCTAGCCTCTCCTCCCACAAGAGTGCAGACCACAAACCCTCTTAATGTAAAATAACTGGCCTGAAGCCCAAGTTCTTAACCCAGAACTAATACACTTTTAGAATAACAGACACTGAGCCTTCAATCAGCAGTTCCCAACTTAGAATATACGCTACCTGTCCTGCCACAACAGTGCAGACCACAAACCTTCTTAATGTAAAACAACTGGTTTGAAGCCCAACTGCTTAAACCAAGGGCCTTAGAATAAGTTACAATTTAATCAGGCTACTAACAAGCAGTAATAAAGGCAAGAGAATAAATTCAATTGAGTACTTTTAAGAGGCAAAAGCAAAATAAGGTAATAAAGCAGGAAGAAACACACATACAGTAAGGCAGATGAAGTGCAAACATTTTTTTTTGAGACTGAGGAAACAGAGCAGATTAAGATATTATAGGGGAATGCCCTTCCCAGGTGCTCTCTCTGTAGGTTTGCTCCCCTATCCCCAAATTCCCACATACCCCTTAATTTGCATGTTATATAATCCTCCCCACTTTTAACCAAACATCATGCATCATAAGAAACTCAGCCTATGAAAATCTATCATTAATCCCAATACATCCCCCCTACATACACAGCCACATCCATCTCACTACCTCATAGCAAAAAATTCACTTTTCTGTCCTTTCCTCTCTACCATATAATCAACTTCTACAACTAAATTTGTACTTCAACTGTCCATTCTCCCCCATCATCCCTCAACCATAACTTTTCTTTACCAAATTATCTTGCAATATCTTACTTCTCACATCATCTCCTTATATCCACTAGGAATGTACATTTTTCCATTCAAGTTTCTCACATTCCTTCTTTTCTCACTCACTCACATATTTATTCCACTGCATTATAACACTCCTTTTCATCTTCTCAAAACATGTAGTGTACAATCCTCTGGAGAAGGGGAAGAAAAGCGCAAGATCACATACTTTTTCCTTCTCATTCATTACACCCCCTTACCTCTTCTAATCTTAAAAATAAAATCAGGCCTCTTCCAATGCAGGTACAGCCCACTCCTTCACTGGAAGAATCACACAAACTTACAGAGGCACTCTATCAATACCAATACCCAACCCACTTCCATCCTTAAACTTAATGGGGATACTCACCCAAACCCTAGTTCCACTCCACTATCCAGGACATCTAAACCACCACATGATTATCTCATACTCAAACAAGAAGAAAATTAGATGCATCTGCAACAAAAATGAATGGTATTTATGCACGTTTCATTTTTTTCAGATACTACAGTTTACACTGAATCCTGGCAGGCAGAAGAAATAACTAACAATGAAATCACTTTGCCACCGCTTAATACACTGTGAATAGGCAGAAAACATGACAGAGAAAGTAGCATAGACAACATTAGAAATTACCTCAACTAACCCAAGCATTCCACAATTCAACATGTCCAAATTCAAGTCTTTCTCCTCAAAAATCAACAAAAGAAGGTCCAAATGCATCTCGGTAATCTATATCCTACCAGTAAATAACGTTAAACAGCAAAAAATGATCCTTTACTGGAAGACTGAAATTCCTCCAAGAGACCTTCATGTTAAATAAAAGAAAAAGAACCATTCATATTACATAACATAAGCAGGCTGGAAATCTCTAAACCGCAACTTGCTTGGCTTTACCCAATACACTATACTCCCCCACCAGACACCACCAAAACACTAACAGTGAATTGTGATTTTTTTCCCCAAACATCTTTAATAAAATGTTTACATATGACAAAGACAATCTTACATAAAGGAAAAACATACAAAATGATACCACTTTAGTGGCAAACAGTTTACATCACAGACACCATAAGCATTATATGGCTCATTCACATAGTGTCTCAAACCTCGTTCCTGCTCTGCATATATTGTTCCCACAATTCCCATTTTTTTTCCTATGTAGTTTGCTCCTTCCCTTTTCTAAACATCCCAGTTCCAATGGTTTACTATAAGTAGTGAATATAGTAAGAGAAAGAAAAGTTGGTCTAGGACTGGATTTCCATTTTCTAGTAATTGCTTTTTTGGCAGCCACCATAATTAGACTCAGCCAGGCTTTACTATGTCTAGGCAATTCTGATTTTGTATCAACTCAAAAATTAATCTCCCCAGTCAGTCTTCCCAACAGTGAGTTTAGATTTGACTGGATTACAATAATCCAAACAAGGTAAAATCCTCTGGATACTTCCCAAATGCAATCAGTGACCATCCCCTAACCCATGTAATAAAAAGATTCAGCACAACCAAACGTATTGCTTACAATCAAATAGTCTAACGAGTTGACAAGGCAGCATATCTCTCTGTCCATCTTCAACTGGAACATACAGAGAACACTGTCCCTTGGGGAAGCAGTCACCTACTTTAAGTACACTTTCTCCCAAATTCTAAACTAATTAGCCCCAGACAGAACAAAATAGTAAAATCTAAAAGTATTGTGACAGAGACCAAACATGTTATACCGCAAAGGGACGAAGCAAGAACAGAATGAAAAAATACAATACAATCCACCTCCCACAACTTACATGTTCTCAGAAAATTCTGCAAGCTCCCATTAAAACAGACAAAAATCTACAACAACCTATTCCCAAAATTATTCTCGTCATCCCTACATAAACTAATACACAAACTGCCAAACCATGTAATACTAACAATAATTCCATAGCTACTCAATTTCAATTGCCAATTTAATCATACAGTGCCTTCCTGATTGATGATGACCAAAGTTCCCCCTCATACATTCCTCTAATTTAGCAAGCCTCAAATCAATCTTTTTCCTTTCAGCCTGTGCCAATATGCCTCATATGTTGGGCATGTTCCTCAAAATGTGTTTTTTTTTTCTGGAAAATAATTGAGGATTAAAGTCACTAAATAACAAGACATTTGAGTTTCAGACTATTTGTCAGAAAGTAGACTAATAAATTATACAGAAACTTTAAGATTACAAAAGTAATATTTGAAATATATGTCAGCCTTCTTCCACCCATTATTTCTTGCACCAAGTGGTATGACCACAAGAAAGTCTCTAGCTAAACAAACCCAGCCACCACAATTGCCAACACACTTCTAACCAAAATTCTAAACATTACTTTAGATACGCTATCTTTCTGTCTCCATTCTGATCAATTACTGAAAACAAGCATCCCATTCCATAGGAAAAAATCCTGTACAATACCACTTCCTTAAAGAGGCACATCAGAGTTAAAACACAGACCCATAAGCTCCACTACTAGCACTCTCAAAAATCCTGGAGAAATGAATTGCTGGACAGCCCATACAACACACAATCTCCTCTAAAACCCAACACAGGTTCAGGCCTTAGTTATCCTTTATTTCACTAACACAGTTAATCAAAACAGAAATAATGGCAACCTAGTTTCTTGACTTGTCCAAATCTTTTGATGCTCTCTCCCACCAAAAGCTCTTCTCAGAACTTCAAGTCATTCTCAGTCTCCTTGTCCCATAACTACCTATCCAATCAGTAGTAAACAAATGGCAACAGGCTCTCTCAATTTCATTGCATCTCTGTCAAGGTTTCTCAAGATTAATAGCCCCCCCCCAATTCTATTTATCATCATCATCTTCTTCATACTCCTAAACTAGTCACCTTTGTACAATATGCAGTTGATTCCATAACTAGTTTGTTCAGCCTCATTCCATAACTAAATTACAGTCCATCATGGACATTGAATCTTAGCTTTAAAAATTCCATTCTAATTCTAAACTTGGGGGGGGGGGGGCAATGCTCTCCGCCTCAAAACAATACCTAAAGCAGAAATACATGCACTTCATCTTACCTCAGGTAACAGCACTATAACACAAACTGTAAGACAAAATTTGGAGTCATAACTAATCAAGTTTGACCATCAACAGACTTTACAATAAAAAATGAGGATCACTCTACAGGGTCAAACAGTACCATACATATTCTGCCAGATATACCCGAAAAATCAACCTATCCTCTTCCACCTCTGCTCTTTGCCTCCCCAATATTCACAAATATTAACAGTCTATAAAAACGAAACAAGCTTCAAGTTTTGCCATGACATTAAACAACTAAATCAGCTCAAACTTCCTAATCAGCTTAGCTGCAAACAATTAACCACCACACACAATTTACTATGTTTGCCAAACAAATATTCAGCACTACAGAACATTTTACAGTGATGTCATTAAACTACAGATCTCCACTCAAGCAAGAAATGACAGACTACAACCTGTATATCACACTACACTTCTGGAGACAATCTGTACTCCTAGTATGTTTTGAAACTCTGCAGCATACATAACATCTAAATACATCCAAAACCTTTCTTGAATATCTATACCAAACCTGGAAGTGCCTTTCTTCCTACTTTGGTTAGTTTCCTCCATAGGCAATTTCTTGTTAATAACATCAACTTCCACACTGCTTTTGCCACATTAGTATAGTTGCCGTCCTCCATACATTTTACTAACCACACTGATAATTTTCACCTTTTCACTCCTCTCACACACTGGCCAATCACAACACTGTCTATACACCGGTTTCACTTAACTTTTTTCTTGCATATACCTTCAGCATTATCTGCAACTAATTCCTTCCCATCTGATCCATCTGCTAATACATTAAACTTTGCTGTTTGCACTTAAATTTTTAGTATTATACCAAGCATACGTAAACCTCATTTATTTGAGAACTCTGTGCATCAAAAATGACTGCTGCTTTATTATTTTTTTATTTAACATTTGTTTACCAGGAAAGTCCGACTGGACACAGGTCCATTTTCAGCAGAGGCCCGAGAAGAAACGTTCCAACAATATGAAAAACAAACATTATACCACAAGAAAATTACAAAGTTCAGGTCAACATTGAAAGCACACATTGCAAATATAAATAACCGAAAGAGATGACACCTTAGCAATTTTAACAAAATTTGTACAAAAAGAGTATATAGTATTATACAAACTAGACTAGCATATAAATTAGAAAGCACAGTATATTTTTTGAGGAAGACTTGAAATGATTTAAGGTAAGAGAGTAATTATATATAGGCAAAGAAGAAGACATAATAGGATAATACTTTAAAGTATAGATCTAAAGAAAGTCAGAGGGTGCGTATAAAAAGTGGAGAATATAGAGTTAAGTCAGGTGGGTAGCAAGAGTAAAGCCAGGATTTTTCTAAGTGAGTAAATAAAAGTTTTTTTTAAATTCTACTGTAGTGCAGATGGAAGTGGGTAGTTTATTCCATATTTTAGGAATGATGTTAGAGAATAAGGATTCTCCAGCTGAGTTGTTAGCTTTGGTGGATTTAACTAGAAGTTTGTCACTGGAACAGAGTGTTCTAGTTACGGTGTATGGTTGTATGAGATTCTTGAAGGGCTGAGGTTTTATCTGGTTCATGGAGTATTTTATGGGTGAAGGTTAGTTTCTTGTATTGGAGGAGCTGAGGAAGTTCTAGCCAGTTTAGTTGTGTAAGGGCTATGCAATGGTGTGTTTTGTAGGGGGAGTCTGTAGCGAATTTGGCTATTTTATTGTAACAAGAGTCCAGTAAATTAAGGTCTGATTTGCGTAGGTTGGTTAGTATAAGGGAGACGTAGAGTAGTTGTGACAGGAGGTGAGGCAATGGTAGCTTTTGTAGATCTAGTTAAAAATTTGTTTCTGTAAAGGCGGCCTAATTTTTTATGAACTTTTTTGATAGTTTGGGCCAATTTTAGATCGTCAATTTCGACCCCTAGCAGATGTGTCACAGGGGGTGATAATAGTTTTGTTTTTGGACTCGAGTGAAAACTAGGAGTGTTGTAGGTGTTCCTGAGGGTAGAAGAGGAGGAGTTTGGTTTTATTTGGGTTTAGAATGAGTTGAGAATTGGTAAGCCAAGATTCTACTGATACAAATGAGTTCTGGATTATGGTGTGGGGGTAGAGCATATGAGGGCAGAGTCATCTGCGTATTGTATCACAGATGCTTGGTGAGTGGAGGTGTGGAGTTGGTTGGTAAAGAGGGAGAACAATAGTGGTTCTATGAAAGAGCCTTGTGGGACACCTAGGGAGACTGGGGAGAGAGGACAGATGATGTTGCCATAGTACACCCTGTTGTTGGTCAGATAAGTAGTTTTGAAACCAGTAACAGTGAAGCACTAAGGTTTGGAGAGGACTTTGATCAGTTTATTGTGGTTTACCATATCGAATGCTTTGGACAGGTCTAGAAATATGGATACAAATTGCCCTGAATTTCTAAGTTGGTTGGCTGTATTAAAGGACATAAGGGCATGATGGGGGTGAAATCCATGTTGTGCGATTGATAATAGGATTGTGGGTGTTAAGGCAGTTCATGATTTCAGTATGTACTACCCTCTCTAGGATTTTGGATAGGGGTGATAGAATAGCGATTGGGCGGTAGTTGCTAAAATGGGTTGAGTTGCCTCCTTTGTGAAGGGGTATTATACGAGATATTTTCCATACAGCAGGTACTATACACTCTGACCTAGATCTGTTTATGAGTATTGCCGCTGGGTAAGCTATTCTATCAGCAGCTACTTTCAGAAATTCAGCTGGTAGTTTGTCTGCGGCAAAGATAGTTGGTTTTAATTTGAACAGTAGTTTTTTTTTGTTTTGTTTTTTTTTTTACAGTATTTACTGTTACTGATTGTAGTGCAACTAGAATGAGATTTTTTTTAGAGGGTTTACTGAGATGGGGAGTTAATGGGGCACGGCTATTGGAGTTTGCATTGGCTAGGACTAATATTGTTTCTGTAAAAAAGTATTAAATTGTGTTGCTATCCTTTCAGGGCTAGTGGTAGAGGATGGAGTAGGTGTGGGAGATAGTATGCTATTAACTGCAGCCCAGAATTTTTGTGGGTTATTATGGTATTTTTCTTAAATATTGTGGCAATAATTGATTTTTGACCTGTTTGAGGAGTTTTTTTTTTTTTTTTTTTTTAAACTTTGTTACGTAGCTCTAGAAATGTAAACTTTGTGGATTGGGTTTTATGTTTGTGGTACTGTTCCCAGGCTTTATCCCTAGTTTTGAGAAGGAAATGTCATTCCTTGCTCAAATCAGGGTGCGTAATAGACTTTAACTGTAATGGTTCGGGAAGGAGCATAGCAATCTAGAATCTCTATAAAAAAAAAAAAAAAAAAAAAAAAAGTTTTATTAAATGAGTTGACTGCTTCATCTAGGAGTAGCTGTTTGAGAGATTCCCCATTTACAGCTTTTCAGGGCTGAGATGAACTTCTGTGAGTTGAAGGATTTTTTGTTTCCGATTGTATGGTAAGAGGTGTGGAGAGTTTGGAAGGTACGGGCGCACATGAGAAAGGTTGGTAAGTGGTCTCTTAGGCCATCTGGAAGACAACCTGCCTGAGATGTTAGTGAGGGATTGTTAACCAAAATCCAGTCAGGATAGACTGGTGTTTGGTAGTTTTGTCATTTCTTGTACTGGATGTGATAAATTGTGTAAATCCATGAAGGTTAATATATAAGATGATGGGTTCAGAGCTGAACAGTCTTGCCAATCAATACTGAAATCAACCAGCAGGACTGTTTCTTGTGGGGATGTATAAGAGGCCCAGTGAAGCATGTTTTCTAGTGTGGATATTTCCTGGTGGGATATACCCGCCTAGGATGCTAATTAACTTTTTGGGGTTGATTTTTAATTCAGTAAAGATAAGTTCTGCGTTTCCGATGTCGGGGCTGTTATTTTCCAGATGGTGGACAAGTTCTGGGCTATGAGGGGGAGATGCAGAGGACGTTTGATATGGATGGTTATTGATTGAGGCTGGTGGATACTTTAGAGCAGTTATTACACACAATTCCATTGTGAGGCTTTTCTCCCTGAGCTTGCTGCTGAAAAGTAGGTTTTTGCTCCATCAGACTTGGATGGTCAAATACAAAAATAACTAAAGTTCACCATACAAGACAAGTTCTCCTCTTTTCTAGTTATGCACAATATTTAACTACTTATAGCTGACTTTTCCCCTAGAACTCAACACTTCAATTGCTCACTAGGCTTTGAGAACTTGTGAAGGCAAAGGTGCAACTTCTGACATTATTAATTCAGTGGTAGAGTCCCAGACTTTTTCTACTACTATGGGTTTATTTTAACTGCCCGAAGGAATAAGTTGTATGAACCTGACAACATGGAAGAAATCAAATAATAATGCTTTCCATAGACATACTTTATTCAAACTAGTCGACACTTTTTTCAAATGTACAGTGACAATATAGCCGTTTGCCAAATGATTTACAAAAGTAAGAGAGTTAGGAGTTTAAAGTTACTTATGACAAATCCAAAACTCTATGCAGAAAAGCACCGAATCTACTGATGTCTTGAGCACAGACATATGAAAAGCAAAAGTACATGTGAAGCTGCAAGTAAATTGCAAATAAAATTTAAAAAGTTACTGCTGTATCATCAATTAATGAGCACTTTTATTAAATTCGGCATTTTTAATTATTCAACTTCACTCCTTACGTACAAAAAGAAAAAGGAAATGCAGGAGCCGACACGTAGTCCTAGTTGGCCAATGATAAGGAAAAAGGTCTCGGAGTCAATGCAATTGTGTAACTTGCTACCAAGCTGCGCCTATGCACTCATCTGTATCCACTAACCACAGGACAGTATGTCACTAACCTAAAACACGATAGTCGATTTAAGATAAAAAAGTAATCTAACATATGTATTAACCTCAAAAGAGCAGTACAGCTTCACAACTTAACATTTCACCTGAACAAACACTATACAAAACAATTAAATGCCTTCTTCTTTCGGCCAACTGTCCGGTTATGATTGGCAATGGAGTTTTGCGGTGTCAAGTTGCCAGCCCGGCGCCCAACCTTCCACAGAAGGCACACGCACACACTCACGCCTACGACCAATTTGGAGGGTCCAATCATGGTCTTTGGGATGTGGGGGGAAACCGGAGCACCCAAAGGAACCCACGCGACCACAAGGAGGACATGTAGACGCCGCACAGAAGGCACCCCAGCCGAGAATCGAACCGGAGAACCTCTTGTTGTGAAGCGTCAACGCTAACCACTGCGGCCGCCATAAAACGAATAAAATATATTCCCCTCAAATACACCCAACAAGCTGTACTAGGAATGCATAGAAAACTTCATCCTGGTCACCAAGACGTATTAGTTGGGGAGCTTAACGTCATGAAAAAATAATTATGCAAAATAACTCTGAACAGAAAAGTTACACTCAATCAAAACGTGCGTAAGCCAATACCACTTTAAAATTAGGTACTTCTGTTATAAATTAAACGTCACAATACATCCAACTTTTCCATCAATAAGCATTCATCTACCCAATTCAAGCATCCAGACAGTATGCACCACAACATGTCCTGAGGCAACATCCCCTAATCTCCACACTTATACAGAGAAGTTTGGCAGTCGCGCACACTCACTACATATCAGCTTACTTCCTATATTCTGGGAGCTTCCCTATATTTATATGCTTCCTGCAAGGGTACTAACAACTTACCACACATCTCCCACACGGTGAAATCAGCGCCTTTTCGGAATGAATACCACATGTTTCAATACTGCAGCACCACCCAAAACTTAAATATAAACCCCAAATGAAACGTTACTCACTTATTTTTGACTCCAAACTATCCTCTTCCAAGGGAGCTGCCATCTTCAGGATACCAGGAACACCTGTCTCCCTCTCGCGAGATACTAGTTCCTGGTTACGCGGAACTCTTAAACAGGCAGTGCTGGTCGAAGTTAGAAGGAAAAAGTGAATCGCATTTACAGTGAAGCATGGCATTTGTAACACTTAGATTGAATCATTTCTGCTCTTGTATATGCAACCAAAGCTCTCAACTGTCGGTGATTTTAGAGAATGCCCCTGATGAACTCTCATAAATTTGTCCTCTCTCTCGCATTGTTTTAATTTATTTTTCAGATAAATCGCGGAAGATTATATTGTGATGCTAGGCATCAAGCTAATACTTCTTATTCAGAAAATATATGTTGATGCAAAACTTGTTAGTGAATTAGACTAATATTTAAAACTATTACAGATTTGGGTTCTTTGGCTGGAGTTCTTGAGCAGACAAGTAGCGAAGTATACACTTGTCTCATAGCTGTTTATACTTTACACAAGTTGCTCAGAAAACAATATTAATGGTGTTTTTAAACGTTACGACTAAGAGGCAGGGTTAGCCACCTGGCGCTGTAAATATTGATTTTAGATGGGTATCACTACTGAAGTATCGAGACGCCGATCCATACCTCTCAACCTGTTAGAGCAAGAAATCTGGACAACACCAACAATAAAAAAACGGGACAAAGGACCAAAACGGGGTAAAATTTTAAACACTGCTCTTACAAACTTATAAAGTTGATAGAATAACAGGTTTTATATTAGCATGAATTTTCTGAATGGTATGAAGTCTGAAACTCAAATGTTTGTCATTGTTTTTTTAACTTCAGTCTTTAAGGATTTGCCAGAAAACACAATTTTATGAAAAACGGGCCAAAAATATGAGGCAAAAATCTGGACATTCTGCGAAAATCTGCACAGTTGAGAGGTATGCGCCCGCCCCGATCCCATGTACAAGAATAGGAATAGGGGCTGTGGATGTATGGGCTGAGAGGCAATCCCTGGAAACGAAGTAAGCAAACTGTGTATATTTCTGCAGCTTTAGGTGTGGTGGGAGGCGATATCATACCTGTCAACTGTGCAGATTTTTGTTTCATACTTTCGGTCCGTTGCTATCTCCGTGGTGCACTGGTGGTGGTCCTACGGTATTGTCGCCTCACAGTAAAACGCTGTCTGATTCGATTCTCAGCTAGAGTGTCTTCTGCGTGGAGACATGTGTGAATGGGTGTACCTTAGTTGAAGGTTGTGAGACAGGGCTGGTAACTCGGCACGTAAAAATCAACTTCCAATCATTAGTGGACCGGAGTTCCGCAGTGACGACCCCTAACCGGGAAAAACCGAAAGACACAATATTACTTTTTGGTCCGTTGCTCATAAAATGTGTGGTTTTCTGGCAAATCACTGAGGATTGAGGTAATGACTTACATCAGAGTTTCAGACTTTATATCCTTCAGAAAAAAAGCACGCTAACACAGATATCATTTTATTGCAACTTTCTAAGTTTATACGAACATTTAAAATATTTTATTATTTTTAAGCCCACTTCCTCCCATACACACATCTTAGGCTTTGTCCAGATTTCTTGTGCTAAGAGGTTGAGTAGTATTACAAGTAAGTTTCTGGCTACAGTTCTTTAGTAGACTGATCATGTTTTGAAAGCCTATGCCTTATGATAAAAGCTTGTATAATGGAGTCTCATCAGAACCTCACAATATAGGCTGAAAATCCAGGAGCTTGTTTCTATCATTTCACAATTATGGTATTATCTTAATTGTTAAGAGTTTAGATACATTGATTGCTGTCAATATACAAAAATGTAGGTATTCTATATAAAGGATAAAGAGAACACACTTGATTTTGTGGGTTGACTGGTTAAGTTCATGCAGTCCGACCTCTCATTTGCCCAGATTTTCAGACTGTCCAAATTTTTGGTCTGTCATCATAAAATGTGTGGTTTTATGGTAAATCATTGAGTACTGAAGCTACTTCACAATGATGGACATTTCAGTTTCAGACATGCCTCTCAACCTCTTAGCTGAAGAAAGATAGACAAAGCCTAAAATAATGGGAAGACAAGGGCCCAAAATAGGGACATATTTAAATATTGCTCTTATAAACTTAGAAATTTGTCAGAACAGAACTTGTGTTGGCATGCAGCTTCTGCGGGGATGTGAAGCCTGAAACTCAAATGTATGTCATTATTTAGTGATTTCAGTCCACAGTGATTTGTTAGAAAACCACACATTTTATGAGGAAAAGACCAAAGTATGAGACAAAATATGGACAATTGAGAGATATTGATTCAGACTTCACATCCTTCAGAAAATACGTGCTAAAGCAAAACCCGTTATAGTTTATAAGAGTAATATTTAAAAATTGTCCCTATTTTTTGGGCCTTTCTCCACCCATTCTTTTTCATTTTGTTCAGATGTTTTTCACTAACAGGTTGAGATGTATGCTGAGTCAATTTAAAGACAGTCAAAGTTCAAGGGCAACATTTTTTGTCACTTCATTTTGCTATAATTAAGCTCTTGTCATGTAAAGTTTGTTCTCTAACTCTGTAGGAAATCTTTGGAATAAACTTCCCTCTGAAATCACATCTCAAACTTCTCTCTCACTTTTCAAAAGGAATTTGAAACTCTACCTTAACAATCACTGGCTATGTACCTGTACTAACCCTGACTAAATCTTCTTATATTCAATTATCCCACCTCATCCCTTACGAGCTACCTTTTATGTATCAATAAACTACATTATTGTATATATCTTACAAGTATATATCTACATCATATCTCAGTCCCTTACAAAATGACCATGTTAATTCTACTCTGTACCTTACAAAATGACCATGGTAACACCAATTTGTACTATTTGAAGAGGAAGAAGAAAAAAAAAACATTTTTTGTAATATTGCTATCTCTATTATCTGTATAACTCCTGTTTTTAACTTTCTAAAAAAATCTGTATGATTCTTGGAGCTTTTCTCCCAGGGCCTCTACTGAAAATGGACATGTCTCCAGCTAGACTAGCCCGGTCAACAAATGTAAAATAAAATAAATAAATAAATAAATAAATAAATAAATAAAGTGGGTTTTCTGACTTTAAACTATGTAGTTTTTACTTTAGTTATATTTATGGAGCTAGATTTATTAAGTTTAAAACAATAGTGTTTGTATGTACTATATGCTGTGCTACTATCCAGTTATTTCCAGATTCTATGTCATCTGCTGACACCTTCTGAATGAGGTTATAAGAGGGTAAACCATGTGTAATTCAATACCTCCAGGTGCTACACTGAAAGGGACTCTCATTATGCCAGGAAAGATATTTAGATTCAATAACATTCTGTGTTAATGAATCTCATTGCTTAGTCTGATTATAGTCCAGATTTACCAGAGAGTCAGCAGGACAACTAATTTCTGATGATATGCTCTGGTGCAGCAGCTCCACCTGCAAGTCAGATTTGGTATTGCTGACAGTCACATCTAACACAGGTGGAAACTACATATTTATGAGTCTGCCCAGCACAGGAGCTCCACCTGTAGGATGGCATGGACATTATACCCGTATTCTCCCTGGCCAAGATGAGGGGTGGATTTGCTGGGCCACTGATCCCACTAGACAATAAAATCTATTTTTTGATAACAGAACACTGCAGGGCATCCCCACAGGAGTTTGGAGAATGGCGCACCTATACCAAACCGTGCATGAGTGGTCCCTGATTCTCAAAGACTACAGTACAGCTCCACCTGTATATTGAACTCTATATTGCAAGCAGTCTGACTTCTCACCAGGTACTGACCACAGTACCTAGTCCCACTTGCAGATAGAGGTCCCACATGTCAAGAAGCTCATTCAGTTCAATGAACATTTTTCATTCCAGTCCTAATCCAGTCAGTGTATAACACTCACAAGCATACTTTACTGAGGGCTGTCATCGTCTTGACTCGTATACCCCTTGTTTTCTTCCTAAAAGTGATCATTCTGTGGTAGACAGCATGGCTACCCACAAGCTAATATCTCTTATTGCATCATCGAAACGTAGGACCATAAGACACTGAATCAGGAAGCACTTGTCATTTGCTCAGCATACAGGAAATGCAAACACACATTTATTAAACTTAATATAGTTCCAGTGAAGAAGGTAATGTAAAAATCTATATATTTTAGAATCAGAAAGCCCACTTTACATGAACAAAAAAACCTTCACACATCTTTAACCCTGATTGTAGCCACACCTCTCAGATGTACTTCATTGTGTGGAAAGTTCTTAATTCTGCGTTTGAGAAATGCCAGTGTTCCATGCTGTTCAAGGTATTCCTAATCTATGGAATAAGTTACCACAAGCAAAGAACTACTTTGTCTGCCTTTAAGGGTAGTCTTGATTATTGGATGAACAGACAGAAATTTACACCAGGGTTATTATGTACAGCCCTACTTTATTTGGGAGGTGGGATCTATTAAGTACTTGTATAGTGTGGCAAGAACTAAGTGTGTTTACTTAAGGTGTATATGGCTAAGTCTCATATGGTCCCTGTGATCGCTTGCCTTTTAGTGTTCCTATGTTCCTCATTCAAAGGGTTTGTTATATAGTCACTGTTGAGAATTTTTAACTATCTCTTGTAACTAAGACTGACTCATATTAATTCATCAAATTACATTTTTGCAACTTTACCCTGATGCAAGCTCTAATTGAAGTTATTAGTAACTGGTCCACATTGTGCCCACTTGCAGTACATCATGCAAATTATTTTGTAGATGACATGATGAGAGCTATGAATGAATGTAGCAAAACATTTACTCACAAATTTGCATTGTATGCAAAGTTGCTGTTTACAGGCTGCAGCTGAGACACCCCAATATGATACAATTTGCAAGTCTTGCAGTGTGAATTTTCCAATGTCAATTAAAAAAAAGAACTGCTGGGTGCCAAGAACTTACAGGCAACCAAGTTGTGTGAATGAAAATAATAAATAAGTGCAGTCTGTGATTGTGTGGATGGGGGGTAAATGGAGTAGTAGTAAATGAGGAAAGAAGATTGAAAAGGGTGCTAAGTATCAGCCAGGGGTTTATATACAAAAGTCTGAAGTAAAAAGCTGTCCTTGTTTTGATCAGTGAAAGTAGTAGTGAGCAATGGAAGCGGTTTTTGAGAATGTGCAAAAAAGGTAAGACATTATTTCACTGGATGAGATTTGATAGTGACAGCAGATACATGAAGGTGGAAATGAAACTAAGCTTGTAGTTGGGTCTTTTAACCTTTCCCAGTGAGACATGCATCAAGGACCGTCATTCAGCATGGCTTAATTTTTTTGTATAACTAGCAAGTTGCAGCTGAAGGTAGCCCATTTTCATTGGAAATCATGGGAAGAAAGCACCACTAGAAGTGCAATGCAAACTCTAAAGTGAAGATTAAACTAAAAAAACTTGCCAGAACATTGAGCAAATATATTAGAGATGTTCTGTCATGTTTAGTAGTGAGATTCTTCCCTATCCTTTCGCTAGAGAATTGTGTATTTAGTAGGAATGTTTTATTCCCCAAACCAACAATGTAATGAACTAAAATGTTAATGCCTATATCTCTTGCATTATAAGTGTTGGGCTGAAAAATAAGTCGCAGCCTTATCTCATCTGCTCATACCAGTGAGTACTAGATCAAACTGGGAAGACTTCCACACCCCCAACTGTTAAAGCTTCAGTTACTCTCTTGTTCACATCTTCTCATTGCTTAGTTCACACTGCATTACCTATAGCATTAACCCTTTTTGCCAGCCTTACTCATCTATCACAAGACGGCTAATCAGTGGAGAGTCTCTGAACCACTTGTTATAAATCACCTTGGGATTAATGCTTCTTTTTTTGCTCCTGGTAAGTGAAGGAGCAGAGAATTATAGCAATACAAAAATGAAACTTATTTCCTTGCCTTTCTAGAGACTAACAGTCACTGGAAAACCAGAAAACTGCTTTTTATGAGCCAGTTTGGGGTTAGTGCTACTGTCTTGAAGGGAGAAATGGAAAGAGAGAGAGAGAGAAAGAGAACTCGGGGCATTGATTCCTGTCTGCTTCTTATTAAGCATTGTATATGGGACTTCCTGATTGGTCTGGGTTCCATGTTAGTGGATACCTGTTTGGTTTTAATTTTGGACTTTTGTGTAGCTTAGTTCTCTCGTGTAGAGCTGCTATAAGTGATATCCATGGTATCTGCCAGATGAGGGCAACTTTGATCTTACAGGCCCCAACAACATCTGTAATGAGACTGCTGAAAAAAAAAAGTCTGTCACCCACATTTTTGGAACCAGCTTGAGGTTAATGCTACTGTTTTGCTTTTGGTGAGAAAAGGAACAAAGGGATATTGTTTGTTAGCTAAGTGTAGATGTGATGAGACTAGCAGAAGTGGGTAGGTCATTAAAGGAAAAAAAATCCGTCCCCCAGCAAAAGCAGTTGCTAGCATGACCGCCCGTCAATGCTCTTTGGTTCTACACTGGCTCCAGCCCAGAAGAAAGTCTGGAGTTCAAAGTGGGGATAGCAGACCCGAAGAAGGATGGGGGTACTCAGATGGCTGGAGGGTATGAAGCAACAGCGGGAAGGGGATAAAAGAATGATGCCAAGATAGCAGGACAAATCAAGACAATGGGCTTTAACAGCTGGCTAAATAACTGGTGGCATTTTAAGGGCATCCATTATTTGTCAGCCTGGGGTAAGATGGTAGATGTTTTGCCAGGGATGATGTACACCTCTCAAGTGAGAGCATTTGTATACTGGTAAAGCCTTTACTGTCTCTGTAGTGCCATTTTTAGGCTGTCCCCTTACTGGACATTCCTATATAGCAAATTCAAATCTCAACTATATCATTGTCACACTACTCAGTGATAGGAGTCAACATAAAATAATGGCAGAACTTGATGCCCTCCTGCATCTTAGACCCATTCATATCTTTGTAGTTACTGAGACATGGTTTCAGTGCAGTGACAACTCTTCCTCTGTTATTGGGGGTTGGTATAATGGTTAAGGTGTTTGCCTTTCAAACATAAAGTGCAAGGTTTGATTCTCACCTTTGGAAGGGAAATTGGCTAGGCTTAAAATGACCCATAAGGGCAACTAGCCTAGTACTTTCCTATAAACCTAAACCTATACCAAGGTTTACCACCTATCTCACCTTTGATTAACTGGAGGGGAGTACCTGTATTTGTCAGAAATATTTTCACATAACGTCAGATTACCCTTTTCCCAAATTTGGAGCTCCTGGAGATAAAAATCACCTTTAACAAATCCAACTGTTCCTTCATTGCTAGGGAAGGTTCTCCATCAGTGTCCTCCAAATATCTTGGTGGCTATCTTAATGACATTGAGGAGTTAAATATCAACCAAATACCTTTTTGCTAAGGGATTTCAGTTACCAAGCATTGACTTACACTTCTAAAGGTTAAGCACAGAGAATTAATGCTATGAACTGTTAATGAGCTGCCTCCTGTGGTGCAGGGTTTGATTCCCTCAGCCTCCAGTTGTCTAATGCGTGATCTTGAGTAAATTAGTTAACCAGACAGTGCTTAGGGGCAATTGGGAAATTGAGCTAGGCTCTCAAATAGTTTTCTGGACTGCAAGCCTAGTAACTATGAAGCTATAAAATGGATATGTTTAGCATTTCCTAGATTTTGTTAATACTAATACACTGGAACTCTAAAACTCTCCCCTAGAAGCTCTAATATTCTTAACCTGGACCTTATCAACTTAGCCCCTATCTGTACCATTGCACATCTTTTCATCTCTGGTTATATCTGACCACAAGTCATTCATCTTCTTCATCAGACCTAGTATTAGCAGCCCCACCACCACCACCACGACCACCACCAAATGAGGTAATCTTTAGGGACTTATGCTGGGAAATCTTACTTTATCTTAAAGAACAAATATGCAAAATTCACAGATATCCCCTTCAACTGGGCCAAACTGGGATGGCTGCTGCATTCTCTTTTGATTTTTACCAGCACCTAACTAGCTACATGGAAATGCCTGTATTCCTCTGCCCTAAATATAATGATAACGTTTTCTGTTGGAATTACCATATTAATAAACTGTATAACAAAAGAAGGAAAATAAGGAAAAGTTGTCAGAAATCCCCATCCCATAATGTCCAACAATGCACTAAGCTCATCCAAGAAAACATCACACATTCCAATCCTAAGGATGTAGTCAATATAATAGTAGACACATTTAGTGCTAACTTTACCCTACCTACCCAGATTATTGCCCCCAGTATCCCTGAAAATTTAGTTTATCCTGAAATCACTTTGGAACAAGTCTTAGATCCCTTGTCAAAGGCTGAAAATAATACTCCTATGGGAACAGATAACATACCAGGCTGAATTCTCATCAGTGCCAAGTAAGCACTATCCAAGGTACTACTTACATTGTTCAGTCTCAGCCTCTCTACAGTGTTTATGCCTGATGCCTGCAGGACAGCCACTGTGACTGTCCTACACAAGGATGGCTCAATACACACTCAGTTAATTATAGGCCTATCATCTTCACCAGCCCAATATGCAAAGCCATGGAACGTATCATAAAAGAACTCATTTACGCAGACAACCTAAGTTATCTAGACCTCACTAAGTTTGGTTTTTGGGAAGGTCAGGTCCTGCCTCCTGAACCAAGCAAACTTTGCAAAGGTTACAGAGACTATGGGCAGAAGTAATTCCATACACATTGCTTATCTTGATCTGATCAAGGCTTTTGACAGTATCCCCCATGCTGGTATTACTGCAAAATTAGACTTAATGTAAATACATGCATTGTCCATTGAATTGCAAATTGGATAGCCAACAGATGCCAAGTTGTGAAAGTTGCTAGTACCTTATCTGAATGCAAACCTTTAACAAATGGAGTACATCACATAGATCTGTGCTGACCCCTTTCCTATTTAGCATTTACTTTGCAGATATCTAAGCCAGTATATCCCAGAAATGTGATTGTAAACTTTTTCCAATAACTGTAAGCTGGGTACTGCTGTCTGCTCATCACTTGATATTAAACTGCTCCAAAAGGGGCTAGAATATGCACATATCTGGGGTATTTAAGAGTCTCTAGCTATGAAAGATCCAGTCTTATTGGATCTCCTATATATCTGCAAAATCATTAGTTCTATAAACACCCATACTAGGGAACTAACTCTACACCAGCAAGTAAACAGGAGTCACTAGAGGAATAGGTGCCTAGCTCAATGTAGTCCCACCTTATGGAATAAGTTGCAGGTAACTATTTGAAATGTTGTGACTTGCTCTGGAGAGTTGCAAAATATGGAGACTGAATGGCCAAAAAAGTGGACTTACATATACCAAGTCCAAGATGCTATCTTTTAGAATATTCTCTTTTCTACAAAGTATGGCAATCTGGAGTTGCTATATATAAGTTCAGGGAGGTATAGGGAGACTTGTATCCCCTGCAAAAAGAAGTTTTTAGGAGAAGATAATTTTTCAAGATTTGCTCTTCTCAGAGATTTCAGTCTTTTAGTTTTTTTTGGCTTGTTAGTACTCAACATTTCAAGTGCCAACATTTCAATACAGAGCCTAAGTTACCACTATATGTCAAGCAAAGTACTTCCTTGTCTGCCTTTAAGGCTAGTATTGATACTTGGATGGGTATACACAAATTTACAGAAGGGTTATCATGTATGTCTCTGCTTAGGGCTTTTGACTCTCATACTGGCACTATTCCACCACACTTACACATTACTTACACATTTATAAATAGGGCCAAATTTATTTTGCCACTTTTTGTTAGCATAGTTGAGCTATGTTGGTATGCTAGAAGTGCTGTAAATTAACTGTATCTTTTTTTCTTAGCTCCTAAACTTTATTTGGGGATGGTCTTTCAAAGAATATGCTGTAGTTGCCTAGTGCTGTGGTGTATAACAATGAAGCCTTGGCTATTCCTCAGGTGACTAGAGTTCATTTAGCAGCTTACTCACTGGAAGGGCTGGGCAAGGACTATGGCAATAAATGGTTGAAGCTTGCCCATTCTGGGAAGGGAGGCAGCTAGCTACACTGCACTACTGGTCCCCTCAGGGGAAGCAGGGTAATGAGAGGATGCAGTTGTAGGAGGCATAGAAAGCATGTGCTGCCTAAGATTGGGAGTAGCCTGGTGGGTAAGAGAAGGTATGGGTATGCCTTTGGAATATCCTACAGTGGCAGCACTATGCAGAGCTTCTTGGCTGTCACTGGAATAGGGGGTTAGATACTATATTCATGACTTCTGCTCTGGGTGCTCTCTGACACCTGACTATCTCTCTTGGGGAACAGACAGGCCAATAAAGCTCTAGCTCAGGCTGGGAATGAATGAGTCATGGATCTGTCACAACTTCCTTTTACCTAGTATGGGAACATCTGAACTAGCTGGGTATAGACAGTGGGAGCCAATTGTTAGGGAGGGGTCATGTGAGAAAAAATAACACGCAGTGCAGAATTAAGTTCTGAGAAGCCCAGCAACAGAAAAATGTCAATTTAAAATAAAAGTAGTATTGGTACCATTCAGAAGTTGTTGCAGGGTGAAACACCATGCAGTTAATGCAGGGAGGTTACCTATGGATAACCTATGAATCTAATGAGTTAAATCAGAAATCTGCAGAGCTTAATTACAGTACAACATGCTGTTCCAGGAGGTTAACCAAAATAAACAAGGCAAGCATTTATATAACACTGCTGTATAAAATAACTGGATGAGATGCTCAGGTTTACTTGACACTAAAAGCACAATGGCACTGTTTACATTCTGAGACACAACAGGTATTGTCTACCAGGTCTGCACAGTTTGTAGTGATGTCATCCAACTTCTTTGTGGGAACTTGGCAAAAGCAGACAATGTGTTCGTAATACACAGTCTCCCTCAAAAGAACATTGATAATACATTCAAACTTGAAACACAGCATTTTTTTCCTTTGTGAGAGTGAGTAGCAGTTCATAAATATCCTTCATTTCCTATAACCTCTTGTTCAGAGTGTCTATAAATGATGAGGTATTACCCCTTTCTTTAAGATCTTCAGCCATCAAGTGAAGTGAGTGCTGACTATATATATGTTGTACAGCAGATTAGGAGTCAATAACAGTTTTCTTTTTCATAATCTCATCAGGTAAAATGGAAGGCAAGTGAGGATCCCTCAGCCCTCATTTGCCTGCTGTGTGATCTTTAGCAAGTCACTTAACCAAAACATTGCTTCTCGGTCACCCATGAAAAGAGACTGTGTATCCAGTGAGCCTTCCTGGTTATCCAGTGGGTATTTTTCTATTTATTTATCTTCCCTGCCAGAATGAAATGGAAAGATTAAGTGTTAAGACCTTTGAACAAAGGATTCCTTGTTACACTGATGCTTGTATCATTTATCTAGCATATAGTGCTTACCTAATGGCCATGTATTGTTTATATAGTACAAGGTGTGATGCCCGTGCCCTGGCCCAGCAATCAAGGAGGCTCAATCCTCACCACTAACACGAGAGAGGGTGTCTCATATGAGGAAAGGATAACAAATACACACAGTAAAGTGCAATTTCTCTTAAGAGCACACAGAGATCACAGTCAGTCCGGGGCTGGTCACTCCCTTGCTCTCCAGGTCCCCAATAAGACTCCCCACTGGCACAGCTATAGGGTCCAGATATCAGCCTAGTGGGCAAGCTAAAACCTCTAGCACCCTCGCTGTCCAACCAGTGCTTCGTGTCCCTGCCCAAGTAGCTGACACACACACACACTCACACACTTTGAGAAGAGTTTATACAACCACGCAGACACTCCTTGGGAAGGCTGGCACAGGTTGTCCAGCAGTGCCTCCTTTTCCCCAAACTATAAGGTAGTACCCTGCCACCATCCACTAATAATTATCAGCTACTCAAAGGCCCTTAAAAGGGTGTCCAATTATTACTATGCAATTTTATTATCCAATTGGTAAGTGTGACTAAACAGTCAAGGCTTATTTGGAGTGACTTGGACAGTAAACTCTATAAATATGCAATGTACTCTAGAGCTTAAATTATCTCTATACAATGCAGTTTGTTTGGGTCTCCCCCCAGACTACCAGACCCACATGCTTGTCTCCTAGCCTGACTTCGTGTAACTGCATAAATACATAGTACTACCTCATCCAAATCCTTCCATATCAGGACATCTGCAGGATGGTAGTTTAGTACCCCTGTTTTCTCAAGACAACCTACTATTGGCATTTTGTCTTTCCCACTTACTGGCTCCCTCACCTTTGGTTCCCCACCTTGCCTCTGTGGACACCTGTATGCCACATGGCCCCATTGGTTGCATTCAAAACATTTAACCCTACCTCCTGGACATGTTCCTGGACTAATGGCTTCCCCTGTTACTGGCAGATTCTGTTGGGGCAGTCTGTGCTGCCCAGCATGGGTCCCTTTAGAAACATGAGCAGTACTGGTGGTCCCCTTCCGGTGCAGGGCTGCCCTGTTTGCCAGGTATAGGTCTCCCTTCTTCCCCAACTCATCTGAAGTAGCACATTGTCTATCAGCTAACCAGATCCTCATGTCCTCAGACAAAGTGCTAAGGGCTTGTTCCCCTCACCAAAAGGTCTGCCAGCCCTTCAAAAGTGGTGACCTGACATCCATTCACCCACCTATTCAAATAAGTGCTCAATTCAGCAATATATTCTCACACAATTTTTCATCTGTCTTGCGTCTATGCTCACAAAACATTTTCCTATACGTTTCAGGTGTTAGCTTAAAAAACTCTAATAGACAATTGTTTTACAGCAGTATAATCAAAACATGCAAAATCAGACATTTTAGATAATACAGTTACAGCTTTACCATGGAGTAAGGGGGTCAGGAACCGTACCCAGAGCCCTTGGTCAACTTCATACTGTTTACATACCCTCTCAAACATATGAATGAAACTATCAAAATTATCCCCCTCTTTAAACTGCGGAAGAAATTTACTGACCTTTTGTGCTTCTGGGGTCCAGTTACTACCTTCCCCATTACCTCCATGATTCTGGTGAAGAGTCAGCATCTCCTTCTCATGCTGCTTCTGCCTTTCCTTTTCCTCAGCTTCCAGACGTAACAGTTTCTCGTTCTCCTCAGCCTGTAGACTCCTCAGTCTCTCAGCTGTTTCTATTTCCAAACACCTGGCCTCCAACTCAAGTCTCTTTAGCTCCAGCTGGATTTTTAAGTCCACTGCAGAAAGGTTGAGCTGTCCATTCTCCGAGGGTATTATATTTCCACTACCAGTCTGATTGTCCTCCTGGTTGCTGTTTTCTGATGCAGCTGTAACCAAGGCTGCAATCAGGTCTGCCTTAGTCAGGTTTCCATGCATCAGTCCTCTAGCCTGGCACATCTCCGCCAGCTGGCTCCTTGTCAGCTTTCCATACTCCTCTGCTGACATGCTGCCTGTTCACCCTGACTAAATAAGCTAACAAAAAAACTAAAACAATTGTAATTTGAACTCTGAGTATTCACTGCATGGCTCTTTTAGAGTACAAAAACACCTTCAAAGCTCACTGTATACAAGCTACAGGATTCACTGTATCCACACCACTACAAGCCAATTAGAATTTGCCAACTAATTAATGTGTGATGTGGATATCCCACCGCTGCCAAACCACAAATGTGACACCCGTGCCCTGGCCCAGCAATCAAGGAGTCTCAATCCTCACCACTGACACCAGAGAGGGCATCTCATATGAGGAAAGGATAACAAATACACACAGTAAAGTGCAATTTCCCTTAAGAGCACACAGAGATCACAGTCAGTCCGGGGCTGGCCGCTCCCTTGCTCTCCAGGTCCCCAATAAGACTCCCCACTGGCACAGCTATAGGGTCCAGATATCAGCCTAGTGGGCAAGCTAAAACCTCTAGCACCTTCTCTGTCCAACCAGTGCTTCGTGTCCCTGCCCAAGTAGCTGACACACACACACTCACACACTTTGAGAAGAGTTTATACAACCACACAGACACTCCTGGGGAAGGCTGGCACAGGTTGTCCAGCTGTGCCCCCTTTTCCCAAACTATACGGCAGTACCCTGCCACCACCCACTAATAATTATCAGCTACTCAAAGGCCCTTAAAAGGGTGTCTAATTATTACTGTGCAATATTATTATCCAATTGGTAAGTGTAACTAAACAGTCAAGGCTTATTTGGAGTGACTTGGACAGTAAACTCTATAAATATGCAATGTACTCTAGAGCTTAAATTATCTCTATATAAAACAGCCACAGTTGAAAGGTTTTTAAATATTTAATAACAAATAATAAAAACACAAGACAATACTTCTTACTACACGGTGCTAGTCAAGAGTTCAGAGATCGCAGAGAAATACTTAAAATAATTCAGTAGTACAGTTCTGACATCACAGAAAAACACTTAGTCTAATCTTTCTAGTTTCTAGCTATTTCTAAAAGAAAACACAAGTCTAAGATAACTTACATATGAAAACAGGCAGAGTGCTGATGAGCTGGATGGTCAAGACAAAAATGCTTAATGCCTTCTGATTCTCTCTGTTTAAATTGCTATCTTCAGTCCTGATTCCCATTACATCATTTCTTTACATTTTCCTGGGGTTCCCAGGCTAACAGATACTACATTCTTTTGTTATCTTGCATCTGCAGGAAACTACAGCCATAAAAGACATTCCAATTGTAAACTCTAGTAATTATTCCTTAAGTTAAAACGATAGGCAGGATGCTTCACCCCAGACTCATCGACTCCAAATTTTAACTTCAAAGGGACAGATATGAAATAATGTTACCTTCAAAGGACAGACAAGAAATGTTTGACTTAGCTTTCTTTACAGCAGAGGGTAATGTTGCTACATTGTTTTAAGTTCAACATTTCACAGCATATACTTTCATTTAAGAAAACAAGCCTGTATTTCAACATTTCGCAGTATTTCCTTTCAATTAAGAAAACAAGTCTGCAGTTCAACATTCATATTTACAAATGATAGAATTATGTACCAAATTCTATCTGGCTAGGCTGGCAGCCTTCACACAAGTCTACATATTAATTGGGTTTAATTAAGTACCACAATCATAAGTTTTAGCCATAGTTGAATACACATTTAATTGCTCAGTGATTTTTTTTTATTAACTGCTTTATGTAAGCTTCAACAGGGACAGCTATAGTGATTTATATTCTGCAATTAAGTTTTCAGATGTAAAGTTTTGCAAATTAGTTTTCAGAAATTAAATGTTTTAAATATAATTTTCAGTGTTTGGTCATATTCTTATCTGTATAATCTCAAAAATGGAACAAACTTGCTGCAAGGTTGTATTCACACTTTGTATATTTTATTATACTGAATATGTTTGGTACATATTTTGCTTCTGAGGGTTACATTTAGTTGGTTTACCTTGGGTTGGTAAAACTGATGTTAAAGTTGTTAGTGTGATAATCGGGTTGCTGCATTAACATTGGACAGTGTAGCTTTAGTGCAGAACTTTTGTTTACTGCAAACTTTACACCACAAATAACATATTAAGTATTACAGAGTCACATATTAGCAGTCATCAAATAAAACACACACGAAGTTTTACCCTGCAATGATCAATGATAACATCAATATATTGGTAAAAACAAATTAATAAAAACATTAATATGTTACACAAAATCAATACTGTTATTGATGTCATAATAAAAGGTATAGAGAAATCCCTTTGGAATGATGCCCAATTAATTATACTGCCAACGTCATAACACGGACCACTAAGCTTAGATGATCCATCTAGTTCCAGGCCTTTTTTGAGCCAAACCTGCTAGGGTGACTTAAATAGTACTAGATCTAGGGCCCTGGAGCCCAGAGCTCTATACAGCTAGCTACCTTCTTCCAGTATCTGTAAACAAGGAAATATATTTCCATAGGGGTGCTGATGGACTGGGTTCACAGTTTTAGTGAAGAAACTGGTGCCTCATCTCTGTCTTGATGATGACATTCTGATTACAGGCAATTACTGATTTGCCAGGAACACAGAAAGCCATTCCTAAAAAATACATAAGATAAAATATGGTGAAAGTCGCTTTGATACATGTAGACATCCCAACAATAAAAAGTGATACAGAAGAGTTCCTTGCTTGAAAGATCTTGACACCTGCTCTATTAAAATACTGTGAAAGATCCAGGATGCACATCAGAAATTCCAGGATATAATTCTATGATGGGAGAGGTGGCAGTGCTAAATATTTGTAAAGTATCATGTAAAATCCAGAAGCCAAGAAAACAACTTGGGACAATAGAATGTTCATATAATTAAAATCAGTGTTATTAAATATAGTATTCTTGGAATCTATCATATACAGTCTGAATCCCTTACACAGCATGATGGTTTCCGGACTAAACTCCAGGATGAAAATAACTAATACAATCTTTATGGGAGATTTTAATTAATTACTGGAACACTGACTGGGTAAAGTTGTCAAAATTAAGTAAGTATACCCAAATGTTAACTGGCTATGGCACTCAAAAATACATTGGAACAAATACAATCCAGCAAAGCATAGCAATATCTTGGAATAGCAAATGTCAATAAATAAATAAATATTATACTAACAAACTTAAGATCGTTCTGCTCCTTATCCACAGTTATATTCTCTGTAACTTATACTTATTATAAAACCATCATCTTTAAACTAAGAATAAAATAAAACTCGGTTATTAATAAGTTTTCCTAATCTTTATGAATAGATACTATACTGCAGTAAATCAAATATGTATGAAAAGAGACACTTCCCTAAATAGCAAAAATAAATGTGCTTGAGATACTAACAGAAAGCTGTGTGGTATTATTAAAGGAACACTCCAAACGCCACTGTAGTTAACTTCATACCAGAGTTATTTTTCTCCTTATAATGTGAACTAGATGTTATATAGTGTAGACACATCCTTCATTGTCCTCCAATTCCTTTAATTCATTTTTTTTTCTTTAGCACAGATCATGAAGATCGTCCTATTTTTTCCCTGTTCATATTGTATGCTAATTCAGAAAGTAATCTATCACAGGTAGTGTGACCTAGGTTAGACATACTGTTCTCTGTAGTTTATTTTGTTACTTATCACTCAGCTTTACATTTTGGGATCAGGTCTGATTTAGATAATTTAAGGATGCATGGTAACAGTAGATGTGAAACTGTTTTATGCAAAGTTTAGGGATGAGTTAGTTGTACTGCAACAAAAAATAAACATACTAGTAAGTACTCTCATTTTTGTAGTGAAGTGTGTTGCCTTTATGCATAATTTAAGGACAGTCAAAAAATTAAAATAAACTGAATACTGCAAATGTAACAATCTCTTCAAAGCGACAGCTTTCTATTACCCTTAAAAACATGTGTGTTACACTTTACTGACAAGTCTTGCACTTTGGGAAGAGTACAGAGAAGTTATGGCAATTTTTATCTCATTAAAACCTGCCATCAGTGGAATTTCACATCTCCTCATACCTCATAGCTGAATAACTTTTGCTTGAGCTAAATTACTGAGAATGTAGTTTTGCAACTGATCTGTAAAGAAATGTACATATCTCAAGATGTGTAAAAGTGAAAAAGAAAGTTAAAATGCAAATGTTGTTCAAAACAAACTCCTCTTCATAACAATGATATTTATATGACAACCTGACAACAGTAACTCTACGCTGAATGACTAATGACAGAATACATAAATTCTTTGTAGTGCATGCAGTGCCACAATTACACTTCAGAACTGGGAAAAGAGAAACTTGTTAACAGAGCATCCCTGCCATGAGACCTGATCTTAACAACACTTATGGGTGCTAAACAAAAGCTTGTTAAGAACACCTAAGCAATGTTAAGATTATTTCTCATACTATGGACTAACAACAAACAGTGCCAGTCACCAAAGAAAAGAGGCAAAAGTTAAACAGCAGTTAGATGGTTTTCTCTGCCACAAACGTATAAACAAAAAACTGTGCAGAACAAAGTTCTACAGAGGAGCACTTTGTTTCGGACTGCTGTCTGACAGTGCTAAGTGCTTTACTGCTTTTCAAAAGCTTTGAAAGTTGGTAAAACACTTAATTCTTCTATACTTTTTCGTATCTGGTAGTACATAGAATAAATAAAGGTGCATTCACTGCAAAGAACTAAGACTGGATCTGCAATCATAACCAGCTTAATGTGTTCATAGGTTCATAGGTTCATAGGTTTATACTAGGCTAACTGCCCCAAGGCATTTATAAGCCTAGCCCAAATTTTTGTGGCTTACACCTAATAACATATTAAGTATTACAGAGTCACATATTAGCAGCTAATTTTTGTTGTGCCTCTGTCCAGCAGTGACACAGAGATGATTCCCGGCTCAACATGGTTGCCAAGACTCACAACAAGAGAGCAACATTTCTGGGCATCCATGTCTTGAATAAATAATAAACAGGTTATGATCAGAGATCCAATCATAATCCACTGTGTGGTACATACAGCGCCACAATTACTCTCCAAAAATGGGAAAAAGACAAGTTTGTTAAGCACCCTTCCATTGTCAGAAAGGTGATTAACAAACTTTTGTTAAGCACCCCCAAACATATTAAGATTGGATCTTGCACTATAAATTAACAGGGGACAGCATCAGCCAGTAAGAAGAGTAGCAGAATGTAAAACAGCTTTAAAAGCTGTTAGAACCTTGCTTTCTCACAATTGTAAACAAAAAATGTGTCAAAATGAAGTGTCTAACAGCTTTTAAAACTAAACTGTTCATTCTTCAACTTCATTTCTGCCTGCTATCTGCCACAGCTAAGTGTTTTACTGGCTTTCATAGGCTATGGAAGCCAGTAAAGCACATTGCACTCCTACATTTGTTTTCTGTAAATTGTAGTACATGGAGTAAAAAAAACTCCATGCACTGCAGAAAATTATATGATCAGGTCTACCCATTTATAATCCCTATTATGTGTTCTTGGCATGGATGCCAAGATTCACCTCTCCAGCTTCATACTCAAGGGGAATTTCTTGGCATCCATATAGGAAATACAAGACAACCGAGTCTTTCAACTATTTACACATTGCTAGTACCCAGTGTTAGACTGTATCTGTTTTTTCAAGGAGGGCTAGGGCAGTCAAGCCAGGAGTTAATTTGTGAATACCCATCCAGTAATACAGTTCCTCTCTGAAGGAAGATAATGTATCACACTGCTTGATTTACAGTTGGTATTTGTTCCAGAGGTGGGGTGCCTGAGATATTTACTGAAATATGACATACTGTATATGCACACATCCCTATTTATTACTAAATAAGTCTAAATATGTATAGAGTGTTAATGGTATATAGCAGTTATCAGTGACAACTTTTGCAGCCTTAGGTAAGCTTTTGTTTGATGCCATTACATTCCATGTGTACTCCTACTGGATCAAGTTGTTAACACAGATATTTGGGAAGAGACTAAACAAAGGATAATACAAAATTGAGAAAATGGAATATTTGTTATATACATATGGATATGGATAGTAAGGTACAAGCAGTCAAAATGTTTTTAATCCCTTTAGTCTTATACACAGGTCAGGCATATTTTTGGTTTACTATCAAATTTTCGAATGTAACTCCATCAACTGCACTTTTGTTGAACACGGAAAGTCAAAAACGGTAATGTCGAACTCCAAAAGCCAACCCAGGAACGGGTTTTAACATGGGTCGAGATAGGGGAAAGGTTTGTAGTTCAGCAATAGCAGTGAACACCTATCTCAACTCATGTTAAAACCCGTTCCTAGGTTGGCTTTTGGAGTTCAACATTGCTGTGTTTGACTTTCTGGTTTGACAAAAGTGCAGTCAATGGAGTTACATTCGAAAATTTTATATTAAACCATATTTTTAGCAACCAGAGGAGAAGTTGTGGATAGAAATTAAGAAAGCTCTGAAGGACTTTATTTGGGAGGGGAAGATGGCAAGAGTCAAGTGGGAAATGCTGATTCTTCCACTAGAACAGGGCAGATTGGGATTACCCAATTTGAAGGGGTATTTCATAGCTACACAATTAAGGCTCTGATGCATAGCACAAGCATAAAACTATTATTCAAAGTGGAAAGGGATGATGTTGAAACAGGGGGGAAGCTCAAGAAACAAAGAGAGACTAGGATTTTGGATGCAGACCTTTAAGGAGAATAACAATAATCATACAAAATATTATATCTATAAAGTAGCAGAAAGAATTCTAAGAACTAAGCCAACATGAGAATGGAGAAAGGAGATTCTGCAGATAGGGATGATTGCAATTAGGGATATAGACAACAGGCAAGAGGGGGATGGAATTTATTGGAGAAAATTGGCAAAGGAGCCAAGGTATTGGGAGCAAATAACTAGAGCGGGAAAGGTAATATAATGGGAAGAAGCCAAGAATTTACTTGGACTGTAGGCTAGAGATTGCCTTCCCTGTGAAGGATGAATATCAAAATATAGGCACAGAGAAAGAAATAGGAGAGTCCTAAATGAAAGACCAGCACTGGTAGAGTTTTTAGTAGAATCTAGAACAGAAGCTGCCATTAAAAAAGGAATAGTTAGTACAGCATATAAAATGTTGCAAAATAACTATAAAAATCAATCTGAGGAGGTTAGAAAGGATTGGGAAGAGAGATTGGCTAAGCAATTCACAAAGAAACAATGGTAGGATATATGTATGTCTCCCAAATATGCAACAAAATCTAGAAGATTTTTTGCTTGGAAATGTTTACATAGATATTTTTATACCCCAAGTAGACTCCAGAGAAATTTTAATCAGGTAGACAGCAAATGTTGGAGGTGTGATGGGGAAGAAAGAGATACTTGGGAACATATTTTCTGGGAGTGCAGTAGGTTGCCAGACTTTAAGGATTCCCTGCAGGATGCACTGTTGGAGATGCTGGATGGGCAGATTGGTGTGACGAGAGAGAGATGATTTTTCTGAGCTATGATACAGAATTGGAATTGCCTAGACACGGTAAAGCTTTGCTGTGTCTAATTATGGTGGCTGCCAAAAAAGTAATTACTAGAAAATGTAAATCAAAATCTAAACCAACTATATAAAAAGTAGTGAATATAGTAACAGAGATAAAACAATTGGAATTAAGATATTTACAAAAGGGTAGGAGCAAACTACATAGGAAAAATGGGAATTGTGGGAACAATACATACAGGGGAGGAATGAGGCTTAAAGGAAAAAAAATAAAAAGCATACCACAGCATAAGTGCTATCATGAGACTGAGTTTAATCAGAAAAAATAACACATTAAAAACAAGACTAAGCACTTTTACCCTTTCATACATTCAGGGCTTCGTCAGAGTAAGTCATTTCACTTAATCCACCACTTAAATAAGCCTAGTAATCACGATTGATGCAAAAAAGGCATGACCTTAAAATAAATTTTCAATATTATAACTTGTTGCTTTTTTTAAAAAGTAATAATAAATAACTAATATTAATAACAAACAACAACCTTCATACCCCATCTAAAAAAAAAAAAAAAATTGAATGGATGCTAAAAAGCTTTATCCTAAAACATACAATCTAACATAAGTTAACAAGTTCAGGCAGAAAAAAATAAGGAACTTTTTCTATATATTAGAGGCTCTAAGGTTCAAGACACTGGCCATAGAACAACAGTCATTAATTCCAGGGGATGTAGTGGCATCCAGTCTCAATTGCCACATGGTCTCCCTCATTTCCAGCATTATTTAACGTCTCCTCCTTTATCAGTAGGAATTAGTCTGTCAATAACAAAAAATGTGAATCTCCTGAAATTAATGCATGACAAACTATGGGAGTACAGTGCACTAGTGGTCTTTCTATTCTTGATGTCTCTAACATGTTCACCTATTTTGTCTTTTAACTTGCGGGTGGTTTTGCCCACATAAAAGGCAGGACAGCTCATACAGATAGCAATGTACACCACCATCATAGTGTTGCAATTACAATGCCCAGGACATGAAATACTATGATGATAACCTTCCAAAGCTACATATGGGCTTACATTAATGTACTTACAATATCTACACCGGGAAAAAGCCGAAAGAAGAAGAATAAGAATAAGTGATGTATAATGTTTGCAAATGGGAATGTATCAGTATGGTTTGTGATGTAAAATGCTTACAACTTAGGATTGTGTCAGTGTGGCTTGTTTTCATTTATATAAATGTATGATTGCTTATGTCATAAGTATGGTTTAGTAAAGATGTTTCGTGTTAAAAAAAATAAAGGGGCGGGAATTGAATAAATTATGTAATTTTGCTTATGTTATATGATATATAGCAATATATGTGAAGTATGGTTTTTGTTACTGTTAATTTGTTAATATGGTTTGATTACTTTTGTATAAATGTACATTTGTCTAGGTCACAAGTGATAATTCAATAAAGGTGTTTAAAAATGTTAAAATATTAATATTGCATATTCGTAATTTGGTATAAATAATTATATTCTGTTATTTATGGAGTACTCTATTTCAGGAGGCAGCCTTCTCTGACCTTTGTACTAAGTAGTCCTGTGAGATGCTGTTCTACCATGCTGCTCTTTAGACACTGGCCAAGACAGTTACATATAATATCCAATTATATATAATTCTTGTGTTTATTGCTAAACAAGTACAAATAACCGTAAAGTGATGGTAGTTAAGACAACTTAACAGTGAGACATTTCCCACCATTGAATAAACTTTTATTTTTTAAACACCTTTATTAAATTGTCGAGTGGCCTCCGAAAGACATGCGTGAATGGGTGGGCTTTCGCTGAAGGTTGGGTGCTGGGCTGGCAACTCGGCACCATAAAAATCGACTGCCAATCATTAACGGACTGGAGTCCCGCTGTGGCGACTCCTAACTGGGAAAAGCCGAAAAGACAAACAATTAAATTATACCATGACCCCCCATTATTATTCCAAAACGTGCATGCTGATTGGTCAGCGTGCACGTTGTAAATCGACTTATACTAATAGAAAAAGGTCCGGTCGCCCGGACATTTTCCATTAGTATAAGTCTTTTTTAAAACACTGTCTCGCTATGTTAAAGGAGTTTAACATAGCGAGACAGGTTTAAAAAAAGCAACGGAGATCTCCGTTGCTTTTTTTAAAGCTGTCTTGCTATGTTAAACTCCTTTAACATAGCGACACAGTGTGTAAAAAGCAACGGAGATCTTGCTTTCTCCGTTGCTTTTTTCAAAACTGTCTTGCTATGTTAAATGGGTTTAACATAGTGAGACAGCTTTAAAATAAGCAATGGAGATTCTCCGTTGCTTATTTTAAAGCTGTCTCACTATGTTAAACCCATTTAACATAGCGAAACAGTAAAAAGCAATGGAGATCTTGCTTTCTCCGTTGCTTTTGCCCACAGCTCTGATGTACTGCGTAGGCATACGCATGTGCAGTACATCAGAACTGCCGCAGAATACCAGACAGCTGCGGAAGGGCAGCAAGGAGGCATTATACAATGCCATTATTTAAGAAAATTAATTATTTTTTTTCTTAAATAATGTCATTGTATAATAGCAATAACCCACTTCTGGGTGTGGGTAATGCTGGATTTACCCACGGTTGGCTTTGTTTGGTCCCTCGGGCTTCACCCTCGTGACCAAACCATGCCAACCGTGGGTAAATCCAGCATTACCCACACCCAGGCATGGGTTATTGCTATATTATCACTTAAGACATAGGAAAACATATATTAACAGAAAAGAAAACAAACCATTTTAACATTTTACCATTTAAATGCAATATACATCACATATATTTTCTTTGCTACTATCATCAGTCCAACACTACAAAAAATGTTGAATTCCTGCATTCTCTTAAACTTCACTCCTCCTCCTGAACATTATTGTGCATGTATTGTTCCCACAATTTTCATTTACTTCTACATAATTTGCTCATACCCTTTTCTAAAAATCCCTCTTCCAGTTCGTGTATTTCTTTTATAATATTCAATACCTCAAGTACATTTGGTGTAGACACTGATTTACATTTTCTAGTAATTGCTTTTTTTTTGGCAGCTAACATAATTAAATTAATAAGGCCTTACTGTGTGTAGGCAATTCAGATCCTGTATCCTAGATCAAAAGAATCATTTCCTTACTAAGAGCCATTTGCTTACCCAATGTTTATGATAGAGTACTCTGCAATGAATTTTTAAAATCTGCCAACTCATTACACTCCCAAAGCATATGCTCCTAATTACCTCTTTCTTCTCCATCACACCTCCAATGTCCTATCTGAAGAAAATTTCTTTGAAGTCTGCTTGGGCTATAAAAATACCTATGCAAACACTTTCAAGCAAATATCCTATACCTTCTGAACTTGATTGCATAGTCAGGAGACATACATATGTCTTTTCATGTTTTCTTGTAAATTGCTTTTCCAGTCTCTCTTCCCAAGCTTTTCTAACCTTCTTTGATTGATTTTATAGTTATCATGCAATGTTTTATATGCCCTACTAATTATCCATTTTTAACAGCTGTTTCTGTTCTATATTCAACTAAAAACTTTACTAGAGCAGGTCTTTCACTTAAAATCCCCCTATCCCTTTCTCTTTGCCTGTTCTCTGATATGAAGCCATGGTTGGGAAGGCAGTCTCTAGCCTGCAATCCAAATGTCTTCTTTGCCTTATCCCACTGTTTTACCTTCCTTGCTTGAGTTATTTGCTCCAAATATCTTGGTTATTTGCAAGGTTTATCCAGTAAATACCAACCCCCTCTTGCCTATGTCTATACCCCTACTTGCAGTCATCCCTATTTGCAAAATCCCCTTTCTCCATTCTTGTATTGGCTTAGTTCTTAGAATACTTTCTTCTACTTTGTGAATATAATATTCTGTAGGGTTGTTATTATTCTCCTTAAGGATCTGCATCCAAAATCACATTCTGTCTCTCTATTTCTTGAACTTCTGCCTTGGTTCATCATCATCCCTTTCCACTTTGAATTATAACCATCTGTTTGTGTTATGTATATGAACCTTAACTGTGTAGCTCTAAAATATCCCTTCAAATCAGGTAAACATTCTAATAGAAGGATCAACTTATTCCACTTAACTCTTGCCCTCTTTCCTTCCAAGATAAAGTCTTTCAATTATTTATTAATTATTGTCCACAATTTCTCCTTGGGTTGATAAAAGTATGCATGACTTATATACAAGACTAAAGGCACTAAATCCATTTTCACTACTTGTATCTTACTATCAATATCCATAAATAAGAGTTTACAGTTTCTCAATTTTTGTATTATCTTTTGTTGAGTTTCTTTTTACATATCCTTAGCTGCCATAATAAAACCCTTTTTAATCCATATGCCTAAATAACTCATCTTATCATGTCCCCATAAATATGGGCATTGCTGAAACAATTTGTGTGTGGGTACATAAGTCATAGCCATAACCTTTGTTTTATCTTCATTAATTTTGTATCCCTAAAAAAACTGAAACTCTCTTAAAATATTCCACAACACTGAGATGTCCTTTTCAGAATATATCAGGTACAAAGTAATGTCATTTGCAAATAAAATCAACTTTTCTTGATTACCATACTAATTATATCCTTGTATTTCTCAGTCCATAATTTTCTTTGCCAATGGCTCTAAATATAAAGCAAATAACAAAGGGGAAAGAGGGCACCCCTGTCTGGTTCCTCTGTTCAAACACAGCTTATCTGAGAGGAACCCTTCCACTTTAATTCTTGCCTCCAATCCTTCATATAGCCTTGTAACTAACCTTATTATTATATCAAGGAATGCAAACATCCTACTCATAAAATCCCAGCTTACTCTGTCAAATGCTTTTTCTGCATCAAGACCCACAAATAACAGACGTATTTCCTTACATTCTGCTTCCTTCTGGATCATCATTGTTCTAGTAATGTCAAATGTTTGCCTCCCCTCCAAAAACCACAATGATCTATAGCTATCAATTTTTTAACACCTTTGCCATTCTTTTAGCTATTATAAATGTAAACACTTTATAATTGTTGTTTAAAATTTAAATGTGTCTATATTAAGCTATGTCTGAAGCGTCTTTGCCACCTTTAAGTAACATAGCCACCACAGCTTTTTACAAAGATGTTAGTGCTTCCCCTCTTTTTAAAATACTGTTAAACAAAATCTTCTGGATCCTTATCACTTTTTCCCTTCTAATTTCCACACTTTCACAGGAATACCATCTTTTTCTGTAGACTTTCCTGTAAATTGGTTATACATCACCATTTTTATCTTATCTCCTCATATCTTAACTGTTAGTTGTTAAGCCTCGTCTTCCTCTAACCTTGGCATAATTAAGTTTTCCAAAAATATTTCCATTTGCACTCTTTCTTGATTTCCCAATTTCTCTGCTTTATATACATTTTCACAAATTTCAGTAATAACTCTAAAACTTGTACAGGCTCTCTCTGGTTATTTCTCTTGTTATAGGTTCCCTAACTTTGGTGCCAACACTTTCAAAGTTCTATTGCCTAAGTCATTGTGCTAAAAGTTTTTGTGCTCTGGGGTTGTTATCAAAAAGTAGTTGCTTAACTGCAATCTTTCTAAACTCATGCATATTATACAGACACTCCCTTAGTTTTTCTTTAGCACTCTGCATTTGCTCCTCCTCTTGTTCTGTGAGATTCAACTTATTCTCAATACTTTAAACTTTCAGCCTCTCTAAGTAATTTCTATTACTCCTTAACTGTATCATTTTCTCTTTTATTTTGACCATATTTTTAAACTCCATTTTCATTTTATCCAACCCACTAGCTATAACTTCTGAAATACATTTATATTTACCCTAATAACTCTTAAATAATTTCCACTCCCAATTCCTTAACTTCATCTCTTTTTAACAGGTAGGTGGGAAAGCACCAGTGTCTTATTTTTTTTTTACTTCATGATACTGCATTTTTATCTTAGTTTTTATTAGTGCATGATCAGAAATAGTTATTGCATGTGTGTAGAAACTTTCAATTAAATGCACATGTTCCAGTGAAATATAATTTCTATCTAGTCAAGCCCGGTTATTGTTCCTTGTGAAAGATTATATAAACTTTGTCTGGGTTCCTACCACTGAATTAGCACATTCCATATCAAATATTTTCATAAGTTCCTTAAGAAATCTACCCTCTTCTGTTATATTGTCCCTTATAGGTTCCCCTGATACTTCCTCACTATTGCAAGTCAAATTCCAGTCCCTACCTATAAATAATATTTCCTGCTGAAAGATGATTGTTTCTACCAAAATTTACTTAAATTCCATAATAGCAGTTTTCAAGGGGATATAAATATATGCCATTGTAATTGTCTACCCTTGCCAGTTGCCCCTTACTACCACAAATCTGCTATTTTTGCTTTTTTTTCCTCATCAGTTAATATTGGAGCACCACTAGCAATTAGCATAATTACTATCCTTTTTCTCTGTCCCTGATATTCTGCTGAAGATCCATTCTGAAATCCTCTCTTTGGCAAATTCTCACGCTTATTTCTTTCCAAATCTATCTCCTGCAGTATTGCTATTTGCACTCTGCATTTCTTAACATAACTCAATAATTTTCCTTTTTATCTATACCTGTAAGGCCATTCATGTTTTGGGATAATATGGACAGTGTAGCCATCATGATAAAAAGTTATTGTTCCTACCTATTATACATCACAGTGTTTTTGAGTGTGTATTTCCAGCTTTTGTGTTGTATGTATATACTAACATTTGGCAGGCTGATCTTTTGTACAGTTATTTCTTCGCATCTCCATTTGAGGCTAGGTCAAATTTTCAAGACATTTTGTTTTAATGAAAACACTCAAAAAATAATAAAAAAACCCCATCCCCTATTAACTTGGAACAAGCACACAAAACTATGTACATCTTCAAAACATGAAGTTTAATTCTCCAGAAGAGAACAGTTTCCCAAAAATGATGGATACACCTACAGGCATTATCTAACCTAAAATTAAGGTTACCTGTGCTAAAGTGCATGCTACAGCTTATACTCCCACTTACATGGATTGCTGTCCTTTTCTTATCTCTTTTCCTCTCCCAGATATGAAAAACAGCTTGTATGCTTCCAGAAACCATTACCCTTTTGCCCTAAGAAAAAGTGCACTGACTAGCTTTAACTAAAATTAAATAGTACGTTGTTCTATTAACTGTATTAAAGTATTAAGGCTACTAGGGAGGGTGTCACCTCTTATTCACTTCCCATAATTTCAGACTTCATTTTTTTCACTGAACTGCTTCCCAATGTATCTTTACATTTTGAATTTCCCTCAGCAAAGAATATTCAGAGTGATCAAGATTAACTGCTTGCACCTGAAGACAGCTTGTCTCTATAGGAATGTACTTAGCAAAAAGTCTTTGTGAATTTCACTCCAAAAAGAATGCACAGCTTCCCTCAGCTGCAGGCATCTCAACTTCACTGAACATTTACCAGTGAAAAACAAACAAACAAGCTAATATCTTTGCAGTTGTAAGAAGCTTAGAATTGTCATGGCTTTCATCATTTTTTCTTATTTTTAAAAATGACATGCTTACAAAAACACCTGTTTACAGCTTAAGCCAAAGGTTGTAATCTGGACATTCACCGTTGTAAAAATAAAAAAATAAAATATTGTAATTCTACCTATAATATAATCAGTGCACTTTTATACCACCACCCCTGCAGCCAAAGATCACAGTATATGAACATTAAGCTTGCTTTTGTCCAGTCTTTTTTATCTTTTTATACTGTAAAACCTATATTTCTTACAGCTAAAAGAGTACTTGTCTACTTTAATATCTTTAACACATACAACAGTCACTGAAAAGAGTCCCCCCATATTTAAAATACCACTGACTACACACTACAGAAAATTGTTTCACTGTATAGAAAATGCAGTTTATATCATGAAATATACAAATACTAATCTTCTTTTGGCTGTTCCCATTAGGTTAGGGGTCACTACAGCGGATCATCTGTTTTATTTCTTCCTGTCCTCTGCATCTTGCTCTGTCATACCAACCACCTGCATGTCCTCTCTCACCCCATCCATAAATCTTATCTTAGGCCTTCCTCTTTACCTGTTACCTGGCAGCTTCATCCTTAGCATCTTTTTCCCAATATACTCAGCATCTCTCCTCAGCACATGTCCAAACCAAACGTAATCTTGCCCCTCTGGCTTTGTCTCCAAACCTTCCATCCTGGGCTGACCCTCTAATATACTTATTCCTCATCCTGTCCACCCTTGTCACACCCAGTGCAAATATTAACATCTTTAACTCTGCCACATCCAGCTCTAACTTCTGCCTTTTTGTCAATGCCACTGTCTCCAGCCCATATAACATAGCTGGTCTCACTACCCTTTTGTAGACCTTCCCTTTCACTCTTACTGGTACTCGTCTGTCACAAATCACTCCTGACACTCTTTTCCACACACTCCATCCTGCCTGTAGTCCCTTCTTCACCTCTCTTCCACACTCACCATTACTCCGAACTATTGATCCCAAGTACTTAAACTCATCCACCTTCACCACCTCTACTCCTTGCATCCTCACCATTCCTCCATCCTCCCTCTCATTCACACACATATATTCTGTCTAAGTCCTGCTGACCTTCATCCCTCTTCTCTCTAGAGCATATCTCGATCTCTCCAGGATCTCCTCCATCTGTTCCCTACTCTCACTACAGATCACAATGTCATCTGCAAACATTATAGTTCACGGGGACTCCTGTCTGATCTCGTCTGTCAACCTGTCCATCACCACTGCAAATAAGAAAGGGCTCAGAGCTGATCCTTAATGTAATCCCACCTCCACCTTAAACGCATCCATCACTCCCACCACAGACCTCACTGCTGTCACACTACCCTTGTACATATCCTGTACCACTCTTACATACTTCTCTGACACTCCCAACTTCCTCATACAATACCACAACTCTTCTCTAGGGACCCTGTCATATGCTTTCTTTAAGTCTACAAAAACGCAATGCAACTCCTGATCTTCTCTGTACTTCTCCATCAACACTCTCAGAGCAAACATCACATCTGTAGTGCTCCTTCCCGGCATGAAACCATACTGCTGATCACTAATCATCATGTCTCTTCTTAACCTAACTTCCACTACTCTTTCCCATAACTTCATGCTGTGACTGATCAGTTTAATCCCCCTGTAGTTACTACAGCTCTGCACATCACCCTTATTCTTAAAAATCGGTACCAAAACACTTTTTCTCCATTCCCCAGGCATCCTCTCACTTTCCAAGATTTCATTAAACAATCTGCTTAGAAACTCCACTGCCATTTCACCTAAACACCTCCATGCTTCCACAGGTATGTCATCTGGACCAACAGCCTTTCCATTCTTCATCCTCTTCATAGCTATCCTTACTTCCTCCTTGCTAATCTATTGCACTTCATGATTCACTATCCCCACATCATCCAACCTTCTCTCCCTCTCATTCTCTTAATTCATCAACCCCCTCAAAGTACTCTTTCCATCTGCTCAACACACGCTCCTCACTGGTGAGTATGTTTCCCTCAATACTAATAAGAACAAAAATTATTTTACTTAGTTAATTTTCCCTGTTTTAGTGTCCTTCTAAACATTAGTGATATAAAGTGGGGTATATGCTTTACAGTCCACCCAAACGTTTGACAAAGTCAAAACAAGTCCAGTATTTTTCAGCCACTTTTTCTTGCAAAACCATATTTCACAAATGTGAAAAGATGCTTTATAGTCTTCCACTTAGCAATAAATTTCAGACTTGCTGGTCTTCTTCCTGTGCATCTCCATCTCCCAAACCAGCCCCTGGTTCAAGTCCAAGGTACTGCTGACACTTCTAGTCAACTCCTATGCTTTTTTCTGTGTCTCAAGCATTTTCCTTTGGAACATTGAAAAAGGCTTCACTGGCAAAGTTTCTCTATGATCCTTACCATCAGAAGAATGAGAAGTAGAGTCCCCTTCTGTTTGCTGACTCGCTTTTTGTTGGATAAACTTTTAATTTCTTTCTTAGCCTGTTGTCCATCAAAAAATACGTTGATCCTCCAGGAAAAAACACTCCAAGGATAGCTGGATACAGCAGCTTGAATCTCACACATGCCTCTCGACATCCCCTGTTTGCTGGGATAAATTTGGTTCTATGCAGTGAAACATCATTTTCTTCAAACAATTTGCTGTCTCTGATTTTTAATGCTTTGCTGTTCTGCCACAATGTTTTTCAGGATCAACTTTTTCTGCTGGTATGATTGCATGTTTACTAATATAGGTCTTGGCTACTTTCTCATGGCCAGGTTTGGAGCATACACTTGATGTTCCCTTTCAATTAACACATTCTGCTGTGGAACACCAGTGCAGTTGCTTATTTGTGCATTCATAAAATTAATACAGGATGTTCCTTCCAGCTTCTCTGGTACAGCAGAAGATCTTGGGTTTTCTCTGCACTCTCTGTTCTCCAATGCTACTTTTTTTTAAACAGTTCTTGAGAAACCTCATATTCAGCCAGCTTTTTCTTCATGGCATCCTCTGATTTTTGCAGTTTTAGCAGTTTATCTGAATGTCTAGTTAAAACATTTTTTTTCTAGCCTTTTTTTGTTTGAATTGATATATGTCCTTAATGTTTCATTTATTTTAGTCACATCTGAGTATATCTGATTTCTTTTTTCCTCTAAAATTACTGGAAGCCATCTCTTGAAAGGAAGCTGAAGATTGAACTTATTTTTGCTGAACAACTTTTGAATCCTTCTCAGACAGTGTTTTCAGTTTTCTGGTTGACTTTCTTTCAGGTTTTCCAAATTTCTTCTTTGGCATTCAGGCAGTGTATTTACTAGCCAGTAACTGCATTTTACCAAAAAAAAAAAGATATTTTAAATGACACTTCTTTTTCTCAGTTTTTGTTTTCACACTGGGAGAGCTGTGGTTATACTGTTAATCAATGTGCAGCCATCTTGGAAGTCTCTGTATAAACTTGTATTCAATACCATGAAGTACCACATAAGCCCATGGGTCAAGTTCCAAGCAGAAGTGATACCATGAAGTACCCAATATGCAAACTAGTAATGCAAATATTAAAAATAACCAATATTTGTGATTTTGAATGAAAACAAATCACAGTATCTCACCAACCATCTAATTTTTTTTTGGACAGCAATTCTGAACTTTTTTCATGACAGAACCTAAGAAATAGTGTTCCATAAGCCATGCAAGTAGACACTATCAGTGTGACTTTTGTTTGTGCTGATGGGATCTTTAGTTTGCCACAAAGTACTTTTGCTAGTGTTACCCCACTTTAGAAATATCTGAAGAAATATTGTGCAGTCTTGCACAATGAACTGCATGTCTTGTAAACCAGTCATCCAAACTCATTACTCTGAGGATTATAATTCATTGTAGTATGTATCAAAATATCAAAACAAAATACACATCTGACTACCTCAGTTATAATGAGATATTATGCTATAGTGCCATCTTCCATTATTGCATGGTGCCATCCCCCAGTATTATATTCGCGCATTCTACCATGCACACTGTGCAGACCTGAACCTCAGCATATGCAATGTACAGTGGAAGTGCAGGTCAAGGACCACCTATCCACTTGTGATACAATGGCCTCTCAGTCTGTGGTAGACACACTTTCCTCACCTATCTCCCTTCCAACAATGAGCTAGTGTTAGTCCTGTGCTATTCCACAGATTTCTGTTACAGGTCACATCAGATACACATTCACAAACACACACACACACACACACACACACACACACACACACACACACACACACACACACACACACACACACACACACACACACACACACACACAGTACCTGAGAAGTGTGCAGCAAGACCCACCTCTCTACTTATGGTGTGATGGCATATATGACTGACAGACCCACATGGCAAGGCAGCTACATCCACTACACTGATACCTGTCTCCTAGCTGAGACCAAGTGTGCTCTGCTGTTCCACTATTCCCCCCCACACACATACACACCCAACATACCAGGAAAGTGCAGTGCAAGGCCCACCTCTCCACTTATGCTGGGATGACACATTGAACTGAGTGACAGCCCCACTTAGCATGGTAGATACATCCACTGCACCAATACCTGCCTCCCAGCAGAGACGAAGTGTCAGTGCTATGCTGCTTTGCATTTCTGTTTTACAAGTCACACTGCACACATGGACAGGGACACACATCATACTCCCATGGATGCACTAACAGATGAAACAGAATGACGCACTGATATGGATGTATGGATACCAGAATGGCAGCAGCCAGATGTGGGTCAGATGGTAACGTAGCTAAGGCTGTGAATGTTTACATTACACTCTTTAGCTGTTGCTAACACATGTAAATGACTGCTTTATGATCCTTTTGCATTATCATTTTTGGTGTAGAAATCCGCCAAACTCTATGGCTTTCAAGCTTCTCAGCTTCATTCCAAGCAGTCTTTTGCTATGTCTACTCTAGTGTGTGGCCATCTTTTCTTGTTTGTAGTTTATTACAAACCCCATGTTTGTACATAGCATTCTGACTCCTATCTAGTACTAGTGCATGTCTATTGGCATTACTTACTAGCATGGTATACAAATTCTAAGACCAATGGCATACAGATCCTGAAATTAAAGTTGGTTCGCAGGGTGGGGATCAGCATACACTATTTGTATTATTCTCATCGTGCAGTTAGTGCCTTTCATGAAAGCCTTGTCTAAGTAACTCTGTGCAAGTGTATAAATGTCATGGTAAGTCAACTGACTCTTCATAATTGTGATAAGCTACAAAACTGTCATTGTACACTGTCATGGTAAACAGGACCTAAGAAATTATGTCTCTTTGGGCTTCTTTTGTAATGGACAACTGAAGCTTCTGGCTTTATGCATTTTTATTAGATAATATGATAATGTTTATGGACGTGGTGAGAGAGGACATGCAGGCGGTTGGTGTGACAGAGCAAGATGCGGAGGATAGGAAGAAATGGAAAGAGATGATCTGCTGTGGCGACCCTTAACGGGGAAAGCCGAAAGATGATGATGATGATGATGATGATGATTAGATAATGTGGTCCCCTTTGCAGTAGTATGTTTATTCTCTTCAATGGAACACTCCTTTTCTGGTACACCATAGAGACAGACAGCTGCCAAGCTAAAACTGGTATACACAGTTTTTTTCACAGAAATCAATTATGTTGGTAAACATTTCCATGTTGGGAATTAATCTGGATACATTAGCAATAATCATGTCCAACAGAAACCAAACAAAACTACATCTACCACTTGAAAGCTCTTGTGCCAGTGGTATACAGGGTACATCACTGCATTGCAGCATCCATCCCATTCATATAATCGTAGCATGGCAAATGAAAAGGACAGGGTAGCCAACACAGGTGTCATCTTTCTACCTTCTCTACACAGTGGACTTAAGTTCAAATGTGTTTGAAAGAAGTATGCTATTATGGAGCTTAAGAAAATTTTGGGAGAAATAAACAACTTTCAGCTGAGAATATTACTTATAGATGGGGACTTGAACTTAATTTGCAATTGTGAGGATGTATCAGGGTCCTAGAATGGAAAATATAACAAAAGAGTGTAGATTTCTGAAGAAATGTATGAAAACATTTGGTATGGAAGATGTGTATTCAGTTGTAGGAACTCAGACAGAACTTACATATTATTCTCCAAAGTATAATAACTGGGCTAAACTGGATAGAAATTCTATTTCACAGGAACATGTGCATTTAATTGAAAGCTTCAGCACACTTTCAATAACTATTTCAGATCATCCACTGATAGAAATGGAGATAAAAAATGCAGAATAATGAAGTAAAATGAGACACTGGTGCCTTCCCACCTACCTGGTAAAAAGAGAGGAATTTAAGGAATGGATAGTAAAAATTGTTCAATAGTGGTTAGGGAAGACAGAACATTTTAATAAAGCATTATTCTCAGTAAACTCGACAAAAAAAAACCCTAACAAAATATGTGAATAATCAGGAACAGTGTACCAAAGAAGTCAGCAAGTTGTGTATCAAATATTGTTTAATAAAAATAAACAAAACAAACCTGAGTGGTAAGCGCTTTCAACCCTCAACACAATGAGACATCATCAGAGCACTACACAATTTTCGTAACTTCCTTTTATAAGTTAGAACAGCATACGTAATCAGACGAACAATTAGTAAATTAAAAAATACACAACTAACTGATACACTTGTAATAGGTGACTCTATCGTCAGGCACACTGACGTCCCACTCACCAGGATGAACAAGGAGAAGGTCACGGTGAGCTGCCTGTCGGGTGCTAGGATCTGCCACATAACACAAGCACTCAGGTCACTCCAAGGCAAGTACAAATATGACTCAGTCATTGTCCATGCTGGTGTGAATGACCTGAGACGTACCTCCCTGGACTACATGAAAAGAGACATAGAGGAGCTCTCTGAGCATGTAGCCCAGGCCGGTATGACCCTGACCTTGAGTAGCATCTTACCCTCACCAAGAATGATGCCACAATATGAAGACAAGATGATCAATTTCAACAATTGGCTTAAGTATTGGTGTCATTCAAAGGGGATCCAATGCCTGTCAGCCTGGGATGACATGCTCGACAAGCCACGATGCTTCGCTAGGGACGGCTTGCACCTGTCACCCCTGGGCTTTCGGATATTGGCAAAGGCTCTTGCTACCCCCATAGTGCCTTTTTTAGGCAAGGCTCAAAAGACAAACCCACCTCCATAGGTATCACAAGGGCTTAAGAAACTAAGAGTAATGCTACTAAACGCCAGAAGTCTAAACCTCAAGATGCACGCACTCGAAACTCTCCTTAGCATGGAGAACATCGATATCTGTGCAGTAACAGAAACCTGGTTCAAGGCTCCCGAGAGCACCCCAGCACTACCAGGTTATACCTCATACCATGCTTTTCGGCCCCAAAACTTGGACCGAACCACAAAAGGAGGGGGAGTATCAATATTCGTCAAAGATACCCACACCTCCAGATTGGTGGCACAGCACGAAGCATCAGAGACTATCCATGTGCAACTAACAGTGGGTAAAACTGCCTTCCAGTTTATAGCCTGCTACAGACCACCCCCCCAAACACAGGAACCCCACTCGGCCTTCCTGAGAATACTGGAAAATATGAAGGTCTCTCCAAACACCATTATATTGGGCGACTTCAACTACCCAAACATAGACTGGGAGCATTACTCTAGCTCCAACACCCTAGCCCAAAGGTTCCTAGAATTTATAAACTCAAATGCTATGGAACAACTTGTTACCACTCCCACAAGAGGGGAAAACATACTGGACCTGATCATCACAAACATGGGGAAACTCTGCTCCAGACCAGAAGTGTATCCCTCACTGGTAAGATCAGACCATAAGCTAATCTCACTGGATATTCACATCCCGATCCCACCCCCTGCCCAGAAAACCACAGTGAAAAACTTCTCTAAAGCAAATTTCACACGCCTCAAAACCGAGGCAGAATCCTTCAAAGCCCCCGGGCCTGTGGAAAATAAGGCCCAGACCGCATAATCCTTTATAAACGCATTCTATGAACACCTTCAGGAATGCATGGATAATGCAATCCCAAATAAAACCAAGACCCAATCCTCCAAAGGCAGACGTCTTGTCTGGTGGACCCCAGCCATAAACAAACTATACAATAGAAGGAGGAAGCTACTACATGATAGAGCAAAATCCCAAAAAGGGAAGGCATCTCTGATCAGTATTAGCAAAAAACTATGGGCACTCATAAAATCGTCTAAGGCCAGCTTCGAGAGAAAAATTGCACAGGACACTAAGGATAATCACAAGGCTTTCTTTAGTTATGTTAGGAACCTGGGTGGGAATTCCCAGATATGCTCAGAATTAGTCCAAAATGACAAAAAATACACCGAGCCCACAGACATTGCCAACATCCTAGCTGACAGGTTCAGTGCAAACCCCTCCCCCACCAAAAGGGCAAATATCTATCCCAACAGAGTGCTGCCCCCCTGACATCTCAGATGCTCAGGTAAGAGCCACCCTCTCCAAAGCAAAAAACACAGCATCAGTGGGACAAGATGGTGTCCCGGGCTGCGTCCTACATGAACTCCAAGAAGAGCTAAACCCAAACATAAAACTACTGTTCAAGCTTAGCCTTACTACAGGATATGTACCCAAAGAGTGGCGTACAGCAACAGTGGTCCTTCTCCACAAAGGTGGTGCCTCAACGGATCCTGGAAACTATCGCCCCATAAGCCTGACTAGCTTGGTCTGCAAAGCTATGGAAAGGATCATCATGGACCTCATAAATAAAGATATAGGGGACCTACAGACACTGGATCCTACCCAGTTTGGCTTTGTTAAGGGCAGATCCTGCCTCTTAAACCTGGTTGATTTCTTTGAAACAGTCACCAAGGCCATTGACGAGGGGAAGGTGGTCCACACAGCCTATCTGGACCTCGCAAAAGCCTTCGATACAATACCCCACTCAGGCATTATAGATAAGCTCACCAGCTTAAATATAAACCCATATGTCACTAGATGGGTTGCAAACTGGCTCAAGGACAGAACCCACATGGTTAGAATTGCTGGAGCCATGTCAGACTCCAAACCAGTTACAAGTGGCGTCCCACAAGGCTCAGTCCTGGGACCTCTCTTGTTCGGTATATATTTCTCGGTGGTACAGGCCAACACGGAAGGACTGTGGTGACCAAGTTCGCAGATGACTGCAAACTGGGCGCCATAATCAACTCTCCAGCCGACACAAGCATCCTCCAAAAGGGCCTCATAGAAACAGACAACTGGTGCCAGAGCCATGGCCTCAAGCTAAACACCAAAAAGTGTATAGTCATCCCTTTTGGCAAAAACAAAGTGCCCACAAATTACCACATAGGTGGTAATCCATTAAGTACAGAAGAAGTCATTAGGGACCCAAGTTGATAGCAATCTCTCATTTGACAACCAAGGTGCCAAAGTGGTATACACAGTTTTTTTCACAGAAATCAATTATGTTGGTAAACATTTCCATGTTGGGAATTAATCTGGATACATTAGCAATAATCATGTCCAACAGAAACCAAACAAAACTACATCTACCACTTGAAAGCTCTTGTGCCAGTGGTATACAGGGTACATCACTGCATTGCAGCATCCATCCCATTCATATAATCGTAGCATGGCAAATGAAAAGGACAGGGTAGCCAACACAGGTGTCATCTTTCTACCTTCTCTACACAGTGGACTTAAGTTCAAATGTGTTTGAAAGAAGTATGCTATTATGGAGCTTAAGAAAATTTTGGGAGAAATAAACAACTTTCAGCTGAGAATATTACTTATAGATGGGGACTTGAACTTAATTTGCAATTGTGAGGATGTATCAGGGTCCTAGAATGGAAAATATAACAAAAGAGTGTAGATTTCTGAAGAAATGTATGAAAACATTTGGTATGGAAGATGTGTATTCAGTAGTAGGAACTCAGACAGAACTTACATATTATTCTCCAAAGTATAATAACTGGGCTAAACTGGATAGAAATTCTATTTCACAGGAACATGTGCATTTAATTGAAAGCTTCAGCACACTTTCAATAACTATTTCAGATCATCCACTGATAGAAATGGAGATAAAAAATGCAGAATAATGAAGTAAAATGAGACACTGGTGCCTTCCCACCTACCTGGTAAAAAGAGAGGAATTTAAGGAATGGATAGTAAAAATTGTTCAATAGTGGTTAGGGAAGACAGAACATTTTAATAAAGCATTATTCTCAGTAAACTCGACAAAAAAAAACCCTAACAAAATATGTGAATAATCAGGAACAGTGTACCAAAGAAGTCAGCAAGTTGTGTATCAAATATTGTTTAATAAAAATAAACAAAACAAACCTGAGTGGTAAGCGCTTTCAACCCTCAACACAATGAGACATCATCAGAGCACTACACAATTTTCAGAACTTCCTTTTATAAGTTAGAACAGCATACGTAATCAGACGAACAATTAGTAAATTAAAAAATACACAACTAACTGATACACTTGTAATAGGTGACTCTATCGTCAGGCACACTGACGTCCCACTCACCAGGATGAACAAGGAGAAGGTCACGGTGAGCTGCCTGTCGGGTGCTAGGATCTGCCACATAACACAAGCACTCAGGTCACTCCAAGGCAAGTACAAATATGACTCAGTCATTGTCCATGCTGGTGTGAATGACCTGAGACGTACCTCCCTGGACTACATGAAAGAGACATAGAGGGCTCTCTGAGCATGTAGCCCAGGCCGGTATGACCCTGACCTTGAGTAGCATCTTACCCTCACCAAGAATGATGCCACAATATGAAGACAAGATGATCAATTTCAACAATTGGCTTAAGTATTGGTGTCATTCAAAGGGGATCCAATGCCTGTCAGCCTGGGATGACATGCTTTCGACAAGCCACGATGCTTCGCTAGGGACGGCTTGCACCTGTCACCCTGGGCTTTCGGATATTGGCAAAGGCTCTTGCTACCCCATAGTGCCTTTTTTAGGCAAGGCTCAAAAGACAAACCCACCTCCATAGGTATCACAAGGGCTTAAGAAACTAAGAGTAATGCTACTAAACGCCAGAAGTCTAAACCTCAAGATGCAGCACTCAAACTCTCCTTAGCATGGAGAACATCGATATCTGTGCAGTAACAGAAACCTGGTTCAAGGCTCCCGAGAGCACCCCAGCACTACCAGGTTATACCTCATACCATGCTTTTATTTAAAACTTGGACCGAACCACAAAAGGAGGGGAGTATCAATATTCACAAAGATACCCACACCTCCAGATTGGTGGCACAGCACGAAGCATCAGAGACTATCCATGTGCAACTAACAGTGGGTAAAACTGCCTTCCAGTTTATAGCCTGCTACAGACCACCCCCCCAAACACAGGAACCCCACTCGGCCTTCCTGAGAATACTGGAAAATATGAAGGTCTCTCCAAACACCATTATATTGGGCGACTTCAACTACCCAAACATAGACTGGGAGCATTACTCTGGCTCCAACACCCTAGCCCAAAGGTTCCTAGAATTTATAAACTCAAATGCTATGGAACAACTTGTTACCACTCCCACAAGAGGGAAAACATACTGGACCTGATCATCACAAACATGGGGAAACTCTGCTCCAGACCAGAAGTGTATCCCTCACTGGTAAGATCAGACCATAAGCTAATCTCACTGGATATTCACATCCCGATCCACCCCCTGCCCAGAAAACCACAGTGAAAAACTTCTCTAAAGCAAATTTCACACGCCTCAAAACCGAGGCAGAATCCTTCAAAGCCCCCGGGCCTGTGGAAAATAAGGCCCAGACCGCATAATCCTTTATAAAAGCGCATTCTATGAACACCTTCAGGAATGCATGGATAATCACAATCCCAAATAAAACCAAGACCCAATCCTCCAAAGGCAGAGCGTCTTGTCTGGTGGACCCCAGCCATAAACAAACTATACAATAGAAGGAGGAAGCTACTACATGATAGAGCAAAATCCCAAAAAGGGAAGGCATCTCTGATCAGTATTAGCAAAAACTATGGGCACTCATAAAATCGTCTAAGGCCAGCTTGAGAGAAAAATTGCACAGGACACTAAGGATAATCACAAGGCTTTCTTTAGTTATGTTAGGAACCTGGGTGGGAATTCCCAGATATGCTCAGAATTAGTCCAAAATGACAAAAATACACCGAGCCCACAGACATTGCCAACATCCTAGCTGACAGGTTCAGTGCAAACCTCTCCCCCCCCTCCCCACCAAAAGGGCAAATATCTATCCCAACAGAGTGCTGCCCCCCCTGACATCTCAGATGCTCAAGTAAGAGCCACCCTCTCCAAAGCAAAAAACACAGCATCAATGGGACAAGATGGTGTCCCGGGCTGCGTCTACATGAACTCCAAGAAGAGCTAAACCCAAACATAAAACTACTGTTCAAGCTTAGCCTTACTACAGGATATGTACCCAAAGAGTGGCGTACAGCAACAGTGGTCCTTCTCCACAAAGGTGGTGCCTCAACGGATCCTGGAAACTATCGCCCCATAAGCCTGACTAGCTTGGTCTGCAAAGCTATGGAAAGGATCATCATGGACCTCATAAATAAAGATATAGGGGACCTACAGACACTGGATCCTACCCAGTTTGGCTTTGTTAAGGGCAGATCCTGCCTCTTAAACCTGGTTGATTTCTTTGAAACAGTCACCAAGGCCATTGACGAGGGGAAGGTGGTCCACACAGCCTACCTGGACCTCGCAAAAGCCTTCGATACAATACCCCTCCCGTCATTATAGATAAGCTCACCAGCTTAAATATAAACCCATATGTCACTAGATGGGTTGCAAACTGGCTCAAGGACAGAACCCACATGGTTAGAATTGCTGGAGTCATGTCAGACTTCAAACCAGTTACAAGTGGCGTCCCACAAGGCTCAGTCCTGGGACCTCTCTTGTTCGGTATATATTTCTCGGTGGTACAGGCCAACACGGAAGGACTGTGGTGACCAAGTTCGCAGATGACTGCAAACTGGGCGCCATAATCAACTCTCCAGCCGACACAAGCATCCTCCAAAAGGGCCTCATAGAAACAGACAACTGGTGCCAGAGCCATGGCCTCAAGCTAAACACCAAAAAGTGTATAGTCATCCCTTTTGGCAAAAACAAAGTGCCCACAAATTACCACATAGGTGGTAATCCTTTAAGTACAGAAGAAGTCATTAGGGACCCAAGTTGATAGCAATCTCTCATTTGACAACCAAGGTGCCAAAGTGGTTAGAAAAACATTTTATATAGCCCACCTAATCATGAAGGGATTCACATCTAGATCAGGGGAGGTCATCGTGCCTCTTTACTCATCCCTCATCAGGCCCATAATTGAGTACAATGCCCCTTTTGGGATGTACCTTACCAGACACCTGCAGCAACTGGAAAGGCCCCAAAAGTACCTCACCAAGACGATCAAAGGGCTCAAACAGATGCCATATGCTGCCTGGTTAAAGAAACTCCAGCTCTACTCAGTGGCATACCACCTGCTCAGAGGCGATCTGTGCCTGGCGTATAAAGCCATGTCCAACCCGGAATTAATGGACATGCTGCACCTCAGAAAATCCAAATCCCATTGAGCTCTGGCCGAGAGACTTGAACCTCAGCACTGAAATAAATAGGACATGCTGGAGGGACAGATTCATAACCCAGAGGCTCCCTTCACTCTGGAATAAAATCCCAGTCCAGGTTAGGCAGAGTCCCACATTGACTCTCTTCAAGAGGAATCTTGATGAGCGGATGGGAGATCGTAGGTTTACCCCGGCTATCACTTCTGTGTCACTGTTAGACAGAGGCACAGTATACTAACCTCAAAAAAAGGCATAGCAAAATTAATTTAAAATGGGTGGCGAAAGCCAAACACACTCTGGCTAGGCTTATAAATGCCCTAGGGCAGATAGCCTAGTATGATCCTATGAACCTATGAACTCTTAAATAGGTTAAAACATGCTATTCCAAACAATAATTTTTATACTGCAATTACTTAAATTCTTCAAAATAAAATAGAAAATAGTGATTATAAATACACCCACCCCATGCCCAATATTGCAAACAGGATCATACAGTAAATCAAATAAAAATGCTTACTACTGTAATATCATATTTCATTAAAAAATGTTTTTATATATTCAGTAAACTGTAGACACACTGAATACATCTATATAAATTTTCAAACATTTGAGTCTTAAATGTTAAAAATTAACCCTAAGAAAGAATTATTACTACTACTACACATTAGCAACTGTAATCTTCAGGACTGGCTTGATTAAATGTGTTCATTCAAGCCGGGGGAGGGGAGTCCTTGCATTCAAGTGTAATTGCTACATTAACTGCCTGCATCCCAATCTTGTTTCTCATGCTCCCCCCAGGATTAATCAATACCTTCACCAATATATCAGACTTGAGTGTTGCAAAATGAATACAAATTAAAGAATGTTTATATAGTGCATTGTTGATGTTCTCTTTTCTTATGAAGTGCATATGTTCATAAATACCTTTCCTTAATGGTCGCCCAGTTTCACCCTATAAAAACTTGATCATCCCATACATTTGGCCATACATATGACACCATAAGTTAAACAATTTCCTTTTTCTAAATTAACTTTGTTTATTCCTGTAATTACACTTTCCCTGAGATTCAATAAACTCCATGTAGGCTTCGCGCGGAGCCTACACGGAGTTTATGTCTTTGCTTGGTGAGTAGCAGCGCTTAATGAATATTCATGCAGTGGCTCACTTTCACATGTAAGCAAGCAGGGTTTCTTGGTGGCCAGGAAACCATGTAAAGCAACACTGATAGTGAACTTAGTTACAGCATAGCAAATTGGGTTAGCAGGATTGCATGGAATGACACACGGACCACCAGGTTTTTCATATATTAATGTATTATGTTGTGGGGACAGGAAGGGACAGTGTATATGTACACTCCACCATACTGGGCTAGCAGGATTGTGTGGAATGCCACATGGACCACCAGGGTTTTTCATATATTAATCTACATGTTGCAGGCACAGGAAAGGACAATGTATACAGTGCTGAGTATTGTGGATCCCATTCCAGGCAGTCTGTACAAGTTATGCCAATGACCTGTAAGGGTACATGGACTGCCATTTATTAGAAACAATCATGGGAAGTGTGTTTGTTGAATAGGGACACACAGATGAAGCTTAGGGATGAACACCAGGAAGGAGGACAGGTGAAATATTGTAATGTACTGCATATGCGGAAATGTAAAAGGAAGAGAACTGAAGCAGAAGCACTAATCACATCTCCACATGGCACAGTATGGTCTGCACACTACAAATGTATATGATGTGACTGCCACACAAGGAGACATAACAGTGGAGGATGTCTGTGTGATATAAGCATCCAGACATGTACAATGGAGAGGACATGTATCATGGATGTTAATACAATTGGGTTTGGGTGCATATTGTGAAACTGTGCAAACCGATTTGCCTGAGTTTGCCTGTATTGTCAGCAGAGGCTTCCAACAAGTAGGACACAGATACAGGCTCATGGCCAACAGTAAAACCATCACACACAATCATGGACAATATCAGAATAATACCACCAGTAATACTCATGTCTCTGACACAACATATGTGTTTCTGAGTGAGCTTGCATGGTTCCACATCAACCCACTTGTACAACTATTAGGACATGTCAACAATCTATGAGTGTAATCAAGCACACTCTCCTGACAATAACATATGCAGGAGGTATGAGGAGACACACTTGACATTATGATCACTACAGACTAGTTGACTAGTGTGCATGGCAGAGATAAATATGGCACAATCTGCACTGTTACGAATGTAAACCATGCCATCAGTATCGTTAAACATATGTAATGAGTGCATCTCTAAAACAGATATCACACATGCATTTGGTATTACACCTTGATGGGGGTTCTGTGCCATCAGGCAGCAATGTTTATGCAACAAATAGATATGAACAAATAGATGTGTGACAGCTCACAGTTGCAAAGGTGGTGCACTTCAGTTACATATCATTGGAAGATGTGTATGGAGGGACATGAGGAAGAGTGCACTGTACTCTGGTATTGGTGTGGTAAAGTCTGTGAATTCTGAAGGTTTTATGGCCTGTTATGTGGATGTCCTGCACATACTCAGTAGCTGTGTTACATACAAGGGAGTATTCACCACCAGGACACATGCTGGTGGACATTCCACATACCATGTATCCCAGGGCACAAGCCACATAACAACTGGTCTGCTGATAGGGTGTGATTTCTACATAATCTCCTTGGTTTGTGCATTTGTTTGCATAACAAAACAAATCCCCACATGTTTTTTTTTCTTATGTGTTGTCATGGCTGTGGTAGCAATATTTGATGTGCACTGATACTGTCTGTATTATAGCAATATCACAGCTGGAGTCAATGATTGCCCACAATCTATAGTCCTCCAGACATCTGTTGTGACACAGGATTTCCATGTCAATCTTGACATCTGTGATTTCAATCATGGACAGGAAAGAACCTAACAGACAGCCCTGATGTACACACTTGATCACTGGACATGAGATATAGGTCACTTCACACATTTCTACATATTTAGATTCCATGTATGTAATCCACTGTTCTACCCATTTGGTGATATAGGTATCGATGGCCATATCTGTCATTGTGGAGTGAATACCTCAGTATGGACTTCTGTTGACTGCCCTGGCCTTTTCAAGTTCCACAGGATGATGCTCTTTGAGGACATCTGACAGATGTAACAGACATAGATGTATCATCAAAAACTCACACATGTCTGTTGCACACAGCTGGGATATTACTAGTTTCCATTTAGAGAAGGTCCATGATGACATGTTGGTCTTCCTCACAGATCAGGAGAGTTAGGATACATCTACACATGCATGCATGCATCAGATGCTATCCCCAGCCCACTCAGATGGATGCATGTCGATGTACACCCTTCTACAAAAACGCAGTCCATCTGGAGAGTATGTTGAAGGATGTATCACGCCATGTCAGGTAGGAGTATGTTCTGAGCCATGCTATAGGTGATCTGTGATGTTGTCACAACCCATGTTTCTGTGCGATAGGCCTGCATAAAGATAACACAGTGCATACTGCCTAACTTGATCTGTCCTAGGGTTTAGACATAATCCCCCTACTCAAGTATCATTGACAAACACTACACCTGGTGAGTAACACTTGCGTCACTAGATGGTTAACCAATGTCCTCACCGATGGACCACATACTGTGAATGTTGGTGAATCAACCTCTACCATTGCAGCTGTCACAATTGGTGTACCCCAAGGATCTGTGCTGGGCCCTATACTGTTTGGAATCTATTTCTCTGCAGTCCAGGCTACAAAATATGACCCACAGCTTACCAAGTTTGAAGATTTGTGCCTATTGGTTGCAATCATTGAGTCCACCAATGATGTGACTATAGTACAAGAGGGGCTAGCACACACACAAATAATTGGATGGTGCAGTGGTGCAGTGGTAGCATTGTCATCTCACAGCAAGAGGTTCTCCAGTTCGATTATTGGCAGGGGTGCCTTCTGCGTGGAGTCTGCATGTCCTCCCTGTGTTTGTGTGGGTTTCCTCCAGCTGCTCTGGTTTCCTCCCACATTATAAAGACATGCATCTGGAGTGTTTCTCCCCAGGCCTCCACTGAAAATTGGCTTTGTTCCAAGTTGGACTTTCCCAGTTAACAAATGTTAAATAAACTAAATAAATTGGTGCCAAAGCCACACGGTTCCTAAGAAATACAGAATGTGTCAGGGTTTGTGCCTTATGCAAAGTGGAATTTCCTGGCAAACATACCATTGACAACACTCCCTCCTATGCTGAAATCAGTAGTGCAAGATTTGGGAATGCACAAAGATAGCAATTTGAACTTTGACCAAGTGTCCACAGTGGTATGGAAAGGCTACATTTTGCACATCAGAAGTCTGGCCATTGTATCCAGATCTGGGGAGGATATAACAGCACTGAACACAAACCTTATCTGAACACTAATACAGTATAATGCTTCCTTTTGCATGTCCCTCACCAGACACCTGCAACAGCTGGACAAATACAGGTCCTAAAAACATGCCATAATGTACATGGATATACTGAAAGTCCTGTTCCTGAAATCTGTATTGGAAAGGATGAGGTGACTTGTGCTTGAACTCCGGGACATCTCTGACCCTGCCCCGATGTGTGTACTGCACATCCGCAAATCAGTAGAGTCAGTTGAGGGTTAAGATGGTAAAAGCAATGTCCAACATACTGTTGCAAAATGTTTTCTCTACTGTCAATCAAGTGCACAAACACACATACACACACACACACACACACACACACACACACACACACACACACACACACACACACACACACAGTTGACTGCAGTGAGAATAGAACCCCTACCTATCTAAGTGCATAGACTACAGAACATAGTACTTTACACAAGTGCCCTGGCACAAGTCTGAGTTGTAGTGTCTCTGAGAACACTATAGCTAATGACATCAGCAATGTCTGCTGAGGAGAATATAACAGTGTCCCACATGCTGGTGTAAAATGCTCTCTGTAATGTCAAGGAACAGTGCTCACTCACACACACACACACATGCACACACACAGTTGGCTGCAGTGAGACTAGAACCCCTACCTGTCTAAGTACACAGACTGCAGAAGACAGTATTTTACGCAAGCACCACGGCACAAGTCTGACTTTTACATGTCTGCAGGCCAACTTATAGTGGATGACATCAGCAGTGCATGCTGGAAAGAAGAAATTAAGAGGCCTGCATGAAATGGATCTGAAGGCATGTGCAAGTATCAAAATACTGTCAATTCATGGGATTGGAGTAGTATCTGCAGGATACACACTTCTGGCTAGACATACACACATGCACAGACACAGTTGACTGCAGTGAGAATAGTGAGAACAGAACCCTTACCTATTTAAGTACACAGACTACATAAATCAGTACTTTACGCAAGTGCTATGGCTCTCTGTAATGTCAAGCAACAGCTCACATACACAGTTGACTGCAGTGAGAATAGAATACCTACCTATCTACGTTACGCAAGCATCACAGCAAAAGTCTGACTTTTATATGGCTGCAGGTAACCTTATATTGGATGACATTAGCAATGCATGCTGGAGAGAAAAAGTTGGAAAGCCTGCATGAAATGAATCTGTAGGCATGTGCAAGTATCAAAATAATGTCAGTGCATGGGATTGGAGTGGTAACTCTGCAGGATACACACTTCTGCTCTTCTGGCTAGACACACACAGACAGGGTTGACTGTAGTGAGGACAGAATCCCTACCAATTTAAGTACACAAGCTACAAAACGCAGCACGTTATGCAAGCACCATGGCACAAATCTGACATTTACAAGACTGCAGGTAAACATATAGTAGATGATATCAGCAGGCCATGTGGAAGACAAAATGTTGGGAGACCTGCATAGGCTCATAGCTTTATATGTACATAGGAGGCTACTAGCCTAATGGCCCTACAGTGTTTAGAAGCCTAGCTGTGTAAAAACACAACTATCCTTATTGAGCATAGTTGGATGGTCATTGTTACCAGAGCAATTTTATGAGCAGTACCAACTGGCCCAGTCCATGAGGGACATAGGTGCCGCCCCAGAAGAGACTTAACAATCACCCAACCGGTAGTCAAGTGTACGCTTGAACAGGGTCATTGAGGAACACTGATTCACACACAGTGGGAGCCTATTACAGAGGAGTGTCAGTTGTCGGGGGTTATATCTGTCTCCTCTGCATGTTCTGTTTATGTCACAGGCTAGATTCATAATTAAATGAAAAGTTTACCATTTAAAGAGTTTTAGGGTAAAAATTATATCCTTGCTATCATTGTATTAGCCAGGAAAGCGTCCCGCTGGCAGGAACTAGACAGTACCTTTCCATTAACTGGTAGCATAAACTACATTGCCAAAAAATGTGAGACACTCTTACAAGCAAAGTACTTGCTGAAAAACAGACAACAGTACTCACATCCAGTTGCCTTTGAGACCCTGCGAACTCCTGGTGGTGTATTCCCCACTCCGCTTCGCCCTCGCTTCGCTCGGGCTCACTCCGCTCCCCACCCTGCCCCCATATCCCACCCGCCCCCACTACCTCTACATTTATAAAGTTAGCTAGCCCCTCCCACCTGCTCTCTACCAATTACGACTGCCCCTCAATTTACTGCTACTCCTCCCACACTCTAGGCCTTCCTCCATTACTAAGTAAAGTCTACTAGCCTTCCCAACCCATTAGCCTTTCTCTTTTTATACCATGGGCAAAATCACATATACTATCACCCCTCTTATAGTAATACTCCTTCTTATTCCTTATTTTTTAACAAGATATGAAAACCAAACTCTGTTGGGAATTCCCTTCCCCAAGGGTTACACTACCACCCATCCAAACCTTTCCTCTCATCCTATCTCACCTTCCCTCTATCCTGACAAAACTCTATGCTCCAAAACAGTGCATCTTACCCTCCATCACCCTAAGATATCCATCATTAAATCTAATCTTAAGCTGCTATACAAACTCCAAAGATTCTTAGACCACCTGAAAAAATGCATCACCATAGACGGCGACATCCACCCCAACCCAGGTCCTACCACTGTCTCAGACTCTATCCCCTCTAAATTCGCCCGAAATTCTACTGGTTCCCTACACATATTCCATCTTAATCTAAGAAGCATAAACAACAAGGTTCACAGCCTACATGCTATGTTAGCTACTCATACCCCTGACATTATGTGCCTATCGGAAACATGGCTAAAACCTTCCACTAAGGATGAAGAGATTCTCCCACCTGGGTATAACATCCACAGGACTGATCAGATAAATAAAAAGGGCGGGGGAATAGCTGTAATGTTTAAGAATACACTGAATATTATTATGAATCCATTACAACCTCCTAAGGTCTCTAATATGGAACTTATTGCCCTAAAGATATGCCTAAACACCCAAAAATGCATCAACCTTATAGTTATTTATATCCCACCAGGGAAGAACACAGAAAACTTGGAGCAAACTCTCAGCTGGTTAACCACCGACTACCCTCAAGAAACTATAGTACTTGGAGACTTCAATATCGACTGGTCTCATTGCTCTGCTCATATAAATCCCCATCCTATTAACTTACATGGTTTCTCCCAAAATATTTTATCTCCAACTAGAATTGGCAATGCTCAACAAAAAGAAAGAGAGCACCATTGACTGGATTCTTACCAATAAGGATTCACATAATTATACCACTGGGACCCTTCCCAATGATCTCAGTGACCACCTTGTTACCTATATTATAAAACATAAATGCCCATCTACCAACCCCCCCTCATACAGACTAGTTAGAAACAAGAAGAAATTTGACCCACAACAATTCCTTGCAGAACTTAAGTCCTGTAACTGGTCCATCCTAAAAAATCTACCCCTACAGGAGAGCATTACTTACTTTAATGACACATTCCTTAACATACTTGACTCTCATGCCCCAAATCAACAAATCAGATCCAAGGAACGGATAGCACCTTGGCTAACTAGAGAAACTAAAACTAAAATTAAACTCCGAGACCAGGCCTGGGATAAATGGAGAGCTACTAAAACTCCCCTAGATCGCATTAAATTTCAACAGCTTAGAAACTCTACCAAAACAGCCATTACTCGAGATAAAAAACAGTATTTCTGCCACCTCCAGGATAAACACCAGAATAACCCAAAGAAGTTCTGGGCTGGATTTAATAACCTCCTCCATCCAGGTAAATCTACTACCCCCACCCCTGAGAAACTCATTGGGAAAGATCCAGAAGAAATAGCCAACACCTTCAACTCTTTTTTTACTGAGACCATTCAGTCCCTAGCCAGTCAGCTAACTACTACTTACTCATCCTTCACTCATACTAATGACTCAGCTCCCCCTTCCTTTAACTTAGAACCAGTATCTACCTCCTATATTTGTACCCTTTTGAAAAAACTGAAACCAACCACCCTAGCGGCGGATCACCTCCCAGCAGAATACCTACAAATTGCGTCAGATGCCATTGCCTATCCCATATCAATCTTGATTAACAGAACTATAACTGAAGCTACCATCCCCTCTATTTGGAAAGTCTCATATATCATCCCTCTTCATAAAGGAGGCACCTCCACGGAAACATCCAACTACAGACCTATAGCAATATTGTCACCAATAGCTAAAATTATGGAACGGTGTGTTCACAAACAACTCCTACACTACCTAACCCTTAATAGTCTGTTGTCTAATTCTCAACATGGCTTTCGCCCCCACCACAGTACAACCACTGCCCTCCTCTCCTTTGTTGACTCAGTCAATAACAACCGTAATAATAAACTAATATCCTCTGCTCTCTTTCTCGACCTATCAAAAGCCTTCGACATGGTCAATCACCAGCTTCTGCTACACACCCTGGAAAGCCTACATCTCGACACCCTAGCCCTAAGCTGGTTCAATGCTTACCTCTCTGGTAGGCAACAAGCTGTCCAGTGGCAAGACAGGCTATCTGACCTGCGCCCTAACACCATTGGCGTTCCTCAGGGCTCTATACTTGGTCCCCTTCTTTTCTCCGTCTTCATAAATGATCTTCACTCAGCCATCCCCAAAGCCACCTGCATTCAATATGCAGATGACTCTACCCTGATCTGTTCTGACGTTTCTCTCTCGAAACTCCAAGCAAATACCCAACACTGTTTTGCCATAGTCGAAAAATGGTTCTCTGATTTGAAACTCATACTCAATCCAACAAAAACCAAGTTGCTTCTATTCTCCTCTGTATCCACTCCCCTCAGAAAAGAACTTACAATTCCTAACAATATGACCTTCCATGTGGAATCCTCCAATGGCACCATCATAGAGCCTGTCTCCAACACCAAACTATTAGGTGTCACTATCGACCACAAGCTTAAATTTGACATACACATTAGCCAAACCATTAAGTCTGTAAACAAGAAACTCGGCTCCATGTACAGAATTAAGAACTTTTTAACCCCTCATGCCAAACTAACCATTGCTCGCACTCATCTCCTCTCCACCCTCTTGTATGCCTCCCCAGTACTTTCTTTCCTCAATAAGCGTGAGCTCAATATGCTCTCTGTTGCCTATAATCACATTGCCAGATTTATAACAGGAACACCTTATCGTACTCACCATTGCATTAACTTAAAGAAACTTGGCTGGTTGGATAGCTAAAGACTCAAAAGACAATCATAAGGCCTTCTTTAGCTATGTTAGAAACCTGGGAGGAAACTCCCAGATATGCTCAGAACTAGTTCAAAATGATGTGAAGATTACTGATCCTACAGACATTGCCAACATACTGGCTGACAGGTTCAGTGCAAACTTCTCCCTCCCCAAAGGAGAGATATCTATACCAAGCGATTGCAGCCCCCAAACATCTCCAACGCCCAAGTGAGAACTGCTCTCTCCAAAGCAAAAACACAGCATCCATGGGACCTGATGGTGTCCCCGGCTGTGTGCTCCACGAACTCAACGAGGAATTAAACCCACAGCTAGGACAGCTGTTTAATCATAGTCTTACCTCTGGATATGTACCCAGGAGTGGCGCACTGCAACTGTGGTCCCACTTCACAAAGGCGGTGCCTCCACCGACCCTGGAAATTACCGTCCCATTAGCTTGACAAGCCTTATCTGCAAAGCCATGGAGGATCATAATGGACCTCATAAATAAAGACATAGGAATTTGCAGACTTTGGATCCATCCCAGTTTGGCTTTGTCAAAGGCAGATCATGCCTTCTAAACTTGGTTGACTTTTTGAAACAGTCACCAAAGCCATTGATGAGGGAAAGGCAGTCCATACAGCCTACCTCGATCTGGCTAAGGCCTTTGATACAATACCCCACTCGGGTATCATTGAAAAACTCATCAGCTTAAATGTTAACCCATACATCACAAGATGGGTTGCAAACTGGCTGAGTGACAGAACCCACAGGGTCAGAGTTGCTGGCGCCATGTCAGACTCAAAGCCTGTCACAAGTGGTGTACCACAGGGCTCAGTCCTGGGCCCACTCTTGTTTGGCATCTACTTTTCCGAAGTACAAGCAAACACAGGAGGGTTATGGCTGACAAAGTTTGCAGATGACTGCAAACTGGCATAGAAAACACATCTGACACAGATATCCTTCAGAAGGGTCTCACAGAAATGGATAACTGGTGCCAGAGCCATGGCCTAAGTTAAATGCCAAAAATGCATAGTCATACCCTTGGGAAAAACAAGGTTACCCTAGCTACCAAATAGGTGGCAATCCACTGAGTACAGAAGAAGTTATCAGGGACCTGGGGACCCAGGTTGATAGTAGTCTGTCATTCGACACCCATGTAGCTAAAGTAGTTAGGAAGACCTTCTACATTGCCCACCTTATCATGAAGGGATTCTCATCTAGATCAAGGGAGGTCATAGTCTCTATACTCATCACTCATCAGACCAATGATTGAATACAATGCCCCATTCGGAATGTATCTGACCCGACACTTGCAGCAGCTGGAGAGGCCACAAAAGTTCCTCACCAAAAGGATAAAGGGTCTCAAACATCTGTCCTATGCTGCCCGACTGAAAGAACTCCAGCTCTATTCAGTCGCTTAGCACTTGCTCAGAGGTGACCTTTGCCTAACATACAAGGCCATGTCAAAGCCAGATTTGATGAATATGCTTCACCTCAAAAATCTAGATCCGTCAGAGCCACAAGGCGGAGACTTAAACCTCGACACGGCTATTAATAGGGCGTGCTGGAGGGATAGATTCATCACCCAAAGACTCCTATGCTGTGGAATAAAATCCCGGTATATGTGAGGCAGAGCACCTCGCTGGCCTTGTTCAAGAGAAATCTTGACCAATGGATGGGAGATCGCAGATATACCCCAGGGATTACCTCAGTGTCACTGCTCAACAGAGGCACAGCAAAATAATGGGTATAGTTCCCCATACTAAAGGGGTGGCTTAAGCCACAAAACTATGGGCTAGGCTTGTAAATGCCCTCGGGCAGATAGCCTAGTATGAACCTATGAACCTATGAACCTATGAACAAGCTGTCCAGTGGCAACACAGGCTATCTGACCTGCGCCCTAACACCATTGGCGTTCCTCAGGGCTCTATACTTGGTCCCCTTCTTTTCTCCGTCTTCATAAATGATCTTCACTCAGCCATCCCCAAAGCCACCTGCATTCAATATGCAGATGACTCTACCCTGATCTGTTCTGACGTTTCTCTCTCGAAACTCCAAGCAAATACCCAACACTGTTTTGCCATAGTCGAAAAATGGTTCTCTGATTTGAAACTCATACTCAATCCAACAAAAACCAAGTTGCTTCTATTCTTCCCCTCTGTATCCACTCCCCTCAGAAAAGAACTTACAATTCCTAACAATATGACCTTCCATGTGGAATCCTCCAATGGCACCATCATAGAGCCTGTCTCCAACACCAAACTATTAGGTGTCACTATCGACCACAAGCTTAAATTTGACATACACATTAGCCAAACCATTAAGTCTGTAAACAAGAAACTCGGCTCCATGTACAGAATTAAGAACTTTTTAACCCCTCATGCCAAACTAACCATTGCTCGCACTCATCTCCTCTCCACCCTCTTGTATGCCTCCCCAGTACTTTCTTTCCTCAATAAGCGTGAGCTCAATATGCTCTCTGTTGCCTATAATCACATTGCCAGATTTATAACAGGAACACCTTATCGTACTCACCATTGCATTAACTTAAAGAAACTTGGCTGGTTGGAACTGCCCAATCTTCTCAAACTCAACCAACTTACTGAAGCTTTTAAAATAATCAACCAACCGGATAGAACCCCCTCACTGAGCAGAATACTGACCCCCTACTCCAACCTAAATTGCCTTCGATCATCAAATAGTGTTCAGGTACTAACCATTAAATCTAAGAATTCGGGTGGTGATGCTCTCTACGCCAACTCCATCGGAAAGGCTTGGAATTCCCTTCCAAACAACCTAAGACTTATTACCTCGCTTAATCAATTCAAAAATAATCTCAAAGAATTCCTTAAGTCACACTGGTTATGCCCTTGTCCTAAACCAGACTAAACCCAAACATATCATACCACCTTAGTCTCATCCCCATTTCAGAGATTATAATCTCAACCTCTCGGCTTCACAATGTAACCATGTTTTAGACTATCTACATATTATCTGAATGTTATATAATCAGTATGTATAGCCTGCTGTTTTTCTTTCATGTTTATGTTAATTCTATTTCTTTTGCATGCAAATGTATTGTGTCTTCTCATTATGTTGGAGCTTTTCTCCCCGGGCCTCTACTGAAAATGGACATGTATCCAGCTAGACTAGCCCGGTCAACAAATGTAAAAATAAAATAAAATAAATAAATAAATAAATAAAGATTGAGAACCCCTGGGCCAGGTTATTCTTGTTCCTATTTGATTTGCAGATGTGCAGAATTTCCTGTAAGGCAGTGTCTGAGACTGCTTTGTAGGCCAGGCATAGGTCACCTCTCAGCAGCCTGCATGATACTGAGTACACTGACACTCTTTCAATCTTTCCATGTATGTCATGTTTGGAGGCCCTGGAGTCTCTCAGGCACAACCCTGTGTTTTCTCCAATTGCTGCAGATGTTTGGTGAGATACAGACAGAAGGGAGCATTGTACTCAATTAGTGGTTTGATAAGGGTAGAGTACAACAGAGGTATGTCCACCCTGGTCTTGGATGTGATGTCAATATGTATGATGTGCGCAATGCAGAATGTGTATGTCACCACTATGGATATATAGTGATGAAAGTGTAGATTGCTATCAACATGTGTTTCCAAGTCTCACAACATTGTCTGAGCTTAAAGGGGTACTATGTATATCATAATTAGCAGGGATACTTCATTACCAAAGGGGACAATGAGCCATTGTATGCTTTAAGGTTCAGTCCGTGAGTTTGGCACCAATCATTTGTGTGTGGCAGCTCCTTCCATAATATGTTACCATCACTGGGGGATTCTATATTAGTGTGTCCAGGTATCAGTCATCTGCAAACTTGGTAAACCACAGGCTATCTACCATTGCCTGTGCTTCAGGGAAGTAGTTTGCAAACAGTTGAGGGCCCAGCACAGATCCTTGGGGTATTCTAATGGTAATTGCCTATTGGTGGAGGTGCAGCCTTCAACTTTGAGAGTGTGCGTTATGTCAGTGAGCCAGTTGCCTATCATTGTACTACTGTATGGCTTAATTCCCACATGGGAGGTCTTCACTATGACACATGGATGGAGGATAGTGTCAAGGGCTTTGGATAAATCAACATAGTTGGTTTGTCCTATTATCCCTCATCCAGTTATGTGGGGTAAGTATCCAAGAAGTCCAAAAGGTTCAATAAGCAAGATGTACCCTTGATAAAAACAAAATGGGTAGGGTCAAGTGTGTTGAAGGTCACCTATGTCTCTGTGGATATTGTCCATGCTGATTCCTTCCCTAGCCTTGCAGATAAATATTTTTAGACATATGAGTCAATAGTTGTAGCTTTGCATGTAACCAAACTGATGTGCATTGCATAGCATAGCACAAGACATGATATTACATTTTGTACTTTGATATATGTGTGGAAAAGTACTGAGACACCAGGGTTACAGTGCTTGGGGGGGGGTAGCTACAGATTATTGTAAACATGTGACATATTGTTAGATAGGGCTCTGTTTGCACATCTAATTTCATGTCAAAAACAGGAAATGGACAGTAAACAGCAGTAATACAGCATAATATAAAGATTTCCATAGCGCGTTGAGCAGTGGGTATCTGAGACAGTTACCAAAGTGCATACACATGTGAGATACATGTTTCCACTTAGGTAAGCAGTGCACAAATGCAAACTGCATTGCTAAAGCTAGACAGTTAGTACTGAGTCTATGAAATACACCTGCTGATTAACTGACTCTGTGGCAATACATTTTAATGCAGTGATACATTCTTTTTTGGCCTATATGACACTGGGTTCAAATACAGGTGTAGCTAATACTTTAAAATACTTTTCATTAGAGAGTAATAATGCAATTACATGAATTGTCTATATGAAATGTGCCACCTCTCACCGTCGCTGCACATTGGTACGTGATGTGCACCTTCTCCCAAACATGGAGTTCAAAAAGTGAAGGGATCCATTGCTTTTTCTGATACTTATGTGTGCTGTGTGTGATTCTATTTTTTGTTCAGATTAAAGGTGTTCAAATGGTGTAGATAGGAAAGTGGGGAAAAGGGGAACAAACAGGGAGAAGAGCAAAGTCTGACAGCACTGAGTCTCTGGAAAACACAACATCTGCTACTTAACTGGCTTTGTGGCAGCATGTATTAATGCAGTTAATGCAGTGATACATTCCTTTTTGGGGACAGATGGTACTGGGTATGAATATAACTGCATGTAATACATTTAACTACTTTCGCATTACTGTTGCTGCACGTTGATGCATGATGTGCACCATCATGCAATAATGCATTAAAAAAATGAAATGTGGAAGATAGAATACTGGTGAAGTGAGGAGCAAGCATGGGGAAGAACAAAGGGAAAACAAGGCAGAAATGTGCAGGAGGGACATAGGAAAGAGCCATAGCAATCTGTTTCTTTAACAATGTAAACTGAACATATCTGCAAAATATTAACTGAATTTGGGCTATCACCTTCAGAGAGAGGGGTGACCAAAGCATAATCATGTTGTATAACCAACTGGACTGAATCAAGTGTGTGAAATGGAGAGCTACGTATGCCACATTTTTTTTTGTGGGACAGGTGCCGACTTCTTTTTTTTTTTTTTTTGTTGAGAGAGAGATAGAGAGAGTAATGTTGGGGAAGGGATATAGGAATGCCTGGGTGAAATAAGTTGAATAGGTGAGAAAGCAGTTGCAGAGAGTCAAGACAAACAAGACAATAGACAGGGGCAGTGATGGACACAAAAGGTTGGGGGACAATATGATTGGGGTAAGGGGGACATCCTGAACCCATGGTCATCAAACTGGGTGACAGTGAGAATAGAGTTCTCACTAACTGGACTACCATCACTGTCACCTCACTCTACCACTGGCTGGAGTGCCTGATGTTTATGTCTCCTCCTCCTGGTATTACATAAAATGAGGGAGGGCAGTCTCTCCAGACACTGTAGGTATGCACCAACAGTGCATCGCACAACCCTATGCACCATCCCTAGCAATTTAGAGTGGGTAAGAAAATCACCACCTCTGCCACTACTCCCAGAGGGTACCACTGGACCAGCCTTGGGAGCAGATAGTTTAGGGGCAGCAGTGGTGATGCTGCCAGGTTAGCTCCCAGATGTGCTGTGCAATGCTGCTGTAGCTGATTGGGGGGGGTAGGTGGATTCTTTGGGGCAGGCCTACCCCGCTGTGCTTTGGAGCATTTAGTGATGTGGTACACATGGCTGCCTTGGGCACATTTTGATGTCATGTAATTAAAAATGAATAAATAAAAATAAAATAAAGAGAAGATAAGGGATTGGAGTGAGAGAAAAAAGAGAGAAGATTAGTACCTTCATATGTGACATACATTGCATTGATATAATTGACTCTTATCTTAACGTTTACTTTTAAGACTACCAACTCCTAACAGATACCTTTTACTTTTTAGGCAACCAACTCCTAACAGATTCATATTATACTACACCTTGCAGGCAGTATTCCTTGACATGTCCATATATTGCACATATGTATGTTCCAATTATAGAGATTACACTTTACAGCAGGGCATTTGTGCCACTGTATAGATGTTTTAAATTAATTAAAAAATAAATTGCAGAAGTAACAGTACTGTATAATTGGGAAGTGTGATATTTGAACCCACAGCTTCTGACTAAAATGTAATATTGTACTGTTGGTTTGTGCTACAGACTAATGCATGCATACTTGCTTTTACAGTTGAGATATGCATGCTCAATTTGATACAACTCTATAAAATACCAAAAATCTATCTTTAACTTTTAATGCTAGAATAACACTACTTTTCTGCCGCATATATACCATATGCTTCCCTCACCCTCACCAATCTAGCCCTATTGGTTTGGACATTTACCTCATGATCACGTGCAGCTGTGGAAAAAACAGAAGAGAATAATATTACGAACACCAATGTTCCATATATTCTGCTTTTAAGTCTTACAAATACTCTCTGTAGTTGATACTTACACAGGTGTGGGATATCTGCAGTCCTAAATTCTCCAATCCAACAGTTGAGGGTATCCTTCTTCCTCCTTTGGAGGTCATTGTAGTGATGCCAACATTGTTCACAGTGTGGGGGAATATGGGTGGTACTAGTTATAGCCTGGGCTAAACTATCCCAAGCTTTTAACTTATACTGGGAGCAAGAATAGCCCCCCTGCAAAAGACTGGCACTGTGGTTCTTAGCTAGGAGTCCAATAAAAATCTTGAACTCCTGGACACCCTATCTCTGCGCCCTAAACCTGACACCTTCCCCACAAACTCCTGCCATGTTTGCCACATAATGGAGAATGATGCTTTCCCAGCAATTCCAGTTATCTTGTTTAGTGAGAGTGCATGCACTGTTAGAAAATGCTGTGTTCCACTTACCATCACACAAACATGGTGCTCGACAGTTCGCATCTCTGAGCACCATGTTTGCGCAATGGTAAGCGGAGCACAACAGTAGCAAGCAAAGCAAATTCAATGTTATTGGATGTACAGCCAGTTGTGTATGTGTGTTAGACAAAAGTGAAGGTCATGGCACTCCAGATAGCAGAAATATACTTACAGGAATATAATACACAATATACTCACAGTCATACATTTAAAAATAAATGTGATGATACGTAGATAAATAAATATGTAACTGACACAATACTAGTGCTTCAGACCTCATGCATATAATTAATATCAGCTACACCATGTTAGGTGTTACAAGTGAGAGAGACTATAATGGGAAGTGGAACAGCAGTAAAAGTGTATGGAATATGCTGTATTGGAACCCAGGACCATGTGTATGGCAGTCCTACACTTACACCTGTTGCTACAAGAAGGTTGAGAAAACACTTGTCTATGTTGCAGTTCATTGCTATAAACTGCAATGTCACAACAGTAAAACAAAGATTGCACATCTGTACTCCAGCCCTACACTTACAGTATGACAACAATGAACTGCCACCTCCACCATGCACAGCTCACACCTGTTCAACATACCAAGACGTACAGCCAGCATAGAACTTGGCTGTGTTTATGCAGACACTTACACACAAATTTCATCTGGAGGAGCTCTACAGACACACACAACAGCTACACATTTTATCTCACTGGCCATTTGTTTGTTTATACATGTCTGCCTTTTTCTCTTTCTTACTCACACACACTCACCAACCTTTTGTGCCAGCCTAGGTTTCCTGCCCCCCACACACAACACCCTGTGCAAATGATGATAACTGTGCCATGTCCCTGTTTTCTATCTTTTGGATTCAGGGATACAAAAGCTTTATGTCTGATGCTCAGGGTGCAGAGTTAACATAGTGCTTAGTGTATCTGTATTTGTGGTGTTGAACTGGTAATTGTACTTTTGACTTGTGCTGGTCTTGGAAAGTTAGACAGTTGATACCATCAAAATTTCCCAGCTTTATAGTGAATGATCCTGTAAGGGGTGTGAAGTCAGAAATTGCAGTGCGTATCATTACTTTCTAACTTCTCTCTTTAATCATTTTCCAGTACAAACAAATGGTGCTAAATTGATGCAGTGATCATCAGTACTTTCGAGAGGTATGACTGTGTGAATCTTTGATGCCTGAAGCCTACTATTTAGAAAGTGAGACATAGGTTCATAGGTGTTTACTAGGCTAATGGTCACAAGGGCCTTTTTAAACCTAGCCGTGCATCCCAGATCTCTGACAAGTTCTGATACCCTTGATAAGTGTAAGCATGGGCTTAGGAGATGAACCATTTACAGGTTACCTGTGTCCATTAGAGACATAGGTGCCAAACCAGGGAGGAATTTCTGGTTTTCTACCCAATTGTCCAAGTTGCACTTGAATTGGGTTAGGGTGGAACTCTGCTTCACGTAGATGGGGAGCCTGTTCCATAGATGCAGTAGTCTCTGGGATACATACCTATCTCTCCAGCAAGGTTCTGTTTATATCACAGGCAAGGTTTAAGTCTTTAGAACAGGTAATTCTGGTGCTGTTTATTTTGTGGATATGCAGGAGGTCCATCAAAATGGGGTCTGACAACACCCTGTATGTCAGGCATAGATCTCCCCTCAAAAGCCTGTAGGAGACATAATACAGGGATAGGACCTTGAGGCAGTCTGCATAGGACATTTTACTTACACCCTGTATTCTTTCATTGAGGAATCTCTGTAGATGTTTCAGTTGTTGGATATGCCTGGTTAGGTACATACCAAAGAGGGCATTGTACTCAATGATAGGTCTGGTGAATGCTGAATACAGTGGAACAAATATAAATCAAATTATATCTGCCGTCATATGTTAAGGTAAGTTCTGTACAGATATCCCACCTTTTTACTGGCTTTATGGACCAAGTAATGAAATACAATGATATGCCACACAGTCATATTATTAAACAATACACTTCAGGCTCAGGACTTACCTTGTAAATGCAGCAGTTGATACAGTTTTAGTTCAGGTCTGACTCTGTCTGATGCAAGCAGTACACAGCCAATACACGGGGAGGTAATGGTTGTGTGAGTTGCCTGCCATCATTGTTACTATATGTATGTGAGTGAGAGGAAGGTTTTAGGACCCTAGGTGACAAGTGAGTGTGCTATGCGTGGTCTCTTAGCCAATACAAGAGCATAATGAGTATGCATATCTGCCTACACCCACAGGAGCTGGTGGTTCCCCCTGTGACTCCTCATCTGTCTGTAGCTGTGCTGACCTTGGCATTGGTGAGTGGATGTGTGCCACTTCCCCTTGTTGATCCTGCTGATGCTGTTTTCTCAGGATTATGTTATGTAGCATGGCACATACTGTGAATATTTCTGTACACGTCCATGGATTGTACTGCAGAGCTCCCCCAGATGTATCAAGGCACCAGAATCATGACTGCAGCAGCCCACACACATGCTCTATGATATTTCTTGTTTGAGCATGTGACTTATTATGGCGTTCTTCTGTGGGTGTGTGTTCATTTCTGATGGGTGTCATCAGCCATGGTTCCAGTTCATAGCCTGCATTCCCCCAGTAAATGCCCATGTGGGATATCCCACCTAGCAAACATCTGACACAGTTGGGAGGTGTGTCAAATATGTGAGTTGAGGTAGCTGCCAGGGTTGCCAGCACACATGTTGAAGATGATTCCCTTGGCATTACACATGACTTGGCAGTTGCTAGAGTGGTAGCCCTTTGTGTTAATGTAGAGCCTACCCTTTTCCCAGGGTGGTGCCTTAATTTCTACTTGTATGCAATCTATGGCACCCAGTACTTCAGAGTAGTGTGCTACACAGTAGAACTCCTGCATATTTCTGTCCCTTTCCACAGAACTATGGGGAAAATATATGTGGTCACTGTCATGTCGGAGCATAGCATTCAGGAGTTGATGAAGGATCCTGGGTGCTGATGCCTGTAACACCCCCAGCATGTCCCCTGTTGGTCTCTGAAAGGTACCTGCAGCTAAGATTCTAAGGGCTACACATACCTTTGTCTTCACTGGAATGGGTTCCCCTCGATTGGCTGTGGCTCTGAGTTGAGGATGGCAGAGGTCACAGAGTTCCTGTAGTGTGTCCTGTCCTCCCTGTAGTGCTCCACAATTTCCACATCATGTAGGTTGTGAAAAGTTAAATGGAGCCTGAAAACTCTTCTCTCTCTGCCTAGGCCTGTTAGCAGCTGCAGCAGCATTGACTTCAGCCTATAGAACATACAAATGAATTAAAGCAGCAGCAGCTCCTAACATTCTGTGTAGACTCCTTTCCGTGGCTGTATTCCAAAAGTTTTGGAATCCACAGGAAAAACCAGCATGGACTCTACGCGGATGCTTTATAGCTTGTTGAATAGCTAAACCATGTTAAAGGACAAGATGGAATGAGGGATGTCTGTGATGGACCAAGGGGTGTCTGTCATGGAATGAGCAGTGTTTGTGATGGAATGTCTGCTGGCAATTCAACTGCTCATGCTGTAATTAGCATGCCATGGTGTTTTCCTTGTTTGTGCAGTGGTGCGTGTCTCTACACAGCACTTACTGACTCTAAAGCTTTCTGCTGCTGCTATGTGCACATCACGCTGCAACACGCACATAGTGAAAGACAACCGTGTAGGCTTTATTGAATACCCCTCTTTGTTGTTCAAGGATGTATGGACATTGTTTATAAAATCCACATTTCATGGCCCCAGTTGTCCCTTGGTTAGTTGACTGTTTTTGACTTGCAGTGCCATATTTCTCAATCAGTTTTAAAATTACTAACCATTTTATATACAAAGCTCAGTTTCTCAACAACTATATTTAACATATTTGGATTAACCCTCATGATATCCCAATTTCTTTCAGTTATGTTCTTAGCATGTTTAGCACAGTCATACTGTACCACCAGTGCTATTTCAAACTTCTTCCCTGTAGTTGCTTCCATTTGGCGATTGACCTGTGCCACACTTTCAAACTCTAACTCTAATAGAGGTTTATATTTGTCTTTTCAATGTTTTATAACATCATCTAAAATGGTTTTAATAATTTTGGGTGGGTAACACCTCTTCAAGAACATTTCCATTAGTTTACCAGTTTCCACTTTTAATTGTTCCTGGGTCAAAGTCATATGTGCTTGATTAAACTTTTCTTATAACTGGTAGGGTAAGAGCTTTTGTAGTGCAAATATGCATTACTAAATGTTGGCTTATGGTAAATACTAGACATAAACCCCATACCAAATAGTCCTATTATTGTGTCCAGATAGTTAATGTTTTGTTTGTTGAAAATATAAGTAAAATTAAGAAATTCAGTAGTTATATTGAAATACTCAACACAAAGCATAGCTTTTGAATCTGTCCCACTCTATAAAATAAAAATATCATCCAAAATTGTAAATATAGTTTGCAACACTTACAGTATTCACAATTAAAACCAAATGCCTTTTGCCAGGCAAGTAGCACTAAGTTTGCATAAATGGGAGCACATGCTACTCTCATTGCTAGCCCCCTGTAATGCTTAAGTATTTCCACTCCAGAATAAATAAAATTATTATCTAGGACTAAAGCTACACAATACATAACCAATTTCATTTTATTATCTGAAAAAAAATCACAGCAGTTTAAACTTTCATGAAATAAACTCAATCCCTCGTCCCTGGGAAAACAAGTGAATAGATCAACATCAATTGTTAAAAACATGTTCCTTTATCCCAAAATTCAGTTTTAAGCCTTCCTGTAAAGTCCCAGGAATCTTTCAATAAATTGGTTTTATTACTAAAGAAAGGCTTAAGCATTTGGTCAACATATACTGCTAATGGGTATGTTTTAGATCCTTGGGCTGCCATGACTGGTCTGAATGAGGGATTCAAATTGTTTTTACGTACATTGGGGATACCAAAGATCGATGGTATAATGGGTTTAGAATTAATTAAAACATTGTGTGCTGTAGAGGCGATTCTTCCTTCCAACAGGAGTTCTTTAATGGCTAAATCAATCTTCTTATATGCTAGTTAACTTGATTTCTAGATACAATGGAGTATGTAGTCCTCACCTGTGTTATGTTAAAGATAACACTGACATAGTCAAAGGTGCTAAAAATCACTCTTCCTCCCCCTTTTCCTGGTTTCATCAACCTAATCGAAATATCACTCTTGAGCTCATACAAACTTTTGTTCTCTTTCTCATTGAAATTAAATTTAGTGATATATTTCTTATTTTTAAGGATAAAAGCACTCAGACAGCTGCTGTTTGCCCACAAACTCCTTTAATGACATAGAATAGCACACCACATAGAAGTATTTCTTATTTTTAACTGACTTGTATAATCCTCCTTGTATGCTTTTTTAAATGCCTGGATGGTGCAGTGGGAGTGGGGGTTGAATGCACTTTTTTTCTTTGTCACTGTCTTAGTATTATCATTTTGTGGTTTGGTGTTTTGTCATTCTTTGAAGAAATGTGGCTAAATTCAGTTTTCTAGTGAATATTTTCAATTTGACTAGAGAATCAGCCAGCTGTAATTGTTTTGTTGGAACAAACTTAAATCATTTTACAAATAATGAAAAATGATCTTTAGAAACATTCATGTGACTATAGTTAAACACCTTAAACCCTTTTTGGGTTAACACAAGCCCATTTTGTTCTACACTTATCAATTCCTCCCCCCCTTACCCCTTCTGACCCTTGGGTTGTTTTTGATTCTCACAGTAAATTGGGGGTATTTGATCCTCTCTTCTTGCTAGGAGTTCTAGAAGGAGATGTCTGGTGTCTTTTGATTGGCCCATTCAATCTGCCAAATATTCAGATCTCCTTAATGGGGAAAATCTTCTATAATGTTAGACTGTTTAAGTCACCATTGTTCACCTCTTGTAGGTGACCACCACTTGCATGTTCCCTACCCATACCCTTAAAATTATTTCCTATATACTCCCCCTCTATTTATTTTGTTTTCATAGTAATAAGGTACACATGCTTATTCTTCTATTGAATCAAATCCCTTTCCTTTTTTCTGCATTTTCTTTTAAATATGTCCACACTTCTTTCATCGGTTTTACAAAACACATTATCAGAAATGTTTTGTGTCTCAAATAACAAATTAGTCTTAACTGATGTATCAAGTTCTTCAATGTCTTTCATAAATCATTCGATTAGCCTGCTGTTCCTCTTAATAAGTAACTCCATTAATTTGAATCTGTACCAATTAAATACATTCATAAATTCAGAGTAATAAAAGCATACTCTGAATATAATAAGAGTATAATATAAGTAAGAGTAATGTCTTCAAAAGTGATAGCTAGTGAGTGGGATAAACTGAGAATGGAGTTTAAAAATAGGGTAGAAATAAAAGAGAAAGAGATCTGGTTAAGAAGTAATAGGAATTATTTAGAGGGGCTGACAAAGGTTAAAGTATTACAAAAAACAGGAATCTCACAGAGCAAGAAGAGGCACAACTGAATATGCATGTGATTAGAAAGATTGCTTTTAAGCAACTATTTTTCATAACTCCAGAGCCCAAAAACCTTTTGCACATTGACCTAGGCAACAGAAAATAGAAAGGTTGTCACCAAACCTGAAGTACCTATTACAAGAAAAATAACTAAAGATCCTGTAGAGGTATTAGAGATATCTTGGACATTTTATGAAAATTATATAAAGCTAGGAAAAGTGGAAATCAAGAAACACCACAAATGCAAATATTTATAGAAGATTTAATTATGCCAAGGTTGGAGGTAGATGAGGTTCAACAACTAACAGTTAATATAGTAGAATATGAGATAAAAATGATGATATATAATTAATCTGCTTGAAAGTCTCCAGGAATGCTTGACATTAGTGTGGAAATTTTCAATTTAGTAGGGAAGAAAGTGGGAAATTTTGTTTAACAATATTTTAAAAGGAGGAGAAGCACCAACATCTTGGAAGAAAGCTGTGGTGGCTGTACTGCCTAAAGATGGTAAAGACCTATCAGACTGAATCTCAAATAGACCCATTTTTATTTTTAAACCATGATTATAAAGTGGTTCTGCCTGTACTAGCTAAAAGAATAACAAAAGTGTTGCCAAAATTGATAGATATGGATCAGTGTGGTTTTGTGGGGGGAAGGGGCAAACATTTGACAACATTAATAGAACAATGATGATCCAGAGGGAAGGAGAATATAAGAAAATACACTATTGTTGGTGGGTCTTGATGCAGAGAAAACATTCAAAAGAGTAAGCTGGGATTTTATGAGTAGGGTAATGGATCCATGATACAATAATAATAAACATTAATTAGAAGTAAGTATGAAGGATCGGACACAAGAATTAAAGTTAGGACGGTGCCTCACTAAAAAGTTGTGCTTGAACAGAGGAACCAGACAGGGCTTCCTCTTTCTCCTTTTTTATTTGCTTTATATTTAGAGCCATTGGCAAAGAAAATAAGGGACTCAGAAATTCAGGGATATAATTAGTATGGTAATCAAGAAAAGTTGGATTTATTTACAGATGACAAATCCAGGAAAGAACATCTTGGTTTCGTGGAACATTTTGAGACAGTTTCAAGTCTTTTGGGGATATACAATTAACAAAAAAGAAACAAAGGCTTTAACCTTTAATTATGCACCCACATACAAATTGGTTCAACTATACCTATATTTCTGGGTACACAAAGAGATAAAGTATCTATGTGCATAGATTAAAAGGGCTTTTGTTATTGTAGCTAAGGATACCTAGGAAGAGACTAAACAAAAGGTAATACAAAAGCTGGGAATTGGAAGCTCTTGTTGGTGGATATAAACAGTAAGATGCAAGCAGTGAAATGTTTTTAGTCCCTTTAGTTTTACATACAGGTCAGGCATATTTCTATCAACCACAGGGGAAGTTTGGGCAGTACTTAATAAAGAGATGAAGGAATTTATCTGGGAGGGGAAGCGGGCAAGATTTAAGTGGGATAGCTTGATCCTTCCAGTTACAAGAAGGTGGTTTAGGATTACATGATTTGAAAGGGTATTTTAGAGCTACACAGTTAAGGCTCATATATTTATATATATATATATATATATATATATATATATATATATATATATATATATATATAAGACAAGCAGAAGGTTATAATTCAAAGTGGAAATGGATGACAATGAAGCAGGGAAGAAGTTCAAGAAATAAGGAGAGAGTGGCATTTTGGATGCAGATCCTTAAACAGAATAATAACTATACAAAATACTGTATTCATTAAGCAGCAGAAAGTATTCAAAGAACTAAGCCAACACAAGAATGGAGAAAGGAATTTTGCAAATAGAGATGACTGCAAGTAGGGGTACAGAAAATGCACGTGAGGAGGTAGGAATTTACTGTAGAAAACTGGCAAAAGAACCAAGGTATTAGGAGCAAATAACTAGGGAGAGAAAGATAATAGAATGGGATGAGGCCAACAAGACATTTGAACTGCAAGCTACAGACTGCCTTTCATACCAGAGACTGATATTAGAGTATAGGCAAAGAGAAAGAAATAGGGGAATCATTAATAAAAAAACTCTTCTGGTAGAGTATTTGGTTGAATCTAAAACATGGACTGCTGTTAGAAAAGGGATAATTAATAGGGCATATGAAATATTGCACAATAACTATAAGAATCGATCAGAGGAGGTTAGAAAAGATTGGGAAGAGAGACTGGAAAAGCAATTTACGAGGGAACAATGGGAGGAGATATGTATCGCTCCTAAGTATGCAACAAAGTACAGAAGTTTTAGAAGTTTTGCTTGTAAGTATATGTATAGTTATTTTATACACCAGGCAGACTTCAAAGATGTTTTCCTCATGTAGTTGTCAAATGTTGGAAGTATGATGGGAAAGAAAGAGATAATTGGGAAGATATGTTTTTGGAGTGTAATGAGTTGGTAGGTTTTAAAACATTTCATATAGAGTACTCTGTCAGACATATTGGTTGAACAAATGGCTGTAACTAAGGAGATCCTTCTTTTGAGCAGGCACACAGTCTTGAATTGCCTAGGCATAGGTGCTTAGGAGAAATGGCAGTGGAATTTTTAACTAGATTGTTTAATGAAATTTTGGAAAGTCAGAGGATGCCTGAGGAGTGGAGAAAAAGTGTTTTGGTACCCATCTTTAAGAATAAGGGTGATGTGCAGAGCTGCAATAACTACAGAGGGATAAAACTGATCAGTCACAGCTTGAAGTTATGGGAAAGAGTAGTAGAAGCTAGGTTAAGAAGGGAGGTGATGATTAGTGATCAGCAGTATGGTTTCATGCCAGGAAAGAGCACTACAGATGCAATGTTTGCTCTGAGAGTGTTATTGGAGAAATACAGAGAAGATCAGAAGGAGTTGCATTGTGTCTTTGTAGACTTGGAGAAAGCATATGACAGGGTGCCTAGAGAAGAGTTGTGGTATTGTATGAGGAAGTCGGGAGTGGCAGAGAATGCGTAAGAGTGGTACAGGATATGTACGAGGGTAGTGTGACAGTGGTGAGGACTGCAGTGGGAGTGACAGATCCGTTTAAGGTGGAGGTGGGATTACATCAAGGATCAGCTCTGAGTCCTTCCTTATTTGCAGTGGTGATGGACAGGTTGACAGATGAGATCAGACAGGAGGCCCCATGGACTATGATGTTTGCAGATGACATTGTGATCTGTAGTGAGAGTAGAAATCAGGTTGAGGAGACTCTGGAGAGGTGGAGATATGCTCTAGAGAGCAGAGGAATGAAGGTCAGCAGGGCTAAGACAGAATATATGTGTGTAAATGAGAGGGAGGGTAAAGGAATGGTGAGGATGCAGGGAGTAGAGTTGGTAAAGGTGGACGAGTTTAAGTACTTGGGATCAACAGTTCAGAGTAATGGGGAATGTGGAAGAGAGGTGAAGAAGAGAGTACAGGCAGGGTGGAATGGGTGGAGAAGAGTGTCAGGAGTGATTTATGACAGACGGGTACCAGTAAGAGTGAAAGGGAAGGTCTACAAGAGGGTAGTGAGACCAACTATGTTATATGGGTTGGAGACAGTGGCATTGACAAAAAGGCAGGAGTCAGAGCTGGATGTGGCAGAGTTAAAGATGTTAAGATTTGCACTTGGTGTGACTAGGATGGATAGGATTAGGAATCAGTATATTAGAGGGTCAGCTCATGTTGGACAGTTTAGAGACAAAGCAAGAGAGACGAGATTGCGTTGGTTTGGACATGTGCCGAGGAGGGATGATGGGTATATTGGGAAAAAGATGCTAAGGATGGAGCTGCCAGGTAAGAGGAAAAGAGGAAGGCCTAAGATAAGGTTTATGGACGTGGTGAGAGAGGACATGCAGGCGGTTGGTGTGACAGAGCAAGATGCAGAGGATAGGAAGAAATGGAAAGAGATGATCCGCTGTGGCGACCCCTAACGGGAAAAGCTGAAAGATGATGATGATGATGATGATGAGTAAGGCCTTATTACTTTTAATTGAGTTAGCTGTCAAAAAAGCAATTACTAAGAAATGGAAAACAAAGTCTAAACCAACTGTATTTGAAGTATTGAATATTATGAAAAAGACAAAATAACTGGAAGAAAAATCTTTAGAAAAAGGAAGGATCAAAACATATAGAAATAAATGGAAATTGTGTAAACAATACATGCCGAATAATGTTGAAGAGGAAGAGTGAGGTTTAACGAAAGGCAGGAACTGAGCAATTTGTGCAATGTTAGACTGATGATAGTTATAAAGAAGGATGCATAATATATATAAATAGAAAACACGTTTAAATGCTTTGTTTTCTTTTCTATTAATATATGTTTGCTTATGTCTTAAGTGATAATTTAATGAAAATGTTTAAAAAAATGGTATCAGTATAAATGAGCCTATTGATATAATTAATCTGTTAGAATAAAGATACAGAGCAAATTAAAGGCCTCAAGGAGAAATTCAATCCACTTTTCCTCCCTGCAACATGATCCTGTTAAGTTCAGAAATTCTATCCCCATGGGAGCAGATGAAATCTCAGGAAAATTAACTCATGGAATAAAAATAGGGTAGTGTATTCCTTTGTACATATTATTAATAAACCATTATTAACTGGCTAGGCCCCTGATATTTGGAATCAGGCTACTGTAGTCCCAACCACAAGGAAGGGTATTCTACAGACCCAAATAACTGCAGACTTTCTTGACTACAGAAATGTAGAGCTTGTACCATTTGCCTGCTAATGACAATAACATACCCCTGGCAGTCACCTTTGAGGATGTAGTCTGTCTTCTCACAGACTCTTCTTTAGATGAGTTGCCACAGCATACCTACTACCAGGCTACACTCACTCGATCTACCAGCAGCATGTTCAGTGGTAGCACTTAGGACCCAAGGACTTTCCCCCAAAGGCCTCATTGCATTCTGGTAGGGCTCATTGGTCTAGGCTGATGAGGGTCTTCTGGGTCCTTCTCTGTTCACAGAGGCAGAGTACAGACCTAGTTACAGGATGTGCATCAAATGTTTGACATCTGGTCGGACATGTCCTTATTGGAATGGGTGCGCTTCCACAGAGAACTTGAACAAATACCAGTGCTAAGTAGTGTACAGACCTCATATGACCTGTGAGAGTTCATTGGTGTCTTGCACTATCACTGGTACTCACTGTAAACTCATGTTTATCTGTTGAGCATGGACCCACTAACCACAGATCTATGGATATGGAAGGTTGTTCCTTTTCTTACTGTGTCCTGGAAATCGACTCGACAATCATGAGTGTCTTATATCTGAGACAGAGAAGGACAATGAGACCTCCTTTCCATATAGCTCCTTTTCCACAGATGACCATTGTCTTTTGGAAAACCCCTCAGACTTAAGATGGTGATATTGCTTTAATATTTCCCAGTACCTACCACATTCCCCCTTACAGCAAAGCAGCACCAAAATTCAGTTCAACAGAGCTTTTTATTGCTTTCCTCAAAATAAACATTTATAAACAAATAAGCATTACTGTCCTTTATATCCCTCCTGGCAACAATACAGCTATACAGGAAGATATCCTACATTGCATACCCTTAACATTTCCACGAGAAAAATATTACTAGGTGATGTGAATGTCAATTGTTTGGACATCAACTCTAACTCCCCTACATCTAGCACACTAATTAATAGCCCCACACATTATAGCAAGACATCAAATTCTCTATTAGACTGGATCTTAGTTTCAGACCCTGGCAAATACTCCACCACAGGTACAGTCAGACTCCCTCAGTGATCATCTCCAAATCTATACGACTAGACATCTTACACATCCAGTAAAGCAGCATCTTTATAAAACAACACGTAACCTTTCCAAATTTAACCCAGAAATGTTCATTACTAAACTATCATCTATTAATTGGAACTTCCAAAAATCCTCCCCTTAGATGATGCTGTAATTGAATTCAGTACAACTTTTCTAAATATCTTAAATAGCCTTGCACCTCATAGAAGGAAGAGACTGAAAAGAAATAATGCAATTTGACTATACAAAAAGAGTAGAATGCTAATGAAGGATAGAGAAAAAGCATGGAAAAAATGGCAACAATATAAAACACTTCAATATCACATTAAAAAGCAAATAATTGAAGACAAAAAACAATAATGTAATAACCTTCAAAATAATAATAAGATCAACCCTAAAAGTTTTGGACATCCATTAAAGAAATCTTACATCCTGACCAAAAATTCAACCTAAACCCTTCTACCAATAACTCACCACTTGAAACTGCAAAACAGTTCAACTCTGTTTTGTAGATAGTATAGCATCTCTAACCAAGGATTTCTCAACATCTAATTCCAACCTTGTCCAACAGCCACATATCACCACATCCACTTTCACCTTCAAACCTGTGTCCACATCCTATATAAAACTACTCTTAAACTAACTTAAACCATGCTCATCTTCAGCTGATGACCTTCCAAGTGAGTACCTAAAACTAGCAGCCGATAGCATTGCTTATCCTGTCTCAATCCTTATAAATAAGTTATTCCAGGAATCCCACGTTCCTTACTCTGGAAAAAGTCACACATTACAGCAAATTTAACAGACATGAATAATGTAGACCTATAGCAATCTTATCTCCCCTCGCCAAAATACTTGAAAAAATGTATTCAAAAACAATTGCTAGACTATCTCCTGCAGGAAGAACTCATATCCCCTACAAAACATGGTTTCTGTCCTTACCATAGTACTAGCACTGCCCTTCTAATCTATATAGATATTGTCAATAAAACTGGAGATAATGGCAAACTAGTCTCTTCATTATTTCTAGACTTGTCTAAAGCATTTGACATAGTTTGTCACAAAAAAACATATTTTTTATATGCCTTCACTAGATCTTTCTCAGCCCACCCTTTTTTGGTTCAAAAGCAGTGGTGGCTGGTGACTTCAAATTATAGGGGGGGGGGGCTGCAGGAGACAGCTGAATGGGTGGGGCCAATGAGAAGGGGTGTGACCAAATAGAAAGGGGTGGATCTATGCTCAAAACCACAACAACTGGAACTTTAATTAAATACGCTGCCCTGGGTGCCAAACCGTCATTATGAGAGTCCAATCAAGACAAAATGAAGTGTAGAAGAAAAAATATTTCAATGCATTGGCTACATGACAACTTACTTAATATCTAGATGATAACACAAAGGTTGTGAGGCATGAAAAAAATAAATTACTTTTTAAATACATTACTGGAATGCCAGTCAAAATCAAGTATAAAAAAAAACAAGTATCCCTCAACTCAAGCCACTTCTTCTTGCACTGAAGTTCTAATCATAATTTATATTCAGCTTTATAAAATTACTAAGTAACTTGCTGAAAGTAGCAATCTCTGTGATACCCCCACTTGTAAAAATGTTTCTTATCCAAAAAAGACCTGCTGCCTGACAACTATCTACTTGTTTCATGGGGAAGACATGGTCAAAGTAAAAAATGAACAGCAAACAAGAAACAAGCTCAAGATAAATTGGTTAAAGGATTACTGCACAAGTTATGGACCACACATGATAGACTGGCATTCTGTTTAGTTTACGGGTAAAGCCTGCAAAGATGACTGCAAGTGTCCAACAAATGTAATGAGCTTCTGAAAATACTGTAATCCTGTCCTTTATTACAAATACCGTCATATGCATTTCAATACCAAAGGCTTATACGTTATCTAGTTATGTAAATATTCTCTGCATGGCAACAACAAAAATGCTTTCAATGTTGGTAATTCTTTAACAGTATGCTTACTAAAGCTTACTTGCATCTTACAACTTCTGACAAACTTACCTGATGGTCATTAAAGCATCACTTCTTAAACACAGAGCAACAGGGCACTGTGACAGCATGCATTTTCTGAATAATAAGAAGCATAAATAAACAGTATAAAATATGACAGAAAACCAGAACATTCTGCAAAATCAAGGACAGATGAAAAGCCATGGTCGTACTTGTGGTCTACTTTGGATGGGGGAATACTCTGCACACTTAACTGCATAACTGCTCCTTGCCTTGCTTGGACACATCCAGAGCCACTACAATGGGGAGTGGGGTGCAACAAGTATGTCACAATTTGAAATGTCTCTGGCTGACAGTAATGGCTCTGACACTCATACCTCTGAAACTCAGAGCAAGAAATCTGGATAAAGCCATACATAGAAGTGGGACACAGGCCCAAAAATAAGGACATTTTTTTTAAATATTGCTCTTATAAACTTAGAAAGATAATAGAACATTAGTAGGTCTTGCATTAGTATGAATTTTCTGAAGGGTATGAAATCTGTAACTCAAATGTCTGCCATTATTTTCTAATTTCAATCTTCAATGATTTGCCACTAATTTGCCAGAAAACCACAATTTTATGAAAATCAGACCAAAAATGTGATGCAAAAATATAAAATTGCTAGACAATACAGCTGGGGTCCTGTCAAAGAAGGGACGCCTTTTTAATATTAATACTGTTAACCTGAGCAGCTGGCAAAATAAGAGCATCTACATGCATTTCTGAAATAAGAGCAAACTATAACTCTGATCATTACAGTTATTTATAATTGCAAACCCTCCATGTTTTCTTCCAAAATTGCCATTTTGCGGAGGGATTATTAGGGGGAGAGCAACATTTTGAGCCACAATTGGGGACGTTGAGAGGTTTGGATATTCCTAATTCTATAAAGCGATTTATTTGCACATACCTCTCAACTTCTTAATGCAGGAAATCTGGACAAGGCCAAATATATTTGGGGAACATACAAACAGTACTAAAAATTGCTCGTGTATAAACTTAAGACAGTTGATAGAATAACAGGTCTTGCTTTAGCATGCATTTTTCTGAAGGTTATGATGTCTGAAACTCAATGTCTGTCATTATTTAATGACTTCATTCCTAAATGATTTGCCAGAAAACCACAAATTTTATGAGGAACAAACCAAAAATAAGAAGGAAAAATCTATTCATTCTGCAAAAATCTGGACAGTTGAAATGTATAGTTCAGCCGGGGTTGTCTGAGTTTGCTGCCCTTCCCCCCTCACAAACTCATGGTCGAATGGAGCCTCCCCCCTGCAGCCATTCCAATGTCCCATTCCTTCGTTATTTCGCCCCATTTACCATAAACACTGTAATGTGCATACTGCTTTACTTCTGAGATTATTTGGATTTTATTTGAAAGTTTTATTTTGCATTTTACAGCACAAACCATAATAGATATCTGCTAAACAAAGCAATGCAGCCTCACAATGAAAATAGACTTAGCATTAAAACTTCTCTGATCTTGAAACTCACATTCATTGAAACAGCATTGAAACCCACATTCAAAGAAAATACATTTTGCCAGTGGCAGATAAAGATTAACTTTGGGCTGTTTTCAAATCATAGGCCCCTTGAACACTAGACATACACATGCTCTTTGATACACCTTCTTGACCTTGTACAATACAGTACAGTTGTTAGACGGCATTTTAAATTTATTGTTTTGAACATTTTTCCAGTAAAGAATGAAACAAAATGCATGCACCAATAATGACAAAACTGCCCAGTTCAGAACATTTCCATCATAAAAGTCTACTCAAACTTCTACAGTCCACCAGTATAAGTAAATATGCACAATCACTGAAGAAGTAAAAGCCATCTAAATAATTCCACATTCAAGAAATCTGTAACTAATGAAGAGGTTGCTGCTAGCAAACAACTTTATATGTCATTGTTTCATCTACAAATAAAGTGCCTGTTGCCCTTGAGGAATAAATTGCCTATGTTGCATTAAAAAAATGATAAGCTAGTAATATCGCAATAGGGAATGGATGGCAAACTGATAACAGGTTCATAGTTGCTAGGTATCTTCGCCAAAAAGGACTGCAGCATCCACCCCCTTTACAAGGCAGTACAATATCAGCAGTGCATCTACCTACTGTGGGAGTAGAACCGACACCCTTCTGCATCAAAAGCAAGTACATTGCCTGTTGTGCTATTAACAATGCAAGCAGACTCAGCATAAGCAGCACTAAACTTTTGTTCCCCTGCAGCTCTCAGCTCCTTGTAAAATCTACTCGACACTCAGCTGTATCTCTGAACTTTGCAGCAAAAGAAATCTGGAAAAAGCCAAAATTTATTGGGGGGGGACAAAGGCCCAAAAACCAGGGACACATTTTAAACATTGCTTGTATAATGTTAGAAAGTTGCTAGAGCAAAATGCTGTATTACCACCATACATTTCACTGCCAAGTCTTGAACCCAGGGGACCCTGTGCAAAACAGTCAGAGCAACATACCACTATGCCAAATTAACTGTTTTGTGAAAGAGAGGAAGACTGAAACTTAAATGGCTACTATTTAGTGAATTCAGTTCTCACCATAGCTCTCAATCTCATAGCAAAAAACATGTGGACAAAAACAGTAATGGGGGAATACAGCCCCAAACATATTCAGTGAATTCAGTTCTCACCATAGCTCCTCAACCATAGCACAAAAACCTGGATGAAGCCAATAATAGGGGAATACAGTCCCAAAAATAGGGACAAATTTAAAATATCCATGTTATAAACTTAGACAATTGCTGGAATAAAAGGTTTTGTGTTACCATGTACTTTCTGAAGAATATGAAGTCTGAAATTCAAATGCCTGTTATTTTTATTTAACATTTGTTAACCAGGAAAGTCTGACTTGGAACAAAAGCCAATTTTCAGCAGAGCAGGGACAAACACTCCAGACGCATGTCTTTGTAAGATGGGAGGACATGCAGACTCCACACAGAAGGCACCACAGCCAAGAATCAAACCAGAGAACCTGTAGCTGTTAGGCAACAATACTACCAGTGCACCACCTCACCACTGTCTTTGCAAGTTAAAACAAACATACAGAAACCACAGATTTTATGAGGAACAGAACAAACATGAGGCAGAAATCTGCAGACTTTTTAAAAATGGTAGTGGGTAGGGAATTCAGGCCCTTGCCACCTGCACCCAAGGTACAGGGTTCAAGCTTGAGTATTCTCTACCCACCACCATGTGTTCTCTAGCCACCAGTATATAGCAACTGGGGCACTACACAGACACACACACACACACACACACACACACACACACACACACACACACACACACACACACACACACACACACACACACACACACACACACACACACACACACACACACACACACACACACACACACACACACACACTTATAGTTTTGGAAAATCTTGCCAAAGTAGTCTGTAAATGATGTACATAATGGCTGTGGCTTGAAGACAATGGTGTATTCAATATAGCTGCATGGTTGTTTTACCAGTAAGCTCAAATCTGTTAATGATACAGGATATGTGATGTATAAAAGAAGGTGTTCTAACACCACAGAGTCATAGGACTGTTTAGAATAAGGATCTTGGGTGGTTTGTCTGCAGTAAAGAAAGAATGTTTGTGCAGTATTCATGGAGAGACCTGGACATATTCCTGAATGGGAATCCAGCAGAGCCTGAGGAGAAGACATTCTACCTGAAAACAGCTGCATGGTTTAGATATCATTCTTGTCTCTTGCTGAAACAGCAGGAAATTACTGAACTTTTACCTGAGAATGATTATTAGTCCTTATTTTATGGGGACACTTGGACTTTGATACACAAGGTACTTTGAAACAGACAAGTATTCTGCATGATTTTCAGTTTCATTTGAAAACATTTGTTGATCTGCTGTAAAAGCTGTTGCCAAGATTTCAGTTAACTATGCTGAAACAGTTTTGCTTCTGCAGTGGTACTGTATATATTTTATGGAACTCAGGTCTTCAGTGCTAAAACACCACAACATATATTTGTGTGTGTGTGTGTGTGTGTGTGTGTGTGTGTGTGTGTGTGTGTGTGTGTGTGTGTGTGTGTGTGTGTGTGTGTGTGTGTGTGTGTGTGCACACGTGCAGCTGGTAATATTAAGCAGCAAGATTATTAAATGTTTTGACAGAGTAAGAAAATGTTGAATGTTAAAAATATTGGCTTCATATTATATCTAATGTCATGCAATCAACTGTTTTATTTATATGTTTGTGTTTTTGGTTGTGTTTTTGAAGGTGTGCCTGTGTGCGTGCATGCGTGTGTGTGTGCGTGCATGCGTGTGTGTGTGTGTGTGTGTGTGTGTGTGTGTGTGTATGTGTGTATGCACGTATGTATGTTGTGTTGCTGGTTTGCAATGGAGTGCACTACCTATGCAATGTTAGAATATGCACCAGTAGTGCTTTTGTCTTGGCAGGGTGTTTCTTTGCTCTTTGTCTTTGTGTGACTGTGGAATTTGTATATTTAAGTTTGTGGGGAGGGGTGAGGTGCATGGGGCTTGCCACCCTACAAAAACACTTAGTTTGGTATTTTTTTTATTGTGGGTTTTGTTTAGTTTAGTTTAGTTTAGCAATATTGTTTAATTTGGGAATATGTGAGTTTGGAGTTTTACAGTGCAAATGTTTTGCTTTCCATTGTATAGCCAAAGGACAAGGAAGAGCATGCCGAATATGGCCTACTGTGAAATCCCAAAGATCAAAATGTGGACCATGCCAGTGGGATACAGGAACATCTGCAAAACCAGTGGCCTAAACATAGGCAGCAATCAGAGTCTGGCAGTCCAGTAGCATTATATACCAGCCAGTAGTACAAAACAGAGTGTGTGAAAAGGAATTAAGCCCAGGTTATGCCACTCAAAAGTGTCAGTGGCATTGGGCATGGATGGGGCAGTGAATGCAGTAGACTGATCAATCAGACTGGTGCACCTTGTAGGAATTGCAGAACCATTGCATGGATATAGCAATGTTTGAGACTAAATCCACAGGTGTGTGGTGCAACATGGCACACAGCATGCTGGAAGAACAAGCATTGGCAGGCATATGATCCCTATCCTGATAATGCTGGGACCTCACACAGACTGGGTGAGTGATATGCCTGTACAGTGCAGGTGTGTCCAGAGTTCAGTAGTCCTGCTATGAGTGGGTGTCATTAGTACACAAATCTGTTGCTATAATAACTATAAGCGGGTATGCTAGTAATGGTATATACTTATTTCTGCATCTGGAGACATGCCTTTAAAAGGTGAGCCTTTTTCCCTTTATCTACTCAGGAACTGAAAAAATTTGAAAGAAAATTTAAATGTTCCTGAATTATATGTCTTGCAATTGACCCAGAAGCTATTTATTATAATAGAGTGAAATGCACCTTTTACGTGTACTTACTGTAGAACTCGGAAGCACTTTCCCTTACCTTGTCTTCTTACTGGTGAAGAAGATCAAGCTCGTGCCTCTTGAGGTTACTCTTTAGGTGACTATGTCTGCACTGCTTTCCTGAGTGGTTGATGCCTGATGCAGCAATCAGTGCCCTGGTAGGGCAGTGTAGTATCCACCTTTTATTAGAGACCCTCATAAGAGGTGTCAGCCAGGTGATCCCAGTGGTCTCTGTATATTAAGAACAGGAAAAGTCAAGACTTTGGAATACCACCTGGGGTCCTGCTACACTTAGTACCTTCAGAAGCCATCCACACTTCACTGGTCACAGTCTAGTGGTATATGGTAGCACGTTTGCATTGCCAGTGTCAAGTGACACACAAAATAGGTACCAAAGCATTGCAACAGTGCATGAAACCAATATATACTGGAGTGTAAATGCATGGTTTGCATGGGTGGATTTTGGGTATGAATGCCACAAAGGTATGCTTGTGTGTAACCCACACAGCCTCCAACTCCTTTCGGTATTACTCTTCAGCATCTGTAGGGGCTGCAACAAAGGTTTAATATATCTACATGCCCCACCCGGTCAGTGACATGGCCATTCATTTGGGTGTATGGTCAGATATGAATATCATAGCTCAGTCTTGGTGCACTGCTCATTGCATAAAAAATTGGCTTTGGAGGCATATATCAATAATTGCTTCATTACCACAGCTGCTTCTCTGTCAACCTCAAAATTATACAATAAACCCAGCCATGACATTTTCAGTGCTTATCATACCATGGAATTTGAAGCAAAAGAAGAGGAGAAAAGAAGGAACGCTTGTTTAAGATAACCAAACAGCTGAGGTAAATGTTAAGGGGTTACTCACTCCACATGCTTGGAAAACATTCTGAAAAAATATGATGTTCTACTGGTATTGTTGGAGATGTGGGGAGTTTCAACAACTGACTGCTGAGTAGGGTGAGCCGCAGGAGAGATTGTTAGTAGGCTACTTATACTGCCACACTGATTCACTCATGCCAACATAAGGTATGTTTGATGGAGGTAGAGCATACAGATCTTCCATGGAGCCTGAGGAAGGGGGGGGGTGGTTGACACTGCTGACTAACATTAGTCTTTCTGTCTATTCTGTAGGGAACATGTACTTTTCTAACTATTTCTCTGTGACGTGTGGAGTGGGGAGGTGGTTTTTAAGTTCAATATTTTTCTCCCAGCTGTTTGGTGGGTGGGAGTGGATTGACTTTTCAGAATGTCTCCCTTGTTGTGAACATATGGAGGAGTTCCTTCCAGCTTATGTCTCTCAGTTGTTGTGTGCAGGAGGGGACTTTTTTTAGAATGTCACAGTCTATTGTGGTGTTGTTGGGGGGGGTTGCTTTTGAAAATATTTTTCTCTGTGTGTGTTTGGGGAGGTGGAAATTAAACATCCAGCTGTGCTTCTCTTGTGTTGCTTCTTGGGGGGAGGCCTTTTCAAACTGTGTCTCTCTTGTTATTTTTTTTGGGGGGGGTGCTATTGAAGTTATATGGTCTAAGGTGTATTAAATCCACAAGGTGCAGTTCTGGCCTGGGGGGGGGGGGCATATGAGATCTACATTAACTACTCTATCTAGGGACCATTACAAGGGGCATAAATAACATACTAGGGATAGCTTGCAGTGGTCCTCAACCTCATTTTGTGCTACACACCTGCAAAGGTCAGAGAGGACACATCAATGGACAATGGCCATACTGCTAGCATACCTGTTGATCAGTTGACAGAGAGTGGGAGACACCAAAAAGCATTCAGGTACATAATAATAAATGTTCCAATTCAACATCAAAGGAGAAAGACAGGGCACAGCAGAACACAGCTATAGACATCCACTTATGTGGTGGAGGCTGTATATGTGATGTTGTCGGCCATGATATAAGGAACACATGTTAGGATATAGAGATCAATTCAGACTGCAGTGGCAAGTTTTACAGGTACTTGTTGCACTGTGTGGTGCAATAGAGGTATACCTATGGTCAGATACAGACTGATCCCCCATAACAGGTGGCCTGTGCCTCTGGGTAGGTCAGGGGTTGCACAATCTGTGTGACCTGTGGGCTCTGTAAAGTGGTATTGTAATGAATGTGTGGTGAATACTACATGCCAGCAGGTTACCATATGTTTAACCTTAGATTTACAGAGCAGGATGGTACCAAAGGAAAGAAAGTAAACGTAGAAGATTTACCAGGTAGAGACTCACATCTTGCTATGCCCCTCCATGAACACGGCCGCAGGTGTTTCTTAAAGAAAAGAGCTACCAGGCCTTCTGCAAGTGTGCCTGATGGGACCATGTTACTCAGGAAAATGTTGTTGCTGGCCATAACTGATCGCAATAACTTGTATTCTGTAGGGCAACTAACATGACTAATCACATCCTTAACAATGCAAGCTGACTTGAAGAGCAGTTGCTGGCCCTAGGTATAGGTCAGCCAACACTGTCATCCCTAACTGACATAGAGGAATTCATGGTATCTCTGTATGAGATGCAAGGTCACTCGCTCATACTTTGTGAAGGACTTGACATAGGTGCAGAACTTCAGCCACAACCACAAGTGGGTGATGCCCCAGGTGAGTATTCCCATATATATATATATATATATATATATATATATATATATATATATATATCACACACACACACACATACATATATATATATATATATATATATATATATATATATATATACATATATATATATATATATATATATATATATTGTGTAGTGCAGTATGCCAGAGCCAGAAAAGGACCCATACTGATTATAGTAATTTTGTTCTTATGGGCACTTCAGGTATTCAGCTGCTAAATCAGTCTGTACAAAGTAAGTTGCCTTTACATTTTGCAGGCTATTCTTTTTACAGATGTAGCTTCACTGGAATCTGGCAGTGTCACAAAATAACACTGCTGCATGTGGGTGTGTCTGTCTATTTGTATAAGTTCTTTGGTGCCTGGATCCTTTAATGTGCAAAGGTTGCCATGTTAGATGTTGGGGGAGTATCAGAACCTGATGATAATGATGATAATGGCTGCCACAACCTGGCACATTCTGCTGCCAAGGTGGCACTGTCAGACATGGATATTGCAGTGGGCATATCACCCTACCTTTCCAAAGAATGCTCCATTGCTTGTGAAACCCACCCCTCAGTCACAGGATATCATGGTATGACAGGAGTTTAGCAACGCAGCAGTCAAGGATGGATGCACCCTTATCCTGTACACCCAAGACAGTGCTGGGTGCTGGCAACTCTCATAAGCACTGAAAGGAAAGCAGATGACAGCATACCAGTGGCCACCAATGTTTTGGTTCCTGCCCAACATCTGAACAGAATGTCTCCATGGCTGTCATACAGTGAATGTGCAGAGAATCGATATAGGCATAAGATGCCATGGCAGCCACTGCAAAGCTGACTGGTGAGGTACATGGTTTGTGTGATGTCCTCAGAGAGTGTTTTGTCCATTTATATAGCATTTTAGACAGGCACAGTGGGAACTCCATATCCTCAAGGTGCCCATGCATAGCTGCACAGCATGGGCATTGCCATTCTCATGGCCGATCCTCCATTGGTTGATCAGGAGATAATCTAGGTCCTGTAGTGCCACATCCTCTATACCTACAACCAGTATGGAGGCTGTTAAGGTCCACTGTAGACACACATGGGGTGTATATGCTGAATCTACCCATGGCACATCCTACCATTAATACTCATGAAATGTACCATCCTCTGTGCTGGCTGCAGATCATGACAGTGAAATTACTGGGGGGGGGGATGTCCCCTGGATAGAAATATACACGGTTGGTGCTCATACATTTTGAGGGTACATCGGACCTTTTACAGGGAAACATTCATAGTGCAGAAATATTTACAGGAACTATGTCCTCACACATACACCATCAGACCATACAATACCACACACCCACCTCCTGTGCCCAGGTACATCAAACTGGAAACACCACATGCTTCCTGCACAATATTCCCAACTCATCAGGCCATGACACACATGTCCATCCACATCAATAACCCCCCCAAACCCACAGCGTGCCTGTTGACAACCCTTAGTACTGTGTTCCTTTCTACCTGTGCATATGCTAATGGCTATGCAGTCCCTCAATTGCCTGTTACCATGGTAGCCTGTGATTAATGCACAGAATGGCCAGTCTATGCATGATATAGGATAGCCTGATTGTACTATTGCATGAATCATTGCTCTTCTTTGTTCCGTATAGTCTAGTCCATAGTTGTGAACCTGACACTGCCTTTTAGCTAGTGCCATGGCATACAATGTCCTCCTTACATGGTTATTCACTGCAACAGATTCCTCCACAAACTCCTCACCAGGCACTTTCCCCACTGCTGTCTTCGGCACATACTATCCACTGATGTTAATATCTTGCTGTATCTGTTTGTGCACCAACATGTTGGGTAACACTGTACACACAACAGATATCTTGCTATGTTTCTAAACAGTGGAAGCAGGCCTTCATCAGTCCAAACACATGTCCAATGATGTTCTGAGTCTGTGATACTTTACTGTTTTATGGCTTCTCTGCATAAAGGGCTTTTTGGGTTTTGTATCAGTGCCATGAGCCATGGCTTCAGGGCATATCCGGTATTGCTAATAAGACATGGAAGTCACTCCATACAAATCAGTGATGTAGGTTGCATGTGTGCCAGATGTGAATTGTGGACACTGCCCATTTGTACACTGACTCTCTGTATATTATACCCTGAGCATGGCAGACCATCTGTCAGTTGATGGAGTGGAATCCCTGTTAGTTGTGTAGTCATTCAGGAGTTTGGGGACATTGATGATTTCTCTAGGGCAGTCACATTTGATCAGCTGCTTCCACAAGGCTTCAAGAAGGATGGAGCTATAGGCTATATACAGGTTCTGATTTTTCCATCATTTTTTTTCTCTTGAGTTTTGTAATAATGATTATGATACTTGAACTACAAGACGTTCAGGAAGGGTAACTAAACTGAAGAACTTTGCCTCTTTAATTCTACTTAAAATTTTTCTCTGGATCTGCAACCCAATAAGAGTAATAATTTCATTTTGAATTTGTGCCAAAGTATATAGTGCATTTCATGGACCCTCCTTTAAATGGTGAGTGAGTACAGAGTCCACTTCTGCCATGCATTCAAGTAATGCTTTAAAGTTGCTTGTGCAAGTCAGTTTTCCATGGAGTGGCAAATTCTGTATTCCACAGAGAAGACTTATCCACAAGATACTTCTTAAGTCATGAACTGTGCATTCTTGCATCTTCTTATCTTTCTGTGCAATGCACTGATAAACAGGTTGCAGCTGGCCAGAGCAAACGTCTAGAAATGCCTCTGATTTTGCAAGTGCATTTCCATGGTCCTTCGACTTGCTATGTCATTCAAGAATCTTCCTTGAGTTAGACCAATCAGTCATAGGTGCAGAGACCAACACACACTCTCTAGCTGTGTTGAAGACAAAGCATTGACCCACAGAAGATTCCATCCAAACTGAATACTTTGTGAATTGGAATTCATGCATAAGTTGTGGACTGAATCTTCTGTTTTGCTGACTTCTGGAATACCACATGAAACACTTAGGGAACTCAAAAACTTTAGGGGGTAGCCACTGCATAGTCAAGATGGTCTTTTTGTAGATATCTGTACGATGACCATGTTTGTACAAGCCAATGTCATAATCTTCTATGGCACCATTCATGCTGTTACAAATTGCAGTGTGGGTGTTAGAATGTTTGGAGAGTTGCACATGTCCTGCTGCAGTACTTGTGTAACCCACTGTCACTGCACTTGATTGAAGGTCATCTTGTTCAAATCCCATCTTGGTCTCCACCTTGATCATGTCAATGCTGTCATAGGTACTACTGGATGTAACACAGGCCTTTTCACAGTCACGATTTCCAGATGGAGTCACAGCTACTGATTCTTGGCTCACAGACCTAGTTGGAAGAAAGCTGTTTGGACTTTGAGGACCTGCAGCTGATTCTCCAGGAACATCCGGTTGTGCATCTCTTCTCATCATTACTTTCACTGTATCACAATGACTAAAAAAAGGGGAAGGCTAGTCAGAATGATTGCTGCAAGGTATTAAGAGAAGTGCTGCCAAAAGAGCTTGCAATAAGGCAGTGTGTGCTGATGCATAATCTACACTTCTCTGTAGAATGTCTTACCCTAGAAAACATTGTCCTTCACCCGGCTCTGCTGCTGGCGCAGGCATTGATGGTTCCATGAAATGCCTACAACACCCAGCTCTGCTGCTGACACAGGCACTGACAGTTCCATGACATGCCTACAACACCCAGCTCTGCTGCTGCCACAGGTACTGATGGTTCCATGACATGCCTAAAACACCCAGCTCTGCTGCTGCCACAGGTACTGATGGTTCCATGACATGCCTACAACACCCAGCTCTGCTGTTCCCTGACATGCCTACAGCACCCAGGTCTGCTGCTGCCACAGGCACTGATGGTTCCATGACATGGCTACAGCACACATCTCTGCTGCTGCTACAGGCACTGACTGTGCCATGACATGCCTACAGCACCCAGCTCTGCTGCTGCCACAGATACTGATGGTTCCATGACATGCCTACAACACCCAGCTCTGCTGTTCCCTGACATGCCTACAGCACCCAGGTCTGCTGCTGCCACAGGCACTGATGGTTCCATGACATGCCTACAGCACCCAGCTCTGCTGCTGCCACAGGCACTGACTGTGCCATGACATGCCTACAGCACCCAGCTCTGCTGCTGCCACAGGCCACTGATGGTTCCATGACATGCCTACAACACCCAGCTCTGCTACTGTCACAGGCACTGATGATCACATAAAATGCCAACAGCACCCAGCTCTGCTGCTGCTACAGCCACTGATGGTTCCATGACATACCTACAGCACCCATCTCTGCTGCTGTCACAGGCGCTGATGGTTCCATGACATGCATAAAACACCCAGCTCTGCTGCTGCCACAGGCACTGATGGTGCCATGATGTGCCTACAGCACCCAGCTCTGCTGCTGCCACAGGCACTGACAGTTGCATGACATGCCTACAACATCCAGCTCTGCTGCTCCCACAGGCACTGACAGTTGCATGACATGCCTAAAACAAATAATCTTATTATTTTTGAATGATGAAAGGACTACTGTAGCTTTCCACAATCTAATAAACAACTTACCCAATATTGTACTGTCCATCTGAAACCACTGCAGGTACCCCAGGATTTGATGGCTGTTCGGCTTGCCTGCTGCAAAGAACCCACTTAGAGTATGCTGCTGCACAATACATGACTGAAGAAATCAAGTTTACTCAGTAAAATGAGTGCAGAGATGTTGCCAGCCTGATGCTGCCCTACTTATTACACAGAATATGAGCAGCATTGCAGTTGTCCCCTCAAAAAAGTGCTACCTACATAATACAAAGGCAATGACAAATTATACATGACATTCACAACAAAGCTGGCAGTAACATGCTTGAAAAATCATTGTTGCATGTGCAGTGAACTCTCATTTAAAGGATATTTCCTAAATCCATCCATTAACATGTTCAGTTATATAGTGACATGGTGATAGTTTCAGTGATGAATCAAAAGTGAGCCAATGGTCTATACATACCAAGTATGTCATTATTTATTGTTGTCTAACAAAGTCAGGTTACAATTATAAGGCCAAAATTGGGAGCCCTGTACATTGTAGTGGTTTACACTTAATGGTCAGTTACGCACAATGGATTTTAACTTATTGAGTCAGGAAGGCAGCTAAACTTGCTGATAGCTTGGGCTGCCTCTTCCAGATGAGCACGCTTTGCCTTCCTGTGCTGTGCTCCTGATATTTGTTTTCGTTTCAGTGTAGACTCCATTCCTACAACACAAACTCACAAATCAGAAATGCACATTTCTCCTGCCTACTAAAGTCAGGGCAATGCAAACTTAATTTCTACAGGCAACATTCCAATGAAAAACTGACTGGCCAAGGGCTCATTTTTGGACAGAACTTTATCTCAGTACACAAAAAATATGTACCACTGTCACATGTACTTCAAATCCATGCAGCATGGAGAAGGCTAGTGGAGCCCAGCTACACCTCAGATTCAGTCACAGACTGGATGCTGGCATTACAATGAAAGTAAGCAGCAGGAATGCATAAAACACTCACTGAATGCTCAATAAGCACAAGTTCACAACTGTATTTTTCTCTAATTGGTCAAGGAAAATGGAAACGGTTTCTAGCTACCAGTACATCTAATATTCCAGGCATGTTGAAGCCTGCAGCAGCCTACCTGCCAACATTTCAGTCGTGGATCAGTTATCCAGAGAAGCTTTAAAACAGTGACAGCAACTTTTTCCAGCATCAGGTCTAATGAGGAAGGGAGAATCTACAGTCAGCTTACATGTTTACACAGAAGTTCACCACACCACTCAGCCTAAACAAAATATAATGCAAGACACCACAATAGCCACAGTATAATGCAAAAAGACTGAAACACAAAAAGGCAAGTTTTTCTCTCAGTCCACTGTTAAGGCAATAGCAACAGGATAGTGAGTTATAACACTTAAGCTGCAATTCTATCCAAGCCAACGGTGATACACACCTCTGAATTTTTACCTTTCACTCTGGCTGTTTCATGTTACAAGTAAAAATTCAAACAATTCTCCACAACTGATGCATTTGTATCAAGAATTTTCAACCAACAGTGCCTGCAACACTGAGAAAACAGCACAGTACCTTAAACTAAGGCTATGACAAGTCAAGACATGAACTAGAACTGGGTCAGTTTTTGAAATGCTTTCCCTTTGGTATGTCATTACAAAACAGGAAGATTAATATACTACTTGTGTTATAAACAGTAAACACAAACTGAAGTGAATCTTAGCTTATAAAACAACAGAAACTTACAATATGCATGGTTATTAAAACTACAGTGCTCTAAGAATTACATGAAACAGAGTGCAAAACAGTGAAAGTCTGTAACTAATATCAGCAAAGTGTAAACTTTCTAAGTTTATTAAGACCAATACTTAATCTGTTGCTATTTTCTGGCCTTGGCCCCCCTACCCATTATGTTTGATTTTACGCCGACTTCATATACCTAAGAAAATGCATGCTAACACAGATGCAGTTCTTCCAGCAACTTTTCTAGTGTATAACAGTGGTGTTTAAAATGAGTCTCTATGTTTGGGTCTGCTCACATGTAAAAATGGACACTAACACAAATCCGGTTATTCTACCATCCACAAAGAAAATGGGTGTCAATACAGATCCAGTTATTCCAGTGTAGCGCACCCGCTGGTGTAGCTCAGTAGTGTATGGGTTCCTTCCTACCTGGCTCTGGTGACACTCCTATTTGCACCCAGCACACCAAGGTTGCAAATAAGAGATTTTATTCTAGATGGAAACTCTAGTCTTAACAGGCAACAGCACAGTAGCAAACAAATTATTGTAACAGGACAGAGTTTAGCAATAAGGCCAGATGAGGTATACATACAGTGAAATCACACCTCCCAGAACTCAATAAGAGAGGTCTTGTCATTCAAATATGCAGCAATACTAACAGCAGCTATAACCTTGATCAGTTCTAATTAGACCAAATTGTGGAACACTGTTATACCCTGTTCACTGGCCAGTGACTACTTACAATCTTAATACTGGTGTGATGGGGCCCAAAGTGGAGCTCATATGAAACCCGGGTATTTGTAATCCACAAAGCATTAAAGGGGAAATCCACACTGAGGGGTGAGTAACATGAGATCCACAGAACGACAACCAGTACTAGTTCGAGATAAAGCTAAACAGGTTCAGTTCAGAAAAGGAAAAAGGGAAAACCCTAGGCACACAGTCCCAGTCGAAGCTATAGCACAATCCTATGAAAGTATAAAATGGCGTCCGAAGCCTCTCACCACTCTGTCGATAATATTCTGGATGTCAGGCACCGCAGTTTCACTGATGATCGATCTCTGGTGATCGAAAATGACTTTTTTATAATAGGCCCAACAGTATTCCTGTCCTTGCTGATCAGATGCAGGTGTGGGACTACTGGTTCCAGACTTCTCTCCTGATTCCACAGATTACCATCGACCAGGTTTTCAGAGGAGAAAAGACACAATCTGCCACTTCACTTCCCTGTCCCAGACACTCAAAAAATCTGGTTTTAATGCAAGGCCCCTTATTCCTTCACCCTGTGTTTCAGTCTCATCCCTTTCACTTTTGTTTCTCTCTTTTATAGCCAATGAAATGGAGCTCCACCTTGTGGTGTATTGGAAAACTGCAGTCTGTTAACCATACAGTGAAATACAGTGGGAGCTATACCAGTAAGTTTCTAAGTTAAGAGAAATATTTAAAATTATCTGTATTATTGGGTCTATGTTCACACACACACACACACACACACACACACACACACACACACACACACACACACACACACACACAAAAATGCATGCTAACACAGAGGCAATTACTTCAGCAACTTTCTAAGTTTATAACAGCAAAATTTAAAATTTGTCCCTATTATTGGGTCTTTGTTCTCACACAGAAAATGCATATTAGTACACATCCAGTTATTCCGGAAACTTTTCCAGTTTATGACAGTGGTATTTAAAATCAGACCCTATTTTGGGTCTGCTCACACATAAAAATGGATGCTAACATAGATCTGGTTATTCTACCAACCATACAAAAAAATGCATGTTAACAGAGATCCAGGTATTTCGGCAACTTTTTCAGATTAAAACAGTGATTTTTAAAATCAACCCCTGTTTTGGGGCCTTTGTTCACACAGAACTTTATGCTGACACAGTTTTTTTAGTTTAGAACAGCAGTATTTTAAATCAGCCCCTATGTTTGGGTCTGCTCACACACAAAAATGGATACTAACACAGATCTGGTTAGTCTACCAACATTACAGAAAATGCATGTTTACAGAAATCCAGTTATGTCACAACTTTTCCAGTTTATAACAGCAGTTTTTTAAATGAGCCCCTATATTTGGGTTTGCTCACACACAAAAAAAGATACTAACACAGATCTGGTTATTCTACAAACCACACAGAAAATGCATGCTAACACAGATCCAGTTATTCCAGCAACTTTCTATGAGAAATATTTAAAATCTGTCCATATCATTGAGTCTATGTTCACACACACACAAAAATGTATGCTAACACAGAGACAGTTACCCCAGCAATTTTAAGTTTATAACAGTAAAGTTTAAAATCTGTCGCTATTACTGGGTCTTTGTTCTCACACACAAAAATGCATATTAGTACACATCCAGTTATTCTGGAAACTTTTCCAGTTTATGACAGTGGTATTTAAAATCAGACCCTATTTTGGGTCTGCTCACACATAAAAATGGATGCTAACATAGATCCGGTTATTCTACCAACCATACAAAAAATGCATGTTAACAGAGATCCAGGTATTTCGGCAACTTTTTCAGATTAAAACAGTGATTTTTAAAATCAACCCCTGTTTTGGGGCCTTTGTTCACACAGAACTTTATGCTGACACAGTTTTTCTAGTTTAGAACAGCAGTATTTTAAATCAGCCCCTATGTTTGGGTCTGCTCACACACAAAAATGGATACTAACACAGATCTGGTTAGTCTACCAACCACACAGAAAATGCATGCTAATACATATCCGGTTATTCCAGCAACTTCCTATGAGAAATATTTAAAATCTGTCCATATCATTGGGTCCGTGTTCACACGTATGCAAATATGAATGCTAACACAGAGACAGTTATTCCAGCAACTTTCTAGGTTTATCACAGCAAAAATATTTCCCTATTACTGGGTCTTTGTTCTCACACACAGAAAATGCACTTTAATGCACATCCAGTTACTTCAGCAATTTTCTCAGTTTTATAACTGCAGTATTTAAAACCTGCAACAGTTTTGGGTCTTTGTTGACACAAAAATGGATGCTAACAAGATCCAGTTACACCAGCAACTTTCTAAGTTTATAAGAGCAATATTTTAAATCTGTCTGTATTACTGGGTCATTCTTCACACACACACCAACATAGATACAGTTATTCCAGCAACATTTTAAGTTTATAAGAGCAACATTTAAAATCTGTCCCTATTTTTCAGCCTTTGTCCCACCATCATGTTTCACTTGGTCCAGAATCCAGATTTCTTATCCTTCACAAAATACATGTTAACAGATCCAATTATTCCAGCAACTGTCCAAGATTATGGTCAATATTTAAAATCTGTCCCTACTTTTGGGACTTTGAAATCTCTCTCTCTCACGCTTACACACACACACACACACACACACACACACACACACACACACACACACACACACACACACACTGCATATTACCTACAGCCATTCCAGCAATGGTTTAAGTTTATAAGTGCAATATTTAACATCTGTCTTTACTTTTTAGCCCATTATATCATTCTCACACATACAAACAACAGACAGCAGCAAGCAAGGCCCCCCCCCAACAGTCACTTGGACTTATGGACACACTCACCCATTTACCCATACACATGCTCTCATACACACACACACACACACACACACACACACACACACACACACACACACACACACACACACACACACACACACACACAGACACACTGACATATACATCTAGACTCACAATTCCCTAATTACCCCTAGTGTGACAACCCAGGCAAAAACACTCTCATCACCATACCTCTCAACCTCTTACTGCAAGAAATCTGGACAAAGCCTAAAATAATGGGGGGGGGGGAGGCAAAGGTGCAGAAAATAGGGACAGATTTTAAATGCTGCTCTTATAAACTTAGAAGGTTGCTAGAACAGGATTTGTGTTAGTGTGCCTTTTCTGAAGGATATAAAGTCTGAAGCTTTTTAGTGATGATCCTCAGTGATTAGCCAGAAAAATACATGGTCTTGTTACCAGGTGACATGATATGAAAACGCATGCGACAGTGTAAATGCACCAATCAGATTTTGGTAAAGGTACAGACTTATTGTATGGGGTATGCAGACAGTCAAAATACTGCTGCAAACATCATAAATAGCAAGCCGCAAGACTCTGAGTTACAAATGGACCACCATGATTGATCTTTATGCACCGGGAATTGGGATCGAGATTTGGGAATACTACCTGTCCTGTCTAACGCAAGTACACAGCAGCCAGGAACAAGGTAATTAAGAAAGAGTAAAAGGAAAATGAATTGGCTGTAGCTGTATTTATCAGAAGTTAAGCTGCCAACCAAATAACAACTGCAGCCAATAATAAGGAAGTCTGGTCTGGTCACCACCCCTTTACCACCTCCCCCCCTATGCTTGCAAGTCAGCAGAGGCAAGTTTTTCAAGTGGCGAGGGGACAAGGAAGGAATTTTAAAGACTTTTTTTTTCTTCCTTGAAGGTTTTACTACTCTCCGGCTAGGCAAGTGTACGCTATAGTGTACATAGCATATTACTGTCAATGTTCTTGACTGGAAAGGCACTGAGGAGAAAGGAAGAGGAAGGAAAATGGTAACTGCAAGTAAAACTATTTCTGTTCTTATTTATTTTTATTTTTTATTTATTTATTTAACATTTGTTGACCGGGAATGTCTGACTAGGTTCCACAGAGCCTGTTTTCAGCGGAGGCCCGGGGAGAAACGCTCCAGATGCATGTCTTTGGAATGTGGGAGGAAACCGGAGTACCCGGAGGAAACCCACGAGAACACAGGGAGAACATGCAAACTCCACACAGAAGGCACCCCAGCCGAGAATCGAACCGGAGAACCTCTTGCTGTGAGGCGACAACGTTAACCGCTGCACCACTGTGCCGCCCATCAGTATTTCTATACAACTGTTCATGATATGAAGTGTATGTCATATAGTAAAGCATTTTAGTTATTGTACGTGACAAAGATACTAAAGTAAACAGATGTGATTTTTTTCTTTCTTTATTTCTTTCTTCTTTTTTTTTAGAATTAAGAAATGTAGGCACTACAATGCAAAAAGAGAAAAAAGACAAAAGCATGTTTAAGTTAATAGGCTATAATCTTGGGTTGTTGAGGTGGGGGATAGTATGCAAAAGTACACAGATTATAATATATTTAGAGCTGATATGTCTTCTCTTACTTTTGCATAGGTAAATGTCTGGATTAATACCTTGGTTTAATGTAATAACACGTTTTATGTGTAAACAAGTAAATATGAGAAGTCCAAATGCATGGAAAAGTTTTCCTTTTGCAATAAATGTTCTAGCATGCCTTTAGAAGCCTGTAGCTTGGGGCCACATTCTTTTCTTAAGTTTCCGATGGAAAAGTTTTCCTTTAGCAATAAGTGTTCTAGCATACTTTTAGAAGCCTGCAGCTTGGGGCCACATTCTTTTCTTAAGTTTCCATGGAGACGAGATGATTATAGGGCAATAAAAAGCCACAGCACTGTTTTTTTAAAAGGCATAAAATTAATGTTTTCTGAAAGCATGCAGGTTGTTTTTCACATCTTGTAGGGGAATAAAGATTAAAAAACACCAGGCACTAATTAAGTGTAAGTAGAAGCACAGGCAATAACACGTGTCTTAGACTAGTATGGAAAACCTCAACTTTAGTTATATAAGGCCTGTGTTTGCAGATGTTTATTTGAAACTATTGTTCCTATTAGGAGGGTTAAAGTTCATTATTTAAAGATGTACATAGTTTTCTATATTTGTATTAAGATAGGTTCTGGAGTGTGTTTGTTTTTTTGTTTGAGGGTTTTCATTAAAATAAAAAGTCTTGTAAAATGTGGCATGGGTTCAAATGGAGATAATAAGAAAAAACTCTATAAAGAATCAACCTGCCAAACATTAGTGAGTGCATGTATCACAAAAGCTGGAAACATGTATTTAAAAAGCTGCCATATATAATAGGTGGGAATAATGACTTTTTATCATAATGACAACTCTTTCCATACTATATTGGAAAGGGATTAGTCTCACATGTATAGACAAAAAGGTAAGACTATTTAATTACATAAAAAAATGCAGAGTGCAAATAAAGCTGCGGGAGACACACTTGGGAAGAACTAAACAAGTGAAACTGATAAAGAAAGGATTTCAGAACAGATATTCAGTAGAATATCAGGGACAAAGGAAAGGAGTACTTATATTAATTGCTAGAGGAACTCCAATAGTGATAGAAGAGGTAAAAAGGATAATAATGGTAGATTTGTGGCAGTAAGGGGTACTGGCAAGGGATAAGGATTATGCTGGCACATATTTATATCCCATCAAAAACTGCTATTATGGAGATTAAGAAAATTTTGGTACAAATAATCAGCTTTCAGCAGGAAATATTGCTCATAGGTGGTGACTAGAATTTGATTTCCAACAATGGGGATGTATCTGGGGGCCTAGAAGGGAAAATATAACAAAAGAGGACAGATTTCTGAAGAAATTTATGCAAATATTTGTTATGAAACATGTGAATTAAATTGTAGGAACTCTGAGATAATTTACATATTATTCCCCAAGGTACAATAACTGAGATAAACTGGACAGAAATTATATTTCACAGGAACATGTGCCTTTAATAGAGAGTGCTGACACACACACACACACACACACACACACACACACACACACACACACACACACACACACAATAACTATTTCAGATCATGCACTGATAACTAAGATAAAAATGCAGGGTAATGCAACAAAAATGAGACAGTGTTAAAAACAGAAGAAATTAAGGAATGGGAAGCTGTACTTATTTGGGAGTTATTAGAGAAGATAGAAAATACTCCAGAAGTCATTGCTAGTTAGTGGGATAAAATAAAAATGGAATTTAAAAACATGGTAGAAATAAAAGAAAAAGAGATAGTTAAGAAGTAATGAGCAATTTAAATGGGCTGACAAGTTAAGTATTGTAGAATAAGGGGAATCTGACACAACAAGAAGAGACAACTGCAGACTGCTAAAGAGACAGTAAGGTACATGGATATAAAGGACCCAAAATAGAGACATATTTAATATATATTGTTCTTATAAACTTAGAAAAGTTATAAAATAACAGTTCTTTGTATTAGTATGCATTTTCTGAAGGATATAAGGTAAAACTGAAATGTATGTCATTATTTAGTGATTTCAATGCTTACTGATTTGCTAGAAAACCACATACATTATGAGGAACAGACCAACATTATGAAACAAAAATCTGGTCAGTTAAGGGGTATGCTTGGATGATATGCATGAATTAAGTCCAGAGCACAAAAACGTTTAGCGCAAAGACATAGGCATCAAAAAGTAGAAAGGGTTGTTGCCAAACTTAGGGAGTCTGTAACAAGAAAAAGAAATAGAAATCCTGTAGAGGTATTAGAAATATTTTGGAAATTTTTTGAAAATTTATTTGAAGCAGAGAAATGTGGAAATCAAGAAAAAACACAGGTGGAAATATTTATGGAAGACTTAAATATGCCAAGGTTAGCAGTAGATGAAGCTCAACGATTAACAGCTTAGATAGGAGGAGATGAGATAAAAACAGTGATGTATAACCAATCTGCAGGAAAGTCTCTAGGAATATATGCTATTCCAGTGGAAGTTTGTAAACTAGGAAGGAAGAAAGTGATAAAGATCTGGAAAGTTTTGTTTAATAGTATTTTAAAAGGAGGAAAAGTACCAACATCCTGGAAAAAAGCTCTGATGGCTGTAATACCTAAAGATGGTAAAAACCCATCAGATCCAGTTTCATATAGCCCCATTTGAATTTTAAACTATGATTTTAAAGTGTTTGTCTATAATGGCTAAAAGAATGGATCAGTGTGGTTTTGTGGAGGAGTGGCAAACATCTGACAACATTACTAGAACAATGATGATCCATATGGAAGCAGAATGTAAGAAAATACCAGTGTTGTTGGTGAGTCTTGATACAGAGAAAGCATTTGTCAGAGTAAGCTGGGGGTTTATGAGTAGGGCAATGGAAGCATTTGCATACAATAATAAGGTTCATTAGGAGGATAATATGAGGGATCAGAGGCAAAAATCAAAGTGGGAGGATTCTTCTCTAATAAGTTGTGTCTGAACAGCGGAACCAGGCAGGGGTGCCATCTTTCCCCTTTGTTACTTGCATTATATTTAGAACCACTGGCAAAGAAAATAAGGGATTCAGAAATTCAAGGATATAATTGGTATGATAATCAGAAAAGGTTTGCTTTATATGGAGGCAATATAATTTTGTTCCTGATAAAACATGAAAATGATGTCTCAGTGCTGTGGGACATTCACCTCCTCTTGAACATTATTCTGCATGTGTTGTTCCCACAGATTCCATTTATGTCTATGTAATCTACTCCTTCCTCTTTTCTATAAATCCCACATTCAGTCATTTTATCTCATTTACAATATTCAGTACTTCAAATACAGTTGGTTTAGATTTTAATTTCCATGTTCCTGTAATTGCTTTCTGGCAGACAATATCATAAAACTTAATAAGGCCTTACTATGTTTAGGCATTTCAGATTATGTGCCCCATTGCAAATGAATCATTTCCTTAGTTACAGCCATTTGCTTCCCCAGCATTTCTGAGACAACAGAAGATGTCATCTATACCAAGGGTGAGGTGTGAATATATTGCTGAGGATTCAGCATGATGGTGAGGTGCATTTGCCTCCGAGGTCTAGGAGGCTTTAGAAGGGATTTTGTTAGTACTTCAGCATATGTGGGCTTACTGTTTATATTGTGCTGTGGTGGTGTGTTGTGTTCCTTGTTCTGATACCTGGGTGACACAAGAGACTTACCTCAAGTTTAAATAGGTATCTACACGTGTCACAAGAAGACTCAGTGTTGGATAACAAAAAGGGGCACTTGCTGGCCCACCATTAGAGTATCTACTGCTAATAGACTGGTAACAGATAATGTTAGGAAAAATTATGGTCTGACGGCGTCTGGAAGTCTGTTGGGGGGATCAGTTTTAATGGGTTCAAGGTACGGTGCAGACTGAGGTATAGTAATATTAGTTTGGGTACTATGGAAACATTATCAAGATGTAGCAGTTCAGGGTACTATTCTGACTGAAGAATAGTAACTAGCTGGGTATCATGAGAATAGTAACATAGTCAATCTGGGGTGAAAGGAAGACAACTTTATACATGTACACAGTACTATAAGAAAAAATGATTCAGGATACAGTCAGAAGTGCCATAAAGTTTTGCAACACATAACAGTCTTAGCAATGCAGTATAACAGTTAAAAAGTGGCACAGAGTAGCAGCACAGGCAGGGCCGGATCATGGTCAAATGGAGCCCTAGCCCCCCCCCCCCCCCCCACCATAGCCATTCCAGAGTCATATTACTTGGCTATCTGTCCCCATTTACCATGAACACTGTTCAAACCTGTCAGTGTACATAAAATTTTCTTATTTACTATTACAATGATTGCAGATATTTGAAATTAATTTAAAACTTTTACTTCAATTTTTATCGCACAAACACTAATAGATATTTGATAAAAAAATAATACAGTCTCGCAATGAAATGAGACTTAGTATGAACAACAACAAACTACTCTGCCATTGAAACTCATATTCATTTAAACTGCATTGAAACCCACATTCAAAGAAAATATAACTGGCCAGTGATGGATTAAGTTTACTTTTGGGCTGTTTTCAAACCACATTCCCCTTCCACACATTTTTAGGGCAATGCATTCAGGCGTGTGCTCTTTGATTCACTTTCCTGATTGTATTAAATTATATTTGTTATATAATATAGCACAACTTGTTAGAGTGTGTTTTACATTTGTAGTTTTGAACATTTTTCCAGTAAGCAATGAAACAAAATGTATGAACCAATAATGGCAAAACTACCCATTTCAGAGCATTTCAACCATGAAAGCCCACTCAAACTTTTGTCATTACAATCCACTGATATCAGTCAATATGCACAATCTCTGCAGAAGTAAAAGTCAGCTGAATAATTCCACATTAAAGAGAACTGTAACTAATAAAGAGGTTGCTGTTGTCAACCAACTTTACATTTCAGTGTTTCATCTACAAATTCAGTGCTTGCTGCCCTTGAAGAATAAATTGCCTATGTTAAATAAAAAATAATAAGCTGATAATATTGCAATGGACAATGGCTGGCAAACTGACAACAGGTTCATAGTTACTAGGCATCTCATCCATAGGACAAACGTTAGACTACAGCACCCCCATCCCCCCTGAAAGTGCACCAGAGTATCAACAATCCATCTACATAGCGTGGAAGTAGAACCTACAAACTTCTACACCAAAGGCAAGTATGCTAGACATTGTGCTTCTAACACTGCTTTCGAGTTCTATAGCACAAACACTGACAGCCATTTGATAAACAAAACAGTTGCACATTGAAGACAGACTCATCATGAGCAACAGTAAACTTCTCTTCTCCTGAAACTTACAATTCCTTGTAAATGCACTGAAACTCACAATTCCTTGAAAATGCACTTCTGATGACTAAGTGAGCACTGGTATTTGGTGTAGAGGATTCAGGCTCTTGTCTCCTGTAACCAGGGCACAGGGTTTGAGCCTTAGCAAACTAATTAACCAACTTGTCATTCTTAAAAAGGGCATTTTATACAGACATGCACACATACACCTACACCTACCGAAGGAAGGAATGGCTTATCTCTCTCACAGCATGGCAGTAAATTCTCTGTGTTTAAATCCTTTTAAGTGAAAGCAGCTGCAGCAGGAAGTTCTTGATCTGCATGCAAAAGCAGCTACAGGTTTCAATGTTTAAATGTGCTTCTATGTATGCATCGCACTAAAGACACACACAGACACAGAGTGCATCCTTAAAGAAAAAAATGCACGGATGCACTGTGACCTTAAAAAAGAAATGTCATTTTATCATTTAATTAAAAGTTGTGGCACCCACCCCAGCCAGCAGGTTCTAGGCAGCTGCTTTAGTCACCTAATGCTGGATCTGGCTCTCAGCACAGGTATAACCCTTAAGCAAATGGTGCAATAAACTGAGTGGCTCAGAATACCAGCACACATGATACAAATCAGGACTGTAGCAACAATCAGAAGGGACACAGTGGAGAAATTTAAAATAACACATAGCCACAGGTGTGGTTGTCACAGTTATCACCATGGGGTTACAATCTGCGGCTTGATGTGCAACTACCTGAGGGGCTAGGTTTCAGATCATCTGAAGTAATGAGAACAGGTGCTCACTGGCTGCTGTACAGCATGTGTTGTGCAGCTGTGTGCAGAGTGCAGCATTGTGCAGCTCAGCTCAAGCAAGCACAAAGCTATGCCATACATGAGAAATGAAGGCATGCTAAAACTAGCAAGCAGCCAATAGATATGTATTTATATTTGTTATCATCTGTCGTTAGTTAGATAGTTACCTGTTAGTTGATAGTAGAATAAGCTTTAGGCATTCCCTCCCTACAATTATTACCTGTTAAATCTGCAATTATTGTTGTTGTTGCTTTTATTATTCCTAATAATATATACATATACATAATATATATATATATATATATATATATATATATATATATATATATATATATATATGTGTGTGTGTGTGTGTGTGTGTGTATATATATATATATATATATATATATATATATATATATATATATATATGGGTCTACTTCGTTTAAACGAAAGCATGTTTAAATAAATCTGAGAGCTGATTCTACCGAAACTACATAACAACAAACGCATGGACTGCCAAATTCCTTTCCCTGTGAAAGGAGCCACTTGCTCACCATAGTGAACTGTGCCCTCTTCCGTTTAGTACGACCTTAGAGTTGGTATATTTAAGTGGGGGAGGAGTTGGAGGGCAAAGCCCCCCCCCCACTTTGGTGGTCTTACTTTTTCTCCGTTTCAGTTCATTACCGTGGTGGCCAACTGGTTCCTTTCACAGAGAAAGGAATTTGGCAGTCCATGCATTTGCTGTAATTTTGTTTCAGTGGAATTAGCTTGGGTAAGTCAGATTTGTTTAAACGTAATTTTGTTTAAACGAAGTAGATCCATATATATATATATATATATTTTTTTAGTAGATATTATAGTAGATTGTGTATTGTTGCTGTTGTTGTCATGATAGTGATTTTTCAAAATGTCTGATAAGAGCTTTAAAAAATATGCAAAGTGTAGCCATAAAATCCTCCCACAGGACCCCCCATTCTCTGTGTGTTTACTGCTTGGGAGCAGCCCACTTGCATAAAAATTGTGAGGCATGTGCGTTTTTTGGGCACGATGCTCTGCAGAATAGGAAAGACAAGCTTGTTTTGAAGGGGTTACTACAAGTTCAACTTGGGCCATCTTCAACCCCTTCTAAAAGTGTGGACAAACATTACAAAAAGAAATGCAAAAAACTCAAGGAAGCAAATCTCCTGAAAAATCTGTGGACATACCTAGAAAATCACCCTCCAACCTAACAGCTACCTAGGGCCTAGTATCAAAGATTGAACTTGTAACCAGTAAACTAACAATACTGTCAAAGAAAATAGAAGTCAACCAGACAGTTTATTAGCAGCAATGGTTGCTGCTAATAAACTGTCTGGTTGACTTCTATTTTCCTTGACAGTATTGCTAGTATCAAAGATTACAAAGCAGCTTGATCCAAAGTCAACTCTGATTTGATCTCCTTCTTTCTCCAGATGCACTCACTTGTCCTGCAAGAGAGGAGACAATTGACAGGTTTGTCAATGGCCTTGTCTGCTGATTCTTCAAGGAGGCAAAGCAGATGTCAATAGGATGATGCAGAGATTTCTTCGACAGAAGATTCAGTTAAGGGTCATTTTGGCATCTTCTCCCCAGGTAAATCAGAGAACAGGCTCTGTGACCTCTCCACTTCTGATGCTGATTTCAATCCATACTATGGATCTGAAACTCATAGATCTGAGCATACCCGACCACTTGAGTTGGCACTGATAAACATCACTTCTTCAACTCTGTTCTTACTCTACTCTCTTTCAACTCTGACCTTGTCAGATCAGGATGAGAATCAGATCTACGCCATTGGAGTCTGTTCAATAGAGGACAGATTGATATCAAAGCTCTCAGATCCATCTCTGCCTCTCAGGGCATCCGCTTTTGACAGTTTGGCTCTGATGTCGGCTTGGACTTGAGACGAATTGGAATTAGTGTTTGTGAGGTTTTCCTAGGTCCCCCATTCTTTGAGAATCCTCATCATACCAGATTTCAGGCTCAACGTTTAAAAGCTGTTGAGAGAGAGTTCTCTCTTCTAGAGAAGACGTGCTTCCTCCATCCTCAGATTCTGTCTTCTAGAGAACATGTACTTCCTTCATCCTCCGATTCACCAAAATTCTTTCTTTCTTTCTCTGCCTCGATCTCCAATCCTCCTCTTTGGGCTCCTAAGAACAGAGGTGGCTAACTTCACGGCACCCATGCAAATAGAGAATAGTTGCATGACCGCCGAATAATACACCAATGCACTGTACGAACATGTACACAAATGCATGGATCTTACCATACCCAATAGAACCAAGACACTCTCCCCAAAAAAAGGAAGCCAATCTGGTGGCCTCCTGCCATAAACAAACCCTACAACGATTCTAGACTCCAGTGGCTTGGATCTGATTCTCACGCTCTAGGGACCTAAACCTTGTCACCACAATAAACAGGACCTGCTGGAGGGATAGATTCCTATCCCAGAGACTTCCCATACCCTGGAACAGGCTACCCATTTATGTCAAGCAAAGTTCTTCATTAGCACTCTTCAAGAAAAATCTTAATGAGTGGATGGGAAATAGGAAATACACCCCGGGGATCACTTCTGTGTCTCTGCTCTACAGTGGCACAGGAAAATAACTTTTTTGGGTGGCGTAAGCCAGGGAACCTTGTTGGCTAGGCTTGCGTAGGCCCTTGGGCCGATAGCCTAGTACCTACCTATGAACCTATGAACAGAAGGAGGAAACTGATACGGAATAAAGTGAAGTCCCAAGACTGGAAAAACTCCCTTATCAGCTTCAACAAAAAGTTGAGATTCCTCATGAAATCCTCTAAAGTTAGCTATGAAAACAGAATTGCAGCAGATAGTAAAGACAACCAGAAGGCCTTCTATAGTTATGTAAAGAACCTCCATGACAATACCCAAATTTGCTCTGAGCTTCTGCACAATGGTACTTCCAATACCGAGCGAACAGATATTGACAATATACTGGCCGACAGATTCAGTGCCAACTTTATCCCTTCCCCCCAAAGGACCAATGACAATACCAGTAGATTGCCAGGCACCCAGTATTACTGCTGCACAGGTTAATACAGCACTGTCCAAGGCCAAGAATACAGCTTCTATGGGACCTGACAATATCCCTTGCTGTGTTCTACATGAACTACAGAGTGAACTGGCACCTCACCTGTGTGCCCTGTTCAGTCACAGCCTCACCTCAGGCTTTGTCCCTACCAAATGGTGCTCTGCTATAGTCATCCCTCTCCACAAAGGAGGAGTGAATACAGACCCTGGGAACTGTCACCCCATTAGTCTGACAAGTCTGACATACAAAGCTATGGAACACATCATCATGGACCTAATGAACAAGGATATAGAGAATCTCCAAACTCTGGATCCCACACAGTTTGGTTTTGTGAAGGGTAGATCATGCCTGCTCAACTTGGTCGACTTCTTTGAGTCAGTCACCAGAACTGTGTATGAAGGCAAGGTGGTTCATACAGCCTACCTTGATCTGGCCAAGGCCTTTGATACCATTCCCCACTCAGAAATCAGAGAAAAACTCACTAAGCTAGGCATCAAACCCTATATCACTAGGTGGGTTGCAAACTGGCTCACAGATAGAACCCACAGTGTGAAAGTAGCTGACTCCAAGTCAGACTGCTGACCAGTCATGAGTGGAGTCCCACAGGGATCAGTCCTGAGTCCTCTCCTGTTTGCTATCTGCTTCTCAGAAGTCCAGTACAACATGAAGGGACTCTGGCTGACAAAGTTCGCAGACAATTGCAAGTTGGGCGCCATTATTAACTCCCTAAGTGATGTTGACATCCTACAGAAAGGCCTCACTGAGACCAATGACTGGTGTCAGAACCATGGCCTTAAGCTCAATGCCAAAAAATGTGTTGTCATCCCCTTTGGGGAAAAGCCAGTTCCCATGAACTACCACATCGATGCTAGTCTACTGAACACAGAAGGTGTTATAAGAGATCTGGAACACAGGTTGATAGCAACCTCTCTTTTGACCACCACACCACCACTGTGGTCAGAAAGTCCTTCTTTGTGACACATCTCATTACTAAGGATTTTGCATCCAGGAAGAAAGAGGTCATTGTCTCCCTCTACTCTTCCCCCATTAGGCCAGTGATCGAGTACAATGCCCCATTTGGCATGTACCTCACTAGACACCTGCAACAACTTGAAAGGCTGCAAAAGTACTTCACAAAGAGGATCTTAGGCCTTAAACATGTGTCCTTTATGGACAGACTCAAAAAACTCCAACTATTCTCTGTCTCATATCACCTACTTAGAGGCGATCTCTGCTTGACTTACAAAGCCATGTCTGACTCAGCTCTGTTAGAAATGCTACATCTAAAGAAATCCCAATCCCTCTGCACCACATGCTCCAGAGACCTCAACCTCATTACCACAATCAACAGAACATGCTGGAGGGACAGGTTCATAACCCAGAGACTGCCCATGCTATGGAATAGACTTCCCAAACATGTTAAGCAGAGCACCTCACTGGTCCTCTTCAAGAGAAATCATGATGAGTGGATGGGAAATAGAAAATTCACTCTGGGGATCACTCCAGTGGTTCTACTCGACAGTGGCACTGGAAACTAAGGTTGGGTGGCATGATGCCAGGGTAATCCTATGGGCTAGGCTTGTAAAGGCTCCAGGGCTATTAGCCTAGTACACACATATGAACCTATGAACCTACTGACAGGGACATTCAGCTACTAAGAGTCATGGGGAAGTGCTCACTCTGAGCTTCCATTCTAATACAGACCCATTGTCTAATTCTCCGCAACTCCATAGCCATAGGAAACAGACTTGTAAATGGATACCTGAGTCTGTCATGGAAGACACAGATTTGGATGAAGGGGAGGATTTTCCAAGATCCCCCTTTGGAGACATCACCTTTGGTGAGATCCTGGAATTGATAAAGCAGAAGGGAAGTTGATCCACTGACTCATCTACCCAGGAAGAATCAATGTTCCTGGAGGCTTTTGAAGCTGACTCTACTACTGCATGGGTGGTTCCTCCCCCTGTTGCCCTCACCAACACAGTGGGTCAGAGGGCTTGGAAAGAACCTGACAGAGAGGAGCCAATTCAAAAAAAAAATGATAGAATGTTGGCCTTGCCCTGAAGGACAGGACACAATGGAGTAAAGGTTGCCCAGTAGATGCTATGGTCATAACGGTGGACACTAAGAAGAAACTCTCCAAAAAGAATACATGTGTTCATCCCCCTAATAGGAAGTACAAGGCTCTGGACAAATTTGGTAAATGGATGCTTCAGTGACTTTTCCACTTAGAGCACAGAACTAACTGGCTCATAGCACACAGTTTCAGAGACTTGATGAAACAGCTTGATGATTCTGTCTCAGGTAAATTACCAGTGGATAATCAACAAAATGTTGAATCCCAGCTATCTACCCTTACATCTCTTTCCAATGTCTCCATGCATCTGCTGTCCAATGTAACTAATGGGACATTGAGAGCAGCAGACATAGCAATAAGTTATCATGCTTGGATGCAATTGTGTGACTTTGCAGAAGGCTTTAAGATAGCCTTCATTAATGCCCCCTATAATGGTTCCACTCTCCTTATTCCCAAGGTTAGAGACAAACTAACTACAAGTCAGCAGGACAGTACGACTCTGTCTGCTATGGAAATCTGCTTCTTGACTCCTCAGGAATAAACAAGAAGGAAAGAAGATGTGGTTGCAAAAATCTCAGGATTTTAACCAGGATGTTTCTTTGGATAAACCATCCCATGGGGGGGGGGGGGGTGTTAATGGACATCACCCTAGGGACAGAGGCAGTGTGCAGAACCAAGGATTTCCTGGAATTTTTTCATTGAAATACTTCCAGCGCTCTTGAAGGATTGCCTAACTACTGCATTCTAAAAGCAGTCAGGAGGTGCTTCTCCCTGCACCCACTTACCTTGCAGGCCATTAAATTCGACTCATGAGGTGATGTAGATAATCAGCACAGGATACGCCATTCCCTTTCTTTCTTTATACTCCCTAGTCAAGAGAAAGGATTCCTCAAGTGCCACCCCATCAACTGTAGTCCACCAAAGAAGAAGGCAAAAAGCTCTTAGAAAAAAAGTGCCATCCAACAGGTCCCACAGACCAACTAGGATCTGGTGTCTACCCAAGATTCTTTTTAGTTCCCAAAAAGAAAGGTGACCTAAGGCCAATATTGGACCTCAGTCATTTGAACTGATTTGTGAAGCAAACAAAATTCTGGATGGCAACAGTTCAGTCCATTTTCCCTTTGCAGGAAGGATGATTGGATGTGCTCAATAAATGTCCAATATGCTTATTATCATGTGAAGGTAAACAAGCATTGAAGGAGATTTCTCCATTTCAGGCAGAGAAACAATCATTATCAGTTCAGACCTCTGTTATTTGGCCTTAACACAGCCCCTTGGGTGTTCACCAAATGCATGGCAGTAGTCACAGCCTACCTCAGGTTGCAGGGGTCCCAGGTGTTTGGATGATTGGCTCCTAACTGCTCCGATCAATAATCTACTCACGGAGAGAGGGGACATTTTACTCCAGTTGCTTCACAGCTTAGGGATCACTGTCAACATTTCCAAGAGTCACTTAAACCCTGCGCAATCCTTATAGTTCATCAGATGCCATCTAGACACTTTGAACCAGATGGCCCTTCTACAACACTCCAGAATTCTCTCATTTCAAATGGTAGCAAGTCAGGTTTTGTCTGATCCTTCCCCACCAGCATGACTAATTATAAAATTAGTAGGTTTCAGGACTTCTATAATCACTCTGATCCATCTTTCCTACTTCTACATGAGGTCCTACAGTGGACTCTGTCAGTACAGTGGTCTCAACTATATCATCCATTGACTGGTGAGTATCATTGCCACTTTTATTCAAATGCTGTCCATGCTGCCCTCATTCGCCCATAGCTTTCATCACCACAGATGCTTCCCTTTTAGGGCTGGGAGAATTATGAAGAGAAGACTGTGCAAGGTACCTGGATAACACCGGAGGCCAATCTTCTCATCATCATTCAGGAGATGAGAGCAGTCCTTTTAGTACTGCACACATTTCAAAACTCTCTGCCAGAAGGTGTGATCTCATTTTAGACAAACAACGTGTCAATAGTCTGGTATATCAACAAGCAAGGGGTAATCAGATCTTATCCTTTATGTCGGGAATCCATGAGAGTCTGGCAATGGGCGATGTCTTCCTGTCACTTTCTAATAGCAATTCATATCTTGGGGACTCCCAATGTATTAGCAGACAGGTTAAGCAGACATATTTATAACCTCATGAATGGTCTCTCAGTCAAACAGTGGTGAACAAAATTTTCCACCACTTGGGCCAACGTTGCAGTGATCTGTTTGTATCACCTAAACAATAAGTGCAGTGGTCACTTTTCCCTAATCCCTCTACAGGGTCAGCCACCTAGGGACTCTCTAGTTCATAACTGACCCCCAGGTCTCCTATATGCCTTTCCCCCATTCCCTTTAATGATGAAGTTATTTCAGAAAGCAAGAAGGTGGAAGGCAAAGGTAATCCTCATTGCTCTTTATTGGCCCAGGCACATATGGTTTCCATTTCATTGGCCTCACATATCGAGTCCTCCCTGGACACTGAATCACAGACCAGACCTCCTCTCACATCCATCTGGGCATCCTCTCCCAGGTCTCAACACCTTGAATGTAACTGCTTGGTTACTCCAGTTATGATGATTTGAAAAACACAACGACAAACACCAAAACTGTAGAACCAGGTAAAAGAGCAATGCAGCGCACAGGTGTCCACAAAATCACTTTATTTGAGCACTTTCATCAGCTGTAGAGCCAAAAGACTTCTTCAGAATAAGCATGATAACATTCAAAGCAGTTTAAACAGATAAAACCACATCACATCCTGTGACATCATTGAACTTCCCACCATTTTTTTAAAGTGGCAACCACCCATAGACCTATTTTTTTTTTCACAAACAATACAACGTCTTCTTTAAAACATACAAAATTCTAATTTCATAAAATAGAAATTAGTAAATGTACAACTGACCTCAAATTATTTAAAAAGCATCGGGTAGTGAAAATAATGTGCAAACAGACATAGTGCATAAACTTGTACTGTAAAACTGTCATGCATTGACCTCACATGTGAAAATCCTCTTTTAATTTTAAATAGCTAGAAATAGACACAATTTCATTAAACCCTGTGGGGTAAGTGGCATTACATCTAAGTCGCCACATAAGCTCCCTGTATTCAAGGAGTAAATCCACTGGGTCCCCCTCCCCTTATTACACACTTGTTCTAGGGCACTAAATTTAAACTGGTGTTCAGGGAACTCCATCATGTGTTTCCACAGCGCATTTTTGATGTTTTTCTTTTTGATGTCATACCTATGTCGATAGATCCTTTTATTAAGGCTATTAATTGTTTTCCTTATGTAAAATTGTTGACACTGCTGGCAGATAGCCACATATATCACACATTTACTAGTACAATTTAACCTTTTGTTTAAGTAATACCCTTCCATACCCCAAAATATTGATCACTTCATTTTCTATAATATAAGGGCATTGTGTGCACCAGCCACATTTCCTCATGCAACCTTTCATATCGCCTGAGGAACTTGTTTCTAGTACATTCTTAATTGACTTGTCCCTTTTGTACACAATCAATGGTTTGTCACTCAACTTACTTTTATAGTGCTGGTCACAATCAAACAATACCCAGTTCTGGTTGATTATGTATTTTATTCTCCCAGAAAGGGGGTTAAATGATTGTACCAATGCAGCCTCAAATGGCTTTTCATTTCTAGATCCAGGACCATCTTCTGTCCCTCTCCTTTCTACCTGGGCTATTTTTCCTAACAGTGGGAAAAAGTACACTTCCAGCCTCTTATTTTCACATCATTCAGTATAGGTTCCTTGAACTGTTTCGGGTACCCTCGTTTTATTAACATATCTTGTAATATGTTCACTTCATCCAAAAATGTCTGGTAGTCACTAATCATCCTAGCCAACCTAACACCCTGCCCCTTCACCAAAGATCTCTTTTGGTGTAAGGGGTGCCCACTATTATAGTGTAAAAGGGAGTTAGAGTATGTTGGCTTCCGATATAAGGAGGATGTAAATGTGTGCTTCTCCCTATCTTTAGCTATGGTGATATCAAGGAAATGCATCCTCTCTTCGTTGGTTTACATTGTGAATTGCAAGAAACTTGTACTGGAATTTAAAAATTCAAAGAATTCCTGTAATTCATCATACGTGCCATACCAGAAGATAAGTATGTCATCAAGGTAATGGCCATATGTCTAAAATGTCCAGACCTGAATACCAAGGACTTTTCCCACTGGGCAAGGACCACATTAGTGAATAAGGGAGCGCATGCCGCCCCCATGGCCACACCTGAATTTTGCTTGAATAATTGACCTTCAAAAGGAATATAATTATTTTTGAGAATGAGGTCCATTATGGTCCTGTACATCAAGATTCTTGAGTGACTAATGCTAGTGTGTCCACATAGGAAGTCATAAAACATCATAATGCCCTCCTCATGGGGGATCACGGTGAATAAATCCTTAATGTTTATTGTGGCCAAAATTAACTGATCAGAATATAGATTTTCCTCTATTTTCCTAAGACAGTTCCATGAATCTTTTAAAATATGGGAACAATTATTCATGACCCCTTTAAGGTTTAAGTCTATAAATTTCGCCAGTGAAAATGTTTTTGATGCTTTTGCATCAACTATAGGTCTTGGTGGGGGGTCTGTGATAGACTTAAGGATATTGGGAATCCGAAATATTGTGGGGGTCCGTGGGTTGTCCTGTTGCATAAAGTTCAACTCAGAAAGGGTGATCTGGTTGTCAAGTAGGAGGTCATTTAATGTGATATCAATATTCCTGTATGCAATATTTTGTTGGTTAACAAAAACCTCCTTGTATATTTTACTATATAAGTGAGTTAACATTTTCTCAATATACACTCGCTGATCCATGGCCACCAGACCACCCACATTGTCAGGTTTTATAAGTTGAATACTTTTGTCCCCCATTATACTATGTAATAGATTTTCCTCTTCTCTAGATAGATTCGAAGAAAGGGAACCCCTCTGTCTTCCATAAACCTGTCTAATCTGAGCAGCACATAAGCATTCAAATACTTGTAACAGAGGATGCAGGGGAGGGTTGAAGGTGCTGTTTTTTTTACATATCTCAGAATGGCCAAATTGTATATTGGTGTCAAAATAAAGTCACAAATTTTATTACCTGACAAAAACTTTTAAATCTAATAAAGAGTTCTCTATTTTTGGTCTCCTGACCGGGACGAAGTAAAGCCCCTTTTGGAACAAGTCAGCCCACTCTTGTGTAATTCCAGCAGTACTTAAGTTGAAAATTTTAAAATCTCCATGTGCGTTTGTAATGACATAGTTATGGTTCATTTCTGCCCCCCCCCATCTTCACTTACCATCTCGTTCCTGCTCCCCTCCCCTATTGGGGTCTCCCCCTCTGTGGATGGGAGCTCTGGTAATTCAAGTTGTCCATCCTCTACTCATTGTGGAACCCCCCCCCGTTGTCTTTGGTTCAGAAGACATTGGGACCTCCTCAGAAGTTCCTCTAAAGGGGCCCCTTGGTCATGATTATTGCTGACTTCAGCAACTTCAGTAGTTTCACTTTCAACAAAATCAGTGTTCACACCATCATCCACAACATGCCCCCAGTTGCTACTAGGAATGGAATATGCTGTCCCCTTTCATATTCGTTGCTGTCCCTGTTCAATTTCTTTGCTTTCTTATTTTTAATTGCTAAAATCATTTTATCAATATTTACAAACACTGCCCGATATTCATTAGCTTTAAAATTAAAACCAAGATCATTATTAATTCTGTCATTCAATACATCTATTTTCGTTTTAAGTACATCAATTCTCTTTTCATTGTCCCTTACCAAAAGTTCTAACAGTTCACAGTCATGTCGGTTGAACATGGAAATAAGTTCTTTGTGTAAATCCGACCCATTTACCAGGACAGTGGGATATTTTCAAGATTGTAAACCTTTGAGACTTGCTCCCTTCGTAGGCATTCCTTTAGGTAACAATTTTCAGTCTGCGGCTTCTGCAGCTTTAAAATGTCATGTTCGAAGTTTTTTAATTGTTCATCAAGTGTCCCATAATTAGTACTCTGGTTAGACAGAGCAAAACTACTGTTAGTTCCTTCCTGTAACCATTCGTTGAAGCAAAAATGTGTGAGACTGTCTCGTTGTTGACTACCACTCCTGCTGGTGGTACTAGGATCACCTCATAGTGTTCCAGAACCAACAGAAGCTTTGTTTTGTGTTGCTGCTATGGAAACCGGACTGCCTTGCCTGGAAGGAATCGAGTTTGTAAGTACATCTATAGTGTCGACCGTAGCACTTGTGTTGCTGATCCCAAAAGTTGTCGGACCTGGAATAAGGGATTTACCAACCCCAGAAAATTGTTTAATCAACACTTCAATGAGTGTTGCGAGGTTCCGTATCGATGTTGCCAACTCCTGAAAGGAACCTCCAGTGTTGGTGTCCACCCTTGCCTCTTGCTCTAACTCCATGACTTGAAAAACAACAACAAACACCAAAACTATAGAACCAGGTAATAGAGCAATACAGCACACAGGTGTCCACAAAATCACTTTATTTGAGTGCTTTCGTTGGCTGTAGAGCCAAAAGACTTCTTCAGAATAAGCATGATAACATTCAAAGCAGTTTAACTAGATAAAACCACATCACAACCTGTGACATTATTGAACTTCCCACCATATTTTGTAAAGCAGCAACCACCCATAGACCCGTTTTTTTCACAAACAATACAACGTCTTCTTTAAAACATACAAAATTCTAATTTCATAAAATAGAAATTAGTAAATGTACAACTGACCTTGAATTATTTAAAAAGCATTGGGCAGTATAAATAGTGTGCAAACAGACATAGTGAATAAACTTGTACTGTAAAACTGTCATGCATTGACCTCACATGTAAAAATCCGCTTTTAATTTTTAATAGCTAGAAATAGACACCATTTCATTAAGTCCCGGGGGTAAGTGGCATTACACCTAAGTTGCCACATAAGCTCCCTGTATTTAGGGAGTAAATCCATCAGGTCCCTATAGTTGATGCAAAAGCATCAAAAACATTTTCATTGGCGAACTTTATAGACTTAAACCTTAAAGAGGTCATGAATAATTGTTCCCATATTTTAAAAGATTCATGGGACCGTCTTAGGAAAATAGAGGAAAATCTATATTCTGATCAGTTAATTTTGGCCACAATAGGCATTAAAGATTTATTCACCGTGATCCCCCATGAGGAGGGCATTATGATGTTTTATGACTTCCTATGTGGACACACTAGCATTAGTCACTCAAGACTCTTGATGTACAGGACCATAATGGACCTCATTCTCAAAAATAATTATATTCCTTTTGAAGATCAATTATTCAAGCAAAATTTAGGTGTGGCCATGGGGGTGACATGCGCCCCCTTATTCGCTAATGTGGTCCTTGCCCAGTGGGAAACGTCCTTGGAATTCAGGTCAGGACATTTTAGACACTGTAAGTTCTATGACCGTTACCTTGATGACATACTTATCTTCTGGGATGGCACATATGATGAATTACAGGAATTCTTTGAGTTTTTAAATTCCAGTACAAGTTTTTTACAATTCATAATGTAAACCAACGAAGAGAGGATACACCTCCTTTATATCACCATAGCTAAAGATAGGGAGAAGCACACATTTACATCCTCCTTATATCGGAAGCCAACATACTCTAACTCCCTTTTGCACTATAATAGTGGGCACCCCTCTTTGGAGAAGGGGCAGGGGGTGAGGTTGGCAAGGATGATTAGTGACTACCAGACATTTTTGGATGAAGTGAACATATTACAAGATATGTTAATAAAACAAGGGTACCCGAAACAGTTCAAGGAACCTATACTGAATGAAGTGATAAATAAGAGGCTGGAAGGGTACTTTTTCCCACTGTTAGGACAAATAGCTTGGGTACAAAGGAGAGGGATAGAAGATGGTCCTGGGTCTAGAAGTGAAAAGCCATTTGAGGCTGCATTGGTACTATCATTTAACCCCCTTTATGGGAGAATAAAATACATAATCAACCAGAACTGGGTATTGTTTGATTGTGACCAGCACTATAAAAGTAAGTTGGGTGACAAACCATTGATTGTGTACAAAAGGGACAAGTCAATTAAGAATTTACTAGAAACAAGTTCCTCAGGCAAGATGAAAGGTTGCATGAGGAAATGTGGCCATATAAAATGAAGTAATCAATATTTTGGGGTATGGAAAGGTATTCCTTAAACAAAGGCTAAATTGTACTAGTAAATGTCTGATATATGTGGCTATCTAACAGCAGTGTCAACAATTTTACATAGGGAAAACAATTAATAGCTTTAATAAACGGATCTATCAACACAGGTATGACATCAAAAAGAAAAACATCAAAAATGCGCTGTGGAAATACGATGGAGTTTCCTGAACACCAGTTTAAATTTAGTGCCCTAGAACAAGTGTGTAATAAGGGGAGGGGGGGGGCTGATGGATTTACTCCTTGAATACAGGGAGCTTATGTGGCAACTTAGTTGTAATGCCACTTACCCCCCAGGGCTTAATGAAATGGTGTCTATTTCTAGCTATTTAAAATTAAAAGAGGATTTTCACATGTGAGGTCAATGCATGACAGTTTTACAGTACACATTTATGCACTATGTCTGTTTGCACATTATTTTCACTGTCCGATGCTTTTTAAATAATTCTAGGTCAGTTGTACATTTACTAATTTCTATTTTATGAAATTAGAATTTTGTATGTTTTAAAGAAGACGTATTGTTTGTAAAAAAATGGGTCTGTGGGTGGTTGCTGCTTTAAAAAATGGTGGGAAGTTCAATGATGTCACAGGTTGTGATGTGGTTTTATCTATTTAAACTGCTTTGAATGTTATCATGCTTATTTTGAAGAAGTCTTTTGGCTCTAAAGCCGATGATAGTGCTCAAATAATGTGATTTTGTGGACACCCGTGCGCTGTATTGCTCTATTACCTGGTTCTACAGTTTTGATGATTGTCAGAGTTGCCAGGTTCCTAGAAGAGGTAGTTCATATTCTTACAGCTTCTCAGAAGTCTAGCACTAGAAAACTTTACAGAAGTAAATGGAAAAGATTTTCTTTCTGGGCCATAGTAAAAGGATTAGACCCCTTTTCAGAACCACTTCCTTCTATTTTGGACTTCTTACCAAAACTGTTTCAAAAAGGTTCCAGTTTCTCCACTATAAAAGTACAGTTAGCAGCTATTGATTTACATATTGATCATAATCAAACACATATAGCCTCATTATAAGTGTCTAAAGCATTTCCAAGAGAAACTTTTCTTTTTAGACCTTCGATAAGAGGTCCTGTTTCTCGTGGGATATCACAGTGATGTTACATGCCCTTCCGCAATTTCTGTTTGAATCAGCAGCTTCAGCAGATCTCAAGCCTTTAACACGGAAAACAATCTTTTTAGTGGCAGGAACTTCAGCCAAAAGGATTTCAGAATTACAGGCACTTTCTTGTAAACCACTATACCTAGTCTTTCATAAAGATAGAATCTTTCTGAGACCCAAATTCTTCTTTTATCCCCAAGGTGGTATTTGAATCTAATGTCAACCAATTCATTAAGTTGCCAGTCTCCTTCCAAAAGTATTCAAACAAGGGAGAGTACATACTGCATTTACTAGATGTTCACAGACAGGTCCATTTTTACCTTCATAGAACAAAGGATTTCAGGAAAAAACAGATCAACTATTTGTGGCCTTTTCCAAAGTCATGTTAGGGCTTGGTGATTCCAAGGTCACCCGTTCTAGATGGTTGTCAAATTCCATTTTGTTTGTTTATGATAAATTACGTTTACAACTATCTAAAAAAAAACAGCTCATTCAACTATATCATTGGTAACTTCTACATTTTTTCAACCAAACAAGCCAAATGATGAAATTTGTAAAGCTGTCACATGGTCACCAGTTCATACCTTTGTGTCTGATTATAAATTGGCTGTACAATCCAAATCTCATTCCTCTTTTGGCTTGCTGTGCTCACAAATATCCTTCCTTGAGGCTACCTAGATAACCAATCGCTAGGGAATCTTTCCCATCTGTTGAATCAGATGAAAATGGACAACATCAGATATGAAAGTTATGTACTCACCATAACAATAGATCCGTGTTGTCCTATTTTCATCCGGTTCAACATCCCTCCCACCTTCCCCCTTCCAAATTGCCACCTATATAATCACAAACAACAGGTGGCACCCTAAGGAGACTTGCAATAACAACCACTGCTGGTTGTTCCATACATTCTTATGTATTTATCCCTTTTTTGTGTCCATGCATTAAAACAGATAGGCATCTGTGATGATGTGAGGGGTTGCCATCTGTGCCAGGAAGAGTACGGCAGTGCATGTGTAACATATGCCAACATAGTTAGCTGGAGTTTTGTAAATAATTTTGAGTCATTTGACTAATTTACTGACTTGTACAGATGCTTGTATTAAAATGTGTCAACAGTGTTATTATAATTGATTCAATGTTTATATATACAATCCCTCTTTTCCCTGTGAATACTCAGATCAAATTTGCTATCTAAAGGATGTATGAGGTGTGTGCTTAGCTACCTCCCCAAAGCCTTATAAGAATTCTGGAAAGGAAGAGTAGAGGTTTTTGAAATTGTTCTATAGCTTTCAGATACTGCAACAGATCTTTAAAAAACCCTGAGTGTGTACTGTACTGCAGTCAGGTGATCAAATGTGATGCCATTCTATAACCAGCACTGAGAGGATGGAATTCACACAGTAGCTTGTTTTGTTTTGTTTTCTTTGGAATCTGATATAAAAAGATATGACAATTACCATAGTCAGATCAGTTCAGTTCAGTAGTTGGAAGCTCATCACCTTGCCTAGTGAAAGTAAGTATCTCAGCATCCCATCTTGTCTTGCTGTATTAATTAAGTTAGCCAGGGAACAGTTATTCTTTAGCCAGTCAGGAAATACAGTGAAATTAGTTTAGTAATGTTGTCTGCATCTGTTTGAATCTGTCCAACGGTGTTATTTTTAGTTCTCCTGTGATTGAAACTCTGATGTTTTTTGTACTTTGATATTTAATAGTGTCATGTTTTCTATTTTATTATTTATTATTAAATATTTTCATACCTTTCATTGTGGCTGGTCTTTCAGAGAATACTTTTAATGTCTTGAGAGTACATGTGCTTATTTTAGTGATGCCTTTGCCACTCCGAAAAGCCTGGCTCCTTTGGTTACACTCTACCATTTATGTTAGTATTGATTTTAGTCAGTATAATTGGATATCCTTGTAAGAGCCTGACAATGGTTGACTGGTGGCAGCGAAGTTACCTTATAGTCTGGGCACAAGGGACTTAGCTAGTAAATCTGTACCACCCTTTCCTAAGAGTGTGTGTGTGTGTGTGTGTGTGTGTGTGTGTGTGTGTGTGTGTGTGTGTGTGTGTGTGTGTATGTGTATAAAAATCAAATACCCAGGTGTGGGTGTGTCAGCTATTTGGAACTGGGATACAGTGCTCTAATGTGAGTCTTGTTTGGGATCTGGAGAGACAGAGAGTCCAATCCCAGTGGAGCATGTTCCTTGTATGTTTTTTGGGGTAATTGTGCTGATGCAGAAAGCTACATTTGAAATACTGTGTAAATCCATTCCTATTTTAGTGACCATCTCTCACTAGTGTCAGTGGTGAGGATTGAGCTTCCCTGATTACTGACCTGGGGTAAAGAGAGGCCATCACATATTGGTGTCAGAGCGGTGGGATAATACTTGTACTTCAGTAGCCTGTGGGCAGTTGTCATTGAAGGTGTGTGTACTTTCAACAGCCACAAGGTAAACATTCAGAGTTTCATTTTTGCAACAGTTATCTTAATTTTTGTTAGCTTAGTTTAGTCAGGGAAAGCAGGCAAAGATGTCACCAGAGGATTATGGCAAGCTGGGAAATAACCAACGGGCAAAGCCAAAGGACTGGTGCATGCTAACCAGACTAAAGAGGAAATGATTTCAGCCTTAATCACAGCTGTAGCATGAACCAATGTCTAGGAGGGCAACCAGTCTGGTGATGGAGATGTGAAACCTTTAGAAACAGAACAGTTCACCTTTTCCTCAGAGGACTTAAAAATCCATCTAGTGTTAAACAGACTTGAACTGGAGGCCAAATGTTTGGAGGCTGAAGAAAAGGAGATGCAGCATCAGCATGAACTGGAGGCAAAACATTTGGAGACTGAAGAGAGACTGCAGTGATTAGAGGCTGAAGAAAAAGAGAAGCAGTAACAACATGAAAGAGAAATGATGACTCTTTGTCAGGATCATGGAGGTAATGGGGAAGGGAATAACTGGAACCTAGAAGTAATAAAGGTCAGTAGATTTCTTCCATAATTTGCAGGGGAGGATGACTTTGATAGTTTTATTCATATATTTGAAAGAGTATGTAAACAGTATAATGTTGACCAAGATCTCTGGGTACAGCTCCTGACCCCCTTACTCCATGGTAAAGCTGTAACTGCTGTTTCTAAAGTGTCTGATACTGATTGTTTAAACTATGATAGAGTAAAACAATGTTTATTGAACTGTTATAAGTTAACACCTGAAGCTTACAGAAAAAAGTTTCATGAACATAGACGCAAGGAAGACAAAAGTGAATGTGATTATATTGCTGAGGTAAGCACTTATTTCCATAGGTGGGTAAATGGGTGTCAGTTCACCACTTTTGAAAGACTGCAAGACCTTTTGAGGGAACAAGCCATTAATATTTTGCCTGAGGACAGAGGACATGAGAATCTGGGTGGCAGACCAAGAGCATAACTCTGCAGATGAGCCGGGGAGAAAAGGGGATCTCTACTTAGCAAGCAGGGCATCACTGCACAAGAAGGGGATACCAGTGCTGCACATTGATATAAGGGAACCCATGGTGGTCAGCCTAAACCATCTGAACAGATTCTACCAGTAACAGGGGAAGCAACTAGTTCAGGTACATGGTTAGGATCAGGGATTAGATGGTTTAAATGTAAACAGAGGTGCCATGTAACATACAAATGTCCACTGAAGCAATGTGGGGAATAAAAGGTGAGGGAGCCTGCATGTGGGAATAATAGTGTGCCAGTGGTAAGTTGTCTGGAGACAACAGTGGAACCAAATTATCACCAGAGATTATATCCTGTCTTCATGGATGGAAAACAGGCCATTGCTAAGAGAGACTCAGCCTCTGACATAACCATTGTGAAGCCTGCAGTGGTTAAAGAGGAGCAGTACTTGCTCGGGCAGTTCACTCCACTCAAAGCTTTAGGAGGGATCCCATTCCAAATACCTTTGGCCAGGGTTAACCATGATTGACAGGGTGGAAAAGGAAGCAATCAGGTAGCTGTGTTTGAGGATATTCCTGCAGATGTCTTAATAGGGAAGGATTTTGATAATGCAGTACCCTGTGTGCATGCAGTTACATGCAGTCAGGCTTGGAAACAGGCATGTAAGTCTGGTAGCCTGGGGAAGACCCAGACAGACCCCACACCTGAAGCTGGTTCTGGTGATGTGATGTGGCTATTTCAGAGGGGAAGCTACCTTGCAGTAGTGAGCCTGAAAGTGAGCCACAGCTACTGGTAGGTATTGATGTTTCCATGGACAGGGTGACTGCAAGGACAGAGGGTAGTGGTAGTACCCAGTTTGACAGCGAGACACCACTGTCAGAAGATGCTAGGCTTTCTGTGGAAGAGTAGCTGGGAGGGGTCACAAAAGTAGAGTTGAGACAGGCTCAGCTTTCAGATGCTACCTTATGAGGCTTCAGGGAGGTAGCTAAGGAGACACCTTGTACATCCTTTAGATAGCACATTTGATCTGAGTATTCACAGGGAAAAGAGGGATTGTATGTAGGGGAGGAGTCACAGCCCTAGAGCTGCACATTTGCAGGTGCCAAGGCCAGATCCAAGTCAGTTCTGACACCCCATCTATTGACCCAAATGAAAATAGGACAACACAGATCTATTGTTATGATGAGTACATAACTTTTGTTTTTATGCAACTGTTGAAGAAAACTTTGGAAATATTTTGTTTATGTCCTAGACTTACAGCATATTTGCCATTTCTCATGTTCTTTTTTTTTTTTTTTTTTGTAAGATGCACCTGCCAAAATAGGGGCTGCCATGCATAATATAGGACAGATGGTAACAGTAGTAAAGCTATATTTTCAGTAAGCTGGTACACCCAATTTATTGTAACTTACATTGTTTTTCACCTTTTGGGGATCTTCAACAGGCCCTTTTACTGAATCTACTGAATTAACAGCAGCATTTGTATTCTCTGTTGTCTGCTTATCTTGTGTACAGCATATATTGCCCTGAGTCATACTATAATGTCCCATGTTCCTGAGCTGTGTACTCATCAGTAAGTAGACCAATTACCAAAATAAGTGATGCTATTTCACTAGATGGTACCATGAATTAGGGACATTATTCTAAAATGGTGCTACAGATTTCACACTGCTAAACTGAAAAAGTTTGTGATCATAAATCAGGATAGATTTCCTTACATTTCTTGAAGACAAGCTGTGATCTATTACTTTAAAAATAAAATAAAACAATCTTTGTAAAAATACCACAAGATGGCAGTGCAGTGTAGCAATTAGTGGCATAATTAAGCTCACTGTGCACTTTAGTTCTCTTCATATATTCTAGCACTTCTAGAGTGCCATTACCCTTTACCTGTCTCTTAAACAACATCACCTGTTCACCACCTTGCCAGAGGATGCTGAAATGGAATCTAGGACAATCCCTGCCTAGTAAAATAGAAAAAAAAGGATGTGTTTACTCTATTCAACACGTTCACCAAGTAATAAATAAAGCAGGTAGAAATTCTAAAAGTTAAGATATCAGCACTTCAGAAAAGAAGTGCCACTGTAAAGTGATGACAAAGAATGCAATCTGGCATTCCTTCAAAAGACAGCATTACTGAGAACCAATATGCAGTTAGAGTGGGTATGAAGCACCTTCTTTCTTTATTAAAAGGAAAAAAAAAACAGAGTTTAAAACAGGTTTGCTCACAACACTCCACGGCTGCAAAAGTGAAAGAGTGCATCAAAATAAACCTTGTCACTACAAATTTCATTGTTTAAGTAAAGAACCCACGTTTGTTTGGAAGTCAGAGAGGTGTACAAAAACACTTTCAATGAGTGCTGATGCAGCAAGGTAATTTTGCTGACAGTAGCTTTCAGCAAAAAGAGAATTTGCACTTTTCCCCAATGTTATTGCACCATGGAGTTAGTGTATTTAAGTCTGGGGAGTGTCTCCCAACATAGAGGTGCAGGAGAGCTTGCCCTACTTCAAAGAAATATATACTTTGAGGTTTGCTGAATGCGCAATTTCATCTTGAGCTGCTGTCACTACTACTGAAATTTCCTTCAGTGAGTTGATATCAATGTTTGCGTTATGAATTTAGGGCATACTTCATCAGGTGTAAGTACACCTTTAACCAAAGGCAGATTTACTGTTTGCAGTGCAAATGCGTTCCTTTGGAAGCCACTAAAGGAAGTGTATAAACTACCTCAGTGCAAGCTACTTCATAACCTGTGAGCAAAGACCCTTAAATTCTCATTTGTTGGCTTTCATAACAAAACTGCATAAGCAAAAATATACAAGAACAACTCACTACATTTACTTGCTCAGTGATATCGACGATCTTTTACACATTGTAGCTATCTGCTCATTTGGTAAGCAATAAAGAACACTGGGGACTTGCCTGCTTTGTGGCCATTTTTACTAATAGGTTCCAAGATGTAACATTTTATTCTGACAATTCTGTTTTCAGTATATGTCATGATTCAGCTTCAGATAAAATCCCCCACCCCCAACTTTTACATAATATTTCTTTAAACCAATTTTCGGCCTTCTTTTTATCTGTTAATGTCATATTGTTTCTGCTGCCTGAACTGCTGCTGCCACTCATTTGAGAAACTCAGTGGACAACAGGAAGTGTAAGCAGTGTGTGTGTGTGTGTGTGTGTGTGTGTGTGTGTGTGTGTGTGTGTGTGTGTGTGTGTGTGTGTGTGTGTGTGCGCGTGCGTGCGTGTGTGTGTGTGTATGTGTGTGATTCTCTGACACCTGTGTTATGTTATTCAGGGTCACTGGGGAGCTTTAGTTTATCTTGGTACTAAGTATATGGCAGAGACTAGTCCTGAACAGGATGTAGTCTAGCATAAGAAACACACACACACACACATACACACACACACACACACACACACACACACACACACACACACACACACGCACACACACACACACGCACACACACACACACACACACACACACACACACCTATTGACAAATTAGAGGCTAGCCAATTCATTTTCCAGCACGTGTTTGGGAGGTAAGAAAAAGTGAAGAACCAAGAAAAAAAAATCTATAAGGATGAGGAGGATATGCAGATTCCAAACAGATGGTGACGCGGCTGGGAAATGAACCACAGAACCAAGACTTATGAGTCAGCATCAGTATTTTGTTCTAGTTTGTTCGGGCCAGCATTGCACAGCAAAATCTGTTAGCTGTTTATTTTTCAGTCTTAATAGTTAGTTATCATGGGGTGGAGTGAAGCAAGACTGGTAGGTTGTTTGTTAGCGTTTTATAAAGAGGTTTAAGACAGGTTATCTTTGTACCAAAAGAGTAGCTGCTTTCTGCTACGTGGACTGATGCTGGTGATACTTGGTCAAGAAACTCAACCAACTAAAAAATCCTGTTGTGAGAACTAACAAGCAGGTTAGAGAGAAAGAGAGAAGTACTCGCCAAAGAAAACAAAGAAAACTGTCAGCCCCCTCTCCCCAACAAGCAAAGTGGCTGGTGATCTGATTTTGAGGAATATAGAAAGGGTTTCCTTATACAGTACAGCAAAAACATTAAGGACTGAAGTATGAATAACTATTTAAAAGCAACAGAAATAAATTAAGACATTTAAAGTAGAATGAGGACAGTATGGAGATAAGATGGCAATAATTTTGGGAAACAACAGAAGAACAGTAATTTAATAAGAAATGTTCTGGAAGATGAGTCCATATCACTTTGTCGAAGGTTCATTTCCACAAATCATCATTCATTGACCCTAATACAGGGAACATTCACATCAGCAAATGTTCACTTCAATGAACGACTTATCCAGGGAAAGGAACGAATTGACCATCATAAGACATTTGCCATTTTCCTCACTGTAGTGAGATCTCAGAGTTGGTATATATATATATATATATATATATATATATATATATATATATATATATATATATAGTTGGGGGTGTGGAGGGGTGAAGCCCCACAACTGGGTGGGTTTGAAATACTGTGCTTTGTGTGACAGTTGGAATGATGGGCAACTCTTTCCTTTCCCTGGGTAAGCCATTTGTTGAAGTGAATGTTCACTGATATGAACGTTCACTGCATTAGTGCCAATGAAAAAGGTTTTGCAAAAATGAATCTTTGATGAACTGATATAGACCCCTGGAAGATATAGTGTCACTTCATCAGTTTTTTTTTGGACAGAGAGAACAGTCATATCAGAATGATTCCAAATGCTCATATTTTACAAGGATTTCAGGTTAAAAGTCCATTTTATTTCCAATGTTCATGGCATACAAATATTATTTTTCTTGTTAACATTTAAAACAACCTAATGTAAGGTGAAGTATTTTGTAGGTGATCACATAGTTGATTTAAATGATATTGGACCACTGCATGTTTATAAAAATGAATAACTGCATTTTTGCATCCCAGCATACAATGGAAGGTTACTAATTGATAGCTCAAGGAATTGTACTGTGTACACATATAAAGTAGTACAAATATCTACAACAATAAAAACTCAGTTGTGGAATTCATCTTCAGTTTGCATGGAGCAAATCTGAAGTCAGCTGAAATTTTAATGACCCTATGCTAAGTGTTATTTTGTACTTTGTGAGTACATAAGCAGTCCTTCAGAACCTAACTGTTAAACAATTGCTTCTTTAGAAAAAGCTAGGTGGTTCCCTAATCTCACTTATCACCTCCCTTCCCACATGGTCCTGATTTCATTTAGTTTATAACTATAGTCAGCTATGCCATAGCAAATGATATACAGCCTTTTAACTAGATACACTCAAAATTCACATTATTACAAAATAAACACAGTATTTTTAATTATAGACATATTTGCTTTAATACTGTTCTGCCAAATGCCAGTACCACTTGTTAATATTATGACAGACCATTCAAGACTTACTGTTTGTATTTCTCCTCACATCATTAAGATCAAAGTCATATGCTATGGTTCTACATTTAAATATTTAAAAACACAAATAACAAAACCATGCAGTCTTACTGACTGTTCCTATGCTAACAAGACAAAAATTGTTACTTTATAAAATAGACTTTGAGAACAATAAAACCGTATTGGTCATGCAGAATTCCAAAAGGATACATAAGTATACAAAGAGAGTCCACAAAAAAGCAAAATTATTGACTTACGGCACTAAATCATGTGTTTCACTGAAAAATGTTCCTTCACTTACAAGTTGTCCATCGCTTATTGCCAAGGAGTAAGTCACTAATTTCACTATTTTAGTGGTTTAACAGTAAACCCTTGTTAATCTGTGCAAAGTTCACCTGAATTACTGAAGTGAACACCTCATTTAGTGGTGTGTGATCTAGACACTTTGTAGTGCTAGAAATATGTTTTGTAAACATGTTAGAATAGTTTGACAAATAAATGCCTCAGGATCAGATTAGCCTGTTTCTTCCCCACACTTATAACACAGTAGTGTTTCACATTCTGACATTATAGTTTCTTGACTGAATTGCCTCAATGTTAAATCAAGTGATGTCACTACTTTTGTCACTTCCTACTACTTAGTTGCACCGTATTTTAAACTATCCCTAAATTTTACGGCACATAGTTTCATTCATTTTCATGTACTTTTACAAGTACTTATTTTAGCTTAGGGATAGTACAAGATATTCATTTCTAATACTAATTTAGAAACTTTTATTTAAGGTGCAGTGCCTAGTCTTGGGATGTTGTTATTTATATAGCATTCATTTCAAAAGGTGTCATTTCTTCATTTAAAAAGTAACTTACATAACCTTTATAGAATTAGTCTGTCAGTATCATTTGTTCCGTCTCATTGTTCTCAGTATCTTTTATCATTCCTTATATGTTATATTAATCTATAACGCTCTACAGCCAAGGTAATCTATTACAATATGACTTAAACATGGCACAGCTTACAAAATGCAACGCATAAACACAAAAAGGTACAGCTGGGCACCCACATAACCTAACAGAATTCAGAGTAGAATGTACATGCCTCTGTTTGATAAAGTGAAATGATAGATACAGGGCATACACTTTTAATTCTTCTATCACAAAAAGCATACGGACGGAAGGACTACTTTATTTCTAAATACTATTTTCATATTAAATTATTTTAATAGTTAACATTTAACAAACAACATTGAAAGCAGCTGGATTTCTAAAAGTTGTAATACTCATTGGACTGCATGTTATTAGGGAATTATAGGCTATCAAGAGACAATGAGGCACTCTGCCTACAGTGCCAGGCTACAGAGCAATTATGGGGAGGGGGGGGGTTCGTTATTCCCTAATAAAGCCTGTCAAGTCAGGTTTTCTTACTTGCAGGGTCATCTTCTGTACCTAGCAAATAACTTATATTTGCCAGTCACTATAGAATCAGATAACTGATATAATAAAAAGAACAAATGTTATATTGACTCATGTTTTACTGTCAGATGATATTTACAAAAAGCTGAACCTTGAAATAATGCTACAGAAAGTTCCACATCACAGTATATGGAACTATCTTTACTGCTCCCCTCTAATGTACAGACACCTCCTCTACCTCCTCTACCCTGCACAGTTAGTCACTGTTATGCAAGACCCAATACAATTAAACAGACTTAAAATTATTCATTATTCATTTCATCTATGGAAGTATGTTGAGAGACTGTCTGTGTGTGTAATCAAAATACTAAGTTCTGTTTGGTCCATCTGTTACCCAGGTCTTCCAGCAGTTTGATGAAAGGGACATATTAATTTAAGGGGTCTAATATTTTTCAACCTTCTTTTCCTAAATCCTCAGGTTCCTTTTTAAAAACAAAACAGAAAAAGCAACCCCATCAGTCTTCCTTCAAGCATAATTCTGAAAAGAAATGCCTGGAAGGTTCTAACAAGATGCAAGGAGCCTTTCAATAGAAAGAACAAACCACTACTACACTATGTCTGTGCCAGCTCCCCCCCAATCCTCCCTGCTTCCCCTAACCTATGTCTTCTACTCTAATTGCCTCTAAATCTTCCCCTTGGGGAAAAAGATTGTATGAGACAAGTGGGTTTTAAAAATGGTTCAGGACAGTTACAGTTCACACTGGGAAATTATCTCTTTTTTTCTGGGTATTCTTTCTCTCCCTCCAAACCAGACAGAATTTTTCCTCTTGGTTTTACAGAAAATTCATGTTTTGGGAGTCATAGAACCAGTGTCAAACAATCAGTTGGAAAAAAGTTTTTATTGAAGAATGTTTCCAGTCCCAAAAATGATTTGTCCTGGAGAGCAGTTCTGTGCCAGTCCTTTCTCAGCCTGTTGGTAAAACAGACAAAATTTAACTGGCTAACTTTGCAAGGTATGTTAACTCTCATCCATCTACTGATTTTTTTCTAGTAACAATAGGCCGAAAGGATGCTTATCATCATATTCCCATTCTTACAGAGTTCGGAAGTTTCCTCAGATTTTTGTGTGTATCTTGGTCAAGTCAAATTATCTGTTCCCTTTGGATTATCCATAGCTTCAAGGGCATTTACAGAGTGTCTAGCTCCTATGACAGCCCATTGCAGATTGCACAGCATTCACAATTTCCTTATGTAGATGACTTGCTTATCTTTGCAGTCTTTTTCCAAATGTCAGGAGTCCATTGGATGAGTTTCAAACCTCCTTCTCACCTTGGCTTTTCAGAATAACAATCAGAAATCCTCCTTACTTACGTCCCACAGAATAGTATTTCTGGGGATGCCTTCTAGATTCTCTGCAGAAGGCAATCCTAAATCCAGAAAGTGGACTTGTATCTGAAAGTGTTCTTGAGCTTCTCCAACCAGTCTCAGATTTTGGCCAGGGAATATCTTGGGATCCAAGTGTTCACAGCACCTGTGATTCTCATGATTCCTCTTGCCAGGTTGTACATGAGAAAAATTTGGTAGTTTCTCAGAGCCACGTGGACCCAATAGTTTCACCCTTGGAGTTCCAAAATCCAAGTTTGACTTTTGTGAAGAGAGAACTCTTGTTCATAGGTTCATAGGTAAGTACAAGGCTGTTGGCCCCAGAGCCTATATAAGCCTAGCCAAAAAGATTCCATGGCTTTTGCCACCCAAGAAAATAATTTTCCTGTGCCCCTGTCAAACAGAGCCACAGAAGTGATTCCCGGGGTGAATTTCCTGTTTCCCATCCAATTGTCCAGATTTTTCTTAAAGAGGGCTAATGAGCTTTGTTTGACATGAATGGATAGTCTATTCCAAAGCATGGGAAGTCTCTGGGACAGGAATATATCCCTCCAACATGTTCTATTTATTGTGGTGACAAGGTTTAGGTCTCTGGAGCATGTGGCTCAGAGATATTGGGATTTCTTTAAGTGTAGCATGCCCATCAGATCTGGGTTAGACATGGCTTTGTATGTTAGGCAGAGGTCGCCTCTGAGTAGGCGATATGCAATGGACTAGAGCTGGAGTTTTTTGAGATGGTCTGCGTATGGCATCTGTTTGAGGCTGGTGATCCTCTTAGTGAGGTATTTCTGTGGCCTTTCCAGTTGTTGTAGATGTCTTGCGAGGTACATGCCAAATGGGGCATTGTACTCTATAATGGGTCTGATGAGGGATGAGTAGTGAAGGACAATGACCTCTTTTTTTCTGGAGGAGAACCCCTTTGTGATGAGGTGTGCCACATAGAAGGATTTCCTGACTACTGTGGCATCATGATTATCAAAGGAGAGACTACTGTCCACCTGTATCCCAAGGTCTCTTATCATACTTTCAGTGTTTAGTAGGCTACCACCTATGTGGTAGTTCATGGGTAAGGTGTTTTTCACAAAGGGGATGACAATGCACTTCTTGGCATTGAGCTTGAGGCCATGACTTTGACACCAAGCATCAGTCTCAGTGAACCATCTTTGTAGCATGTCCACATCCTTAGGCGATTCTATTATGGCTCCTAGTTTACAGTCATCTGTGAACTTTGTTAGCCAGAGACCAGCTGTATTAGCCTGGACTTCTGAGAAGTAGATACTGGAACAGGAGAGGACCCAAGACTGAACCTTGTGGTACTCCATTTCTCACTGGTCTGAAGTCAGATTTGGAGTTGGCTACTTTCACTGTATGGGTTCTGTCAGTGAGCCAGTTGGCCACCCATCTTGTGACATAGGAATTTATGCCCAGTCTAGTGAGTTTATCTATAATACCAGAGTGGGAGATGGTGTTGAAAGCCTTGACAAGGTTAAGATAGGCTGTGTGCACCACCTTACCCTCGTCCACAGCTCTGGTGACTGCTTAAAAGAAGTAAATCAGGTTTAGGAGGCATGATCTACCTTTTACAAACCCAAACTGAGTGGAGTCCAGAGTTTGGAGGTTACCTGTCTTTGTTTATAAGCTCCTGGATGATGTGTTCCATGGCCTTGCAGACCAGGGTCATCAGGCTAATGGGGCAGTAGTTCCCATGGTCCATGGTGGCACCCTCTTTGTGGAGTGGGATAACCATCAATGTGCACCATTCAGTAGGCACAAAGCCTGAAGTGAGGCTATGGTTGAACATGGTACTTAGGTGAGGTGCCAGTTCATTCTGTAATTCATGCAGAATGTAGCCTGGGATGTTGTCTGGTCCCATGGATGCTGTGTTCTTGGCTTTGGAGAGTGCGGTCTTTACTTGTGCATCTGTGATTACAGGGGTTTTGCATTCTTCTGGTATGGAGATGGGCCCTTTGGAGGGTGAGGGGGGTGGTAAAGTTTGCACAGAACCTGTCTGCCAGGATGTTGGAAATATCAGTTGGTTCTGTAAATCTAGTGCTGTTGTGCTGTAGCTCAGAGCAGATTTGAGTGTTGCCATTAAGATGTTTGACATAGCTGTAGAATGCATTGTGGTTGTCTTTAGAATCAGTGGTGATTTTATTTTCGTAACTAGCTTTGGAGGATTTTATGAGGGATCTCGGCTTCTTACTGAGGCTGACCAGGGCGTTCCTGCAATCATGGGATTTTACTCTTTTTTTGCAACAGCTTCTTCCTTCTGTTGTAGAGTTTGTTTATGGCAGGGGACCACCAGATTGGCTTCCTTTTTTTGGAGGATAGTGTCTTGGTTCTTTTGGGGATGGCACAGTCCATGTACTTGTGTATATGCTTATACAGTGCATTTGTATAGGATTCAGCAGTCGTGCCTCTATTTTCTGTCTGTATGGGTGTCATGAAGTTAGCTACTTCTGTCTTAAGAAGCATGAAGTTGGCTTTGGAGAAATTTTTTATGGTGGTTTCCTTAAGGGGGGTGGGGGCTGGATATGGATGTCTAGGGTGATTCACTTGTGATCGGATCTGACCAGCGAGGAGGTGACCTCTGGCATGGAGCATCAGTTATCCATATTGGTAATGACCAGGTCCAGGATATTGCTGCCCCTGTTGGGGGTATGGACAAGCTGACCCAGGGTGTTAGAATTTATGAATTCCAGAAAACGTTGAGCAAATGAGTTAGTACATGAGTAGTTTTCACAGTTGATGGTGGGGTAGTTGAAATCTCCCATTATTAGGGTATTGGGCTGTACCTTAATATTATCCAGTATAACAAGAAACATGGAGTGGGCATCCTGTAGCATGGCAGGGGATGTGTAACAAGCTACAACCTGGATTGCAGTCTTACCCAGTGTTAATTGTACTTGGATCATTTTGGATGGATTATGTTGAGCAACTAGCCTGGAGGTGTGGGTATCCTTTATGAATATGGACACGCCTCCTCCTTTAGTGTTTCAGTCCTGGTTAGGTGGCCGAAAGGTGTGGTATGAATTAAAGCCTGGTAATGCAGGGGTGTTCTCTGGAGCCTTGAACCAGGTCTCTGTCACTGCACAAATGTCGATGTTCTCCATCTTAAGTAGTGCCTCAAGTAAGTGCATTTTGAGGTTTAGACTTCTAGCATTAAGTAGCATTACCCTTAGATTAAGCTATTTTGTACCTATTATGGTGGTGAGTATGACATTTGAACCTTGCCTAAAAAATGCACTATAGGGGCAGCAAGAGCCTTAGCCAGTATCCGGAATCCCAGAGGTGATGGGTGCAGGCCATCTCTGGCAAAGCATCGTGGTCTGTCGATCATGTCGTCCCAGGCAGATAGATACTGGATCCTTTTAGAATGACACAAGAAGCTTAGCCAATTGTTGAAATCAATCATTTTGTCTTTGTAATGTGGTATCATTCTGGGCAATGGCAGGATGCTACTCAGGGCTAGGGACATACCTGCCTGGGCTACATGCCTCTATGTTTCTTTTCATGTAGTCCGGGGAGGTACGTCTCAGGTCATTCACTCCAACATGGATAGTGACAGAGTCATATTTGTACTTGTTGTGGAGTGACCTGAGTGCATGCATTATGTGGTGGATCCTGGCACCCGACAAGCAGCTGATAGTAACTTTCTCCTTGTTTAGCCTGATGAGAGGGACATCAGTGTGCCTGACTATAGAGTCAACTATGACTAGTGTGCTGGGTACGTTGTTTTGCCTTATGGGCTGAGGTTGAGTGGCACACTGATTTTGTGGGCTATGTGTTGTTTGGGTAGTGCTGGGGGTGGTGGTTGCTTGTGTTTCTGCTTTGGAGGTCTCTGTTGTTTGAGCAGATTTTTATTGAGAACCTGCACAAATGTAGGTGTGTGTTTTTTGTTACTATGTGTGGGTTTAGGTTTTGATGGACTATGTGTTGAGTGTGGTGTGGTGCAGGTGTTTACCATCTCCTCTTGACTGTCTAGTCCAGTCTTGGCTGGAGAGAGCTTGGCTTCCAGTTTGGCTATATAAATGCATCTCTCACAGATTGTAGTGTTGGGTGGTAGGAGGAGAGGGTTGTCAGTGTACATGAGGCAATTGCTACATTGCCCCAAGATGCCCAGATTCATCAGGTGGACAGGGGAGAACACCAGGAGCTGGCCCTTAGACATGCCTGGTTAGGTGCTTATTAATTTAAGTGCTAGAAACTGTTTTCCTCTTGACAGGTGAGGAAAGTTGAGTGCTGAAGTAATTTGTAGATTATTTAGTGCTTGCAAAGAGTTTAGAACAAGTGCTGAGCACAAAGAAACAGTTTTGAGCACTAAAACTAGAAAACTGGCTAGTTCTAAGGGAAAATCTGAAGAGCAGACTTTCTGGCACTGGGAATAGTTTAACCATAGTTAAATGGTGCTGCGTGATGTGCAAAAGCATGCAAACACCGCCTTTTAAACAGAAAGATGAAAGGGATAGAAATAGCCCAAAATGGCCAATAAAACTCCAGATTATGAGCTGAAACCACTCCTCCAGTGACAGATAGGCTGCTGAAAGCTCACCACTCTCACTGATGAACATGGAAGCTTCCTTCTATCTTAGTAAGGTCTGGGCAACACAGAAACTACAAAACAGCCCATAATTCAACAAAATCTGAAAACCAGGCTCTACTGGTTATAGAAAGGTGGGAAACAAGTAGAGAGATAGGATTTTTTTTGTTTTTTTCAAAAATTAAAACAGATATAGTAATACAAACACTTTCAAGGCAGAAAAATGGCTAGTGCACTTGAATGTGTAGCCCTCAGCAATTAAACAATTGAACAATTGAAAAACACTCAAAAACAATCAGTTTAAGTGCAAACAGTGTCAGAATTAAAAAAAAAACAGTTCAAATAAGTAACAAGATTAATAAAAAAACACTTGGAATAGTGCGGTTAGCCTAAATAAGCAATAAAAAGCAAAACAGAGGTACTTAATCCACTCAAAGTCTCTCTTTTCTCCTTCTGCTGCTGTAGAACTCTGCAGGACATCCAAGGAGGCTCTTGCTGAGGTAATCCAGGTGCAAAAACCGCTCAAACACTGTTTTTTGAACAGAAAGATGAAAGGGATAGAAATATCCCAAAATGGCCAATAAAACTACAGATTCTGAGCTGAAACCACTCCTCCAGCAACAAATAGTCTGCTCAAAGCTCACCACTCTCACTGATGAACAAAGAAGCTTCCTTCTATCTTAGTAAGGTCTGGGCAACACAGAAACTACAAAACAGCCCAGAATTCAGCAAAATCTGAAAACCAGACTCTACTGGTTTTAGAAAGGTGGGAAACATGTACAGAGAGAGGATTTTTTTCATTTTTTTTTTGAAAATTAAAACAGATACAGTAATACAAACACTTTCAAGGCAGAAAAATGGCTAGTGCACTTTAGTGTGTAGCCCTCAGCAATTAAACAGTAGAAAAACACTTAAAAATGATCAAAGTGCAAACAGTATCAGAATTTAAAAAACAGTTCAAATAAGTAGCAAGGTTAATAAAAAATGCTCGGAATAGTGCAGTTAGCAAAAATAAGCAATAAAAAGCTAAACAGAGGTACTTAATCCACTCAAAGTCTCTCTTTTCTCCTTCTGCTGCTGTAGAACTCTGCGGGACACCCAGGCAGGCTCTTGCTGAGGTAATACAAGCATAAAAACTGCTCAAACACAGGTTTTTAAACAGAAAGATGAAAGGGATAGAAATATCCCAAAATAGCCAATAAAATTATAGATTCTGAACTGAAACCACTCCTCCAGCGACAGATAGGCTGCTTTCCTAAAGGACCTAATTCTGTAAAGATAATACCCAAGTTGCCTAAATACATCCAGAGTATGAAAACTCTTTTCTACCTTCTCTTCCTGTTATTTATTTATTTTTTGGGATCTGTAAAGAACAAAGGCAGATTGATAGGTTGATTCAAAGTAAACTTTGAGACCACTTGTGGTAAAGGAAAAAGTTTTCTTCAAGTCCAGGGCTTCCTTTCTTTCTTCTAACTCTTGCTTAGTCTGTAACAAAAGGTGCATCAAATCGTGCATGTAGTGCTATTTTAATGAAGGTGAAAGTTCAAGGCTAAAGCACATCAACTTAAAATAAATGTTAGCTGTGATCCATTATACAGAACCTCTTCATCATCTGTGATTGCCAGGACCTTTACAGGTAATAACATACACATAAATAAGCAAGGAGAACAAAGATCATTCCATCTTTGTAGGCTGGTTATGGTGGCTTTGGACATTGCTGTAAAGCATGATTTTACACGCCCAGTTTCCTATATTCAGTCAAAGCAAAACATGGTAACAGACAAGCTGAGCAGGACCCTGTCAAACTCTTATAAATGGAAATTAAATGGAGGAAAGGACTTTCAGGAACTGATACAGCTGTGGGAAACATCTATGTGCACCTCTTTTCAAAACAGACAACTAATCAGATTCTGCTCCAAGACCCCTTGCAGTCAGACTCAGAAAACAGATCCTTTTTCAATTTCTTGGGCAGGGATGTTCCTTTATGCCTTTCCACCCTTTTCACTGATATCCAGGGTAATTCTGAAGATTCAGAACTCCAAAGATTACTTTGGTGACTCCCTCCTTGCCCAGGTAACAATGGTACTCTCTCTTTCCATTGTAGCCTGGGCCAGGGGCAATTACCACAAGATTCCTCACTTATTCATTCTATTCACACAAGACCAGGAAGTTTGATGCTCCCAGGTCTGAAACTTCTACACCTCACTGCCTAGATGATTCAATTTTAATACCTTTCAGGCACTTTTTTTCCAGAGGCTATACAGCAGATATTAAAGGAGGCAAGAAAGCCTGATAATAGAAAATTATATGTTAGCAAGTAGAAAGAGTTTTCTAGTTTGTGCCTAGCTAATAACCAGGGTCCTGTCTGGGATTATTATTTATTTATTTTACATTTGTTGACCGGGCTAGTCTAACTGGATATATGCCCATTTTCAGCAGAGGCCCAGGGAGAAAAGCTCCACGTAAAATATACAGCACATTAATAATTCAGTTTCAAGACATTAAACTTCAATTAAAGATACTAGTCATACAAAACGTGGTGCAAAGTAAATAAGCATATGTGATATAAGACAGTAGGGAAAAAAATAAGATATCACATAATTTTTTTTTTTTTATGTGTGTGTGCCCCCCCCCCCCCCTTAGCAAATCACTAAGGGAAGGAAGTATTTAGAAGAATGAGGAGATTCCAGACAAAGTTATAAGTAAGGAGCAGCAGGAGAGACTAGTTTAAGAGAAGAGAGTTGGGAGAAAATTGGTTGAGGGGTAGATTCTCAGAGCGACAGGGGAGAAGTTCAATTGTATATCTTGGGAAGAATAAGTCTGTCCTAGAAGAAGTGGACTTTAAGAAAAAACTGAATAGAGGTGGAAAGGCAAAGGAAGAAATAGATAATAAAGATAATTGGATGAGAGAATATTAGTCTGGGTTAGTACAGGGACATAGTCAATGGCTAGTTAGGCCATTATTAGACAATTATGTTCCACTGGTTCTTAAATATTTGTGTGAGTTACTTTCCTCTGGCCTTTCTTAATCCTTTAATAAGGTTCATCTTCAGCTGTTTCAGCATGTCTGCCTATTGATATTCCTCTTATCTCTAACTCTGGTCGAGCTGCTTTTTATGTATTAGACCACCTAGATAACAGGTGGTGCCTTCTTGGGATTTTAACTTTGTGCTGGAAAAATTAACTTTGTCTCCCTTTGAACCTGCTCATCAGGCTGATTTACAGTTCATGACTGGAAGGACTGTGGTACTCATTGTTCTGACATCTGCAAGATGAATATCTGAGTTGCTAGCTCTTATGGTGGGTGAAATCTATTTGGTTTTCCACAGAGGTACAGTTTCTTTACATACAAATTCCTCATTCATGCCAAAAGTGGTCTCAAAGTTTACTTTGAATCAACCTATCAATCTGCCTTTGTTCTTTACAGATCAAAAAATAAATAAATAAATAAATAACAGGAAGAGAAGGTAGAAAAGAGTTTTCATACTCTGGATGTATTTAGGCAACTTGGGTATTATCTTTACAGAATTAGGCCCCTTAGGAAAGCTGAACAGCTGTTTATTTCCTATGAGGGGACATAGAAGGTCGACCACTGTCCAAACAGACTATATCCAAATGGTTGTCCCAGGCTATAGCCTTTTGCTATTCCCACCTTGGGAAATCTATTCTAGGCAGTATCAAGGCTCACTCCACTAGGACCTAGTACTCTTCAATGGCATGCCAGAAAAGGGTGGACTCTAGAAGCATTCTAGCAGCAGCTAGTTGTTCCCTGTACTCACCTTTTCTAAGCATTGCAAACTGGATTCCTGTTCTAGAGCCATATCTCAGTTTGCTAGGAGCATTCCCAGGGATTCCTGGATCCTTAGCCTTCCTACTCCCAGGTTGGATAAGCTATAGTAATCTTCCCATTTAGCTTTGGCTACTGCAGCAGTGAGATTGACGACATACTATAGTTGTGTTGGTTGTACTTGCCATAATAGTAGATGTTTGAAGTTCTCACTGCTACAGTAGCCACAACTTCCCTTCGTCCCCCTTTTATTTATCTGTTGGTTCAGGATAGTTGTCTCTTTCCTTCTTGGGAGCAAGAAAGTCCTGAAGATTTTAGTGCCCAGGCTGCTTGTTTTCTGCACTGGCACTACATGTGTAGAGGAAAGCTAGAGACATTTGGAGACTAGGCTGGGGAGGTGGGTCACTCACCCATCCTAAGTGGAAGAAGATGGTGGTCCTGTTCAGCTGATTGCTACTGTGCAATCAGCAGCTTGCATGACACCTAGGGACCAAAAGAGATGGGTTTAACAGTTCCAAGCAGGTGATTTTAGCCCCCAAAGGTGTATGTCTATCTCTTCTTGCTTTTAACTATTTTCTCTCCCTTTGCTGGTACCTCTTCTAATACCATATTTTGTCTTTTAACACTCTTTCCTAAAAAGGATTATATTTCTTTCTTCATTCCTTATACCAACTGTTTGTTTCCTTAGTAAATTCTGTATCCCATTTCATATCCCTCTGTTGTCTTTCCATACACATTACTACATACAGTCTTTAAATGCTGTTCCAGTGCCTCTTTTTCCATGTCACTTCTGAACTGCACAGGAATAAAGAAATAAGAAGACAGCAGGACTTTGAAAGCACGTCCTTATGGAGAATGACAACCATACAAAATATTATATTCATAAAATAGCACAAAAAGATTTTACATAGGGATGACAGCAAGTAAGGGTATCGACAATAGGCAAGAGGAGGCTGAAATTTACTGGAAGAAATTAGCAAAGGAGCAGGTATTGGGAGCGGAAAGCTAGGAAGAGAAAGGTAGAAGAGTAGGATGAGGCTAAACAGAAGTTGGAACTACAGATAGAAACTATCTTCCATAGCACGGATTGATAACAAAGAGTGCAAGCAAAAAGAAAGGGATAAGGAGTGTTAAGTCAATGACCATCCCTGGTAGAAGTTTTGGCTGAGTCTTGAACAGAAACTGCTGTTAAAAAATGGATGATTAGTAGGACAAATAAAATACTTCACAATAATTATAATAACTAATCAGAGGATGTTAGAAAAGATTGGAAAAAGAGAATGGAAAGGCAATTTACAAAGGAACAATGGGAAGAAATGTGTATTACTCCCAAGTATGCAACAAAGTCCAGAAGGTTTAGTATTTTTGAATGGAAGAGTCTGCATCAGCATTTTATACTCCATGTGGACTTCACAGAATCTTTCCATGGTAGATATCAAATGCTGGAAGTGTAATGAAAGAGTGAAGTAAATGAGACCATATATTTTGAGACCATAATGAGCTGGCAGATTTTAAAAATTCCATAAAGAACACTTTGAGAGAAATTTTGGAAGAAAAATAGTTGTAACTAAAGAAATGATTCTTTGTACTGTGATATAAGATCAGAGTTGCCTAGCCATAGTAATGCCTTACTTAGTTTAATGCTGTTGACTGCTAAAAAAGCAAATATTGGAAAACAAAAATCAAAGTCCAAAACAAATGTAGCTGAAGCACTGAATATTGTGCCGGAGATAAAAGAACCAGAGGTGGGATCTTTAGAAAATGGAAGAAACAAATTATATAGAAATAAATGGAATTTGTAGGAACAATGGATACAGAATAGTGTTCAGGAGAAAGATGAGGAGTGAAATTTATGTAATATTGGAGTGAATAAAAATTAAAACATATGTATACTGATGAAAATAATAAAGGAAATGTTGTTATGGCTTGTTTTCTTTTTAATATTGTATATATACCCTTGTCGCATAAATGTCATGTTTAATAAAGATGTTTAAAAAATGACAGTGTCTATAGCAATACATTCAAATGGCACCTCTGTGACAGGCATTGGAATCAAAGGATATTTGAAGCCTGTGTGAGGGACTCACTCAGAGCATTCAGCACAGAAGTTGTCGACTTCTTTCATTATTCTTGGTCAGTAAAATTGTTGCTAGCATCGGTGCTTTAGTCTTGTTCTTTCTTAGATGTCCTGCTGGTGTGTGACTATGTGCTAAATTCATCAGTAGGGTTCTGGAAGGTTTATGAGTACTAATACTTGATGTACTAATTTATCTCTAGCATTACTTTATACAAAAAGTTATTTTGAAACTCAAAATATGGGTAGAAGTGGGAACATTTATTCAGACTCTTCCCCTACAACTTTAGCCATATTTCCTTTGTTCTACTCAAAGTTGCAAATGCCCACTGTGCCTTTTTTAAAGTTTATCCAGCTTACCTTGAGGTCAGCCAACTTTGGAGTTTCCTCAGGGTCAGCTTGTCATGAAGGAGAAGGCACTACCTCCTCTCCTACCAACATGGCACTGAGATCTGTGTCTAATTCTTCCCCTATGAAAAGCAACTAGTACCAATACTCTTAATGTCCGATGTTATTTCTACTTCATTCACAAAGAAGAACTCTTCAAAGAGCAGGAAAGTAGATTTTTCATTAGCTGTTTTCTGTGGTTGAGCTTCATCCCCCTTTCCCCATGCAGACTGCATTACTCTTGTGCCATCTAATTAGATATTACTGTCCAAGATACTGTACCTTGGCTTTGTAGATCACCACCATCCACAGTCAGCAGCCCATTTTGATAAGGGGGTCCTTTAACAGATTGGCTTCTGGAAGTTGTATAGATCACATGATGCATAATCATGGCACATTTATTCTCAATATGTGAGTGCATACACATTTCCCAATTTATTTTTGTTATTATGTTTTTAGACAGTTATTTAAGTTTATTTCAAGTGCTACTTTGAGCTCTGTTAGCTCCTGGCACCATTTATTTTTTTCTCAGTGTAGAGTATGCTCTCATGTCTATTGACCAAGCTTTCCTAAAATCAAACACATCCTTTCATTCCATGCCTTAGGACTTCTACCAGGGTACAGGGTAAAAGCTGCCTGGTTGGGGACAATCATTTAAGGCAGCTATGATAGTAATTTGCTCCCATAATAGCACTCTAGCAATTAAAACATTTTGTGATTGCCTAACCTCCACCTGATTAGTTACATCCATTTGTTCTCTTTCCCAGGACTTTCACCTGAGCTGAGGGCAAGAACTGCCTCATAGAAGCCATCATTCAGGCAGCCATGAGAGTGCTTTGTGCTCTTGCCAGCATCCTTGAAATGAGGGATTTTTTAAAGAAAAGTTTTATTAATTTGTATTAATTTAACATATTTACAATATACATACAGAAAGGAAGAAATGCAACATCACATACTGTTATACAATGTTAGGAATACATTGGATCAAGATAATCTTTTATAATTAACACATTAAGAGTCTTGGTATTTCGATAGCAACATTTCAAGGTTATCCCAACCATTAAAAGTCAGTATGATTTATAGATCTTATTCTGATCAGTTCTTTTTCAGTTTTGCTGTTAAATTTAAAAATTCTTTGAATGTAGGAACTGAATTTAATTTCCAATTTTTTTGTAATAACTTTTCTAGCAACTGCCAGGAGACTCCTGAACAGTGTTTGTTGTTTGACTTTTACAAATAAAGAAAGTGGAATGCTCATTGGTATTACTGATCTAGTAAAAGAACAATTATCAGGCCATAAACCCTTAAGAAACAGGCTTGTCTCAGTACTATTCCCAATATACGTTCAGTTTTTTCTCAGTCCATATATATGTGTGTCCATTCAGTTTTTAAATCTTTATTATGTGTCCAACAGACTGAAGAAATCATTTTACTAAAGTTAGAGATTTTATAGGGAGTAGCAAACATTCTATGTGTATATTTCCGCAAAAAACTTTACAAAAAAACTTAAAGGTTTGACTAACTGATTTAAGTAGCAATGTTTTATTCTTACAGTCTAATGAGTCACTCAATCCACTACTATCTAAAAAATTCCAGAAGTTTGCATCAAAATTATTATTATTTATAAATAGGTTATATAACTTGGACAAGCTTCCTTTGTAGGTCAGTTTACCCTCGATGATAACATTCATATAGTCATACAATGGGGAAATAGTGTTCGGTTCTTCCTCACTCATATTATCTACAAATTCATTTAATTTCTTACTGATGGATAATATTAACTGGTTAACAGATTCATCCAACTTATAATCTTTCATTAAATATTCTGGTGAGTTAGCTTTTCCTTTTTCACAGCAATCAGGCCATAACACTAATCAATTCCTTTTTAGTATATTCATTAGACCCAAAATCAGAAAAAAGGCCAGCACCAAGGAAGGTTCAAAAGTAGTTTAATAAAACTGAAACTAGACCGGTTTCAGCAGCAAGGCTTTCATCAGTAGTATAGTCAGCAAAAAGCACTTAGTCATCATCTTATATAATGTTCTTTAAGGCATCTATATGACATCACTTCCTGATATGTCAAAAATGCAAACAAGGCAAAAGTAATTGAAAAATACAATCAAGGCAAAGGTAATTGAAAAATACATAGTTCAGTAAACAAAAAAGTTTGCCTGAGTTGCATGCATATCTCCAGATTATAATGAAAAAATCCAAAGAGACACAGTATGCTGGTATATCAATGATAATAAACAAACAATAAGAAACATACAATAAAGGGTAAATGCCCAAAAATAAACCCGAAACAAAAGTCAGGTTATAAGAATTCTGATGTTGAATACCAGCCACAGTATCCTAAAATGATCTGAAATGCAAAAACCTAAGCAATGCAACCTGATAAGAAATAAGTACATATACGTAATGCAAGTGATGGTTAATTACAAATTATAATTTATCATTTAATCCAGGAGGGAAAAGCCCCCCAAGTTTAATGATCCACCTTTTTTCTTTGGTATTTAGGATATCATGCCAACCTGTTTTAAAAGATCGATTCGCTATGATATGATCAATGATGGTGAATGTAAATTTGGCAGTGGGATGTTTGATAACATGTCTATATAGTGCATTAGTTAATCTTCTGTTTCTAATGTCACCAAGGTGTTCAGAGATCCTGACATGAAACTGTCTAGACGTTTGGCCAATATAAAATGCATGACATGTACATGTGGCAAGATAAATAATCCAGTCTGAACTGCAGTTACCAAAAACTGTATGTCGTATATTTGTCCAGTGTTCCTACTAGTGAAAGAAGTAGTTTTGAAAATATAGTTACAAAACTGCAATGTCCACATGGATAAATGCCTGAAAGTTTATCTCCAGTAAGTGTTCTTTGAGTTGGAGTGTGATCCATGACCCTGGTTTTTATAGTGTGAAAATAAATTCCCTAAAGTTTTGCCTTTCCTATAGGAAAAATAACATCGTTCTCCGAGATAATCTTCCAACAATGGATGAGAATTCAATATATTCCAATGAGTATTAATAATATTTACTAAATTGGCACTATTCCTGCCATAAGTGGTAACAAATCTACATATATCTGATTCCTCATTATGAGTTTTAGTATTGTATTGGAGAAGAGAATCCCTGGATTTAGCATTACTAAATTGGACTGCTGACTCAATAGTACGAGTGGAATAACCTCTGGACAAAAATCTCTTGGTTAGATCCATTTGATGAACTATGTATTTTTCAATTACTTTTGCCTTGATTGTATTTTTCAATTACTTTTGCCTTGTTTGCATTTTTGACATATCAGGAAGTGATGTCATATAGATGCCTTAAAGAACATTATATAAGATGATGACTAAGTGCTTTTTGCTGACTATACTACTGATGAAAGCCTTGCTGCTGAAACCGGTCTAGTTTCAGTTTTATTAAACTACTTTTGAACCTTCCTTGGTGCTGGCCTTTTTTCTGATTTTGGGTCTAACAAGTGCTCTTGCCGTGCAAAAGCCTAACTTGCTAGCTCCTATACACTACATTAGTATATTCATTTCAACATTGTTCTGAATTTATTAAATCTAGAAGTGTGTAGAATGGGAAAGCACAAAAATTTCCATTTTGATATTAATGGAGTTTTAAAAACATATTTCTTAACTATTTTAAGACTTAATTTCATGTATGTAGAGTCTAAAGACGGAACTGAATTTCCCTCTAAAGTAAATTTTATTCACCAGATGAAAATATTGTTACATATTTCTAATTTATCATATTTGATAAACTTAGAAGAATTTAGTTTAATCTGCTCCTGAATGGATTTTTATTGAGTAGTGTAAACTGCGTCTATCCAGAGCATAACAGAGTTAAAATTTGCAGCAATAGAATAAGATTCTACATCTGAGAAGCTTATTCCACCATGCTTGCACAGTACCATATGATTTCTATATGCAATTCTTGGCTTTTTAGGATACCATGAGAATGAAGTTAACATTTTTCCATTGACTTTAAAAGTGTTTTGTCAGGTATTAAAGCTACTGAATACAATATGTATACAATCTTGAATAATATAATCATTTTAATAAGTACTAACCTATCACTGAAAGCAAAAATAACATTAGTTCTATTTTTTTAATAAAATAACATTCATTCCATTTTTAATAAGAGGTAATGCTTTTTCAATTACTTTTTCAAAATTATTGCTAATAATCTATGAGGGAATTTTGTGATGGTTTAACCTCAATCCCTGAACATGGGGAATGGTGGACACATGTTCATAGATGTCCACTACGAAGACTACAACCTATTGCTGGCTTGGTGAGCCTAATGCCTATGGGATCTCCACAGTACACTATCAGCTCATCCCAGTCTTTCTGCTAGGATGGGCATATCCATCAAGCCTGCCTACCATCATTTAGCACTGGAACTGCTAGTCAAACTCGGGTTGACTGGGCTGCAGTCAGTATTGGCTCAGTCATTGCTTTTTTCCTACTTTGCTTTACATTTATAGCTCAATAGTTGATTTTATATATATAGATATAATTTTTTTATGGTTCCATAGTTTGTAATAAATGCCCAAGCAAAAAGAACTCCTGTGATAAGTCAAAATCTGCCAAATGTATTCTCGGTGATTTAAATCTGTCAAAAGCAAATACAACAAATCTACTTGGAAAACTTAAAAAAATCTTACTGCAGTGGAGACAAGCCCCCTGCTCTGTCCCCCACAAGCCTTAGTTAAATATAGTTACTCAATAGTTGAACAACAGTGGGGAAAAAGGAAACACACTGTAAGAATGGCAACAGTACTTAGATGCACTGTGATCTTGCAGTACAGTACACAGTAGGTAAAACAGCAGGGGACTATTTACTCTGGAGATACATGATTTGTGAGATTACATTCAGTGAAATAGTCTTCATCAAAAGGGAGAGCTCCCCGTACAAAATTGCCTAAATTCTGCAAGGGCAATAGTTTGTAATATATGTCCATGCAAAATTAGTATTCACATTCAATTACTTCTTTTATGTTTAATAAAATCTGTACTGCCACATTCAGTAATAAAGCAGTACTAGTCCCTACAACAATGGTATAAAATATATAATGTATATAGAGCATACCCTTTTTACATAGCATTTATCTGAATTTAATTCTTCCTTTATAAATATTCTATAAAACTATTTTCCCTTCTACCTTAAAAACTGTGACTGTAGAAATATTTTAAGGTATGTTGTAGATAGTTAATTCTGGCTTCCAGTAATGGATCTCAGTCTTTTGGTTTTGCATAAATCACAGCAATCAGTCTATCATATTGTCTTTTAGTAAGCAAATCTATATCACATGTCATGTGGGCATTATATTAAAAATAAGCTGCAAAAATAATGTGGTTGATTTTACATGCTTCACATGTAATGCCAGCTGTTATACATTGCTTTTCTCAAAATAATAATATCATCAGCTTGTTACTGCTACCTATAGAGGAATAAAGCCAGTGATTCAGTCACTCAGTAGTGCAAAATAGTAAGACAGGCATGATGGTGTGCGGGGGTGGGGCTGTAGGAAGGACTGGTCAGGGGAAGATGTGCAAGCCAATGACAGCAGCCCTTATCTGTGTGTGTATGTGTGTCTATCTATGTGTGGAGGAGCACAGTCAAGCAGAAAGAAGGGTCTGGGTGGTTCTTATGTTGACACAAGTGCCCACATCACCCCCAAAGAAAGGAGTTAGGGCCTCAAATAATAAATACCCTTCATTGCTGGAAAGTCAGTGAGGGCACAGAGTTCCTGATGTCTTCCAGGATGAAGGTCCCTCTGAACATTTCACTATAACATAAAATCATCTAAGGCCAGCTTCGAAAGAAAAATTGCACAAGACGCTAAAGATAATCACAAGGCCTTCTTTAGTTATGTCAGGAACCTGGGTGGCAACTCCCAGATATGCTCTGAGTTAGTGCAAAATGACAAAAAATACACTGAACCCACAGACATTGCCAACATCCTGGCAGATAGGTTCAGTGCAAACTTCTCATCCCAATTCCTCCACAAAAGAGCAAATGTCTATCCCAACAGAGTGTAGCCTCCCTGACATCACAGATGCACAGGTGAGAGCTGCCCTCTCCAAAGCAAAAAACACAGCATCAATGGGACTGGACGGTGTCCCGGGCTGTGTCTTACACGAGCTCCTAGAAGAACTGAACCCTCACATAAAGTCATTGTTCAATTTCAGCCTTACTACAGGATATGTACCCAAGGAATGGCGTACAGCAACAGTGGTCCCACTCCACAAAGGTGGTGCCACAACGGACCCCGGATACTATCGCCCTATAAGCCTGACTAGCCTGTTCTGCAAAACTATGGAGCATATCATCATGGAACTCATAAACAAAGACATTGGGAACACTGGATCCTACTCAATTCGGCTTTGTTAAGGGTAGGTCTTGCCTCTTGAACCTGGTCGACTTCTTTGAAACAGTCACCAAGGCCATAGATGAAGGGAAGGTAGTCCACACAGCCTACCTGGACCTTGCAAAAGCCTTCGACACAATACCCCACTTGGGCATCATAAATAAGCTCACCAGCTTAAATATCAACCCCTATGTCACATGATGGGTTGCAAACTGGCTCAGGGATAGAACCCACATGGTCAGAATTGCAGGTGCCATGTCAGACTGTAAACCAGTTACAAGTGGCATCCCCCAAGGCTCAATCTGGGACCTCTCTTGTTTGGTATATATTTCTCTGAGGTACAGGCTAACACGGGAGGACTATGGCTAACCAAGTTCGCAGATGACTGCAAACTGGGTGCCATAATCGACTCACCGACTGACACAAACATCCTCCAAAAGGGTCTCACAGAGACAGATAACTGGTGCCAGAGCCATGGCCTAAAGCTAAATGCCAAAAAGTGCATAGTCATCCCCTTTGGGAAAAACAAAGTGCCCACAAATTACCACATAGGTGGTAATCCATTAAGTATGGAAGAAGTAATTAGAGATTTGGGGACCCAAGTAGATAGCAATCTTTCCTTTGACAATCACGTTGCCAAAGTGGTTAGAAAGACCTTCTATATAGCCCACCTTATCACGAAAGGGTTCACATCTAGATCAAGAGAGGTCATTGTGCCCCTCTACTCATCACTCATCAGGCCCATAATTGAATACAATGCCCCATTTGGGATGTACCTTACCCGACACCTGCAGCAACTGGAAAGACCCCAAAAGTACCTCACCAAGAGGATCAAGGGACTCAAACAGATGCCCTACGCAGTTAGGCTAAAGAAACTCCAGCTCTACTCAGTTGCCTACCGCCTACTCAGAGACGATCTGTGCCTGACGTATAAAGCAATGTCCAAACCAGAATTAATTGACATGCTCCACCTCAGGAAATCCAAATCACTTAGAGCTACACGCTCCAGGGACTTAAACCTCAGCACAGAAATAAATAGGACATGCTGGAGGGACAGATTCATATCCCAGAGGCTCCCCTCACTCTGGAACAAAACCCAATCCATGTGAGGCAGAGCCCCTCAATGACCCTCTTCAAGAGAAATCTTGACGAGTGGAGGGGAGATCATAGGTTTACCCCTGGGATCTCTTCTGTGTCCCTACTAGACAGAGGCACAGTAAACTAACCTTAAAAGGGTTATCTTCTGTGACCTACTATACAGAGGCACAGTCAACTAATCTAAAAGGGTGGCGAAAGCCAAACACGCTCTGGCTAGGCTTATAAATGCCCTAGGGCAGATAGCCTAGTATCAACCTATGAACCTATGAACCTATGAACATTTTGAGGGATTTCCCCACACTGGCACTCCCCCACAGCCTAAGATTCTCCAGGTTTGAGTTCAGTTGTGGAAGTTTAATGGCCAGCATGGCAGAAGGGGAAAAGGGATAAAGATAAGAAAAGAAAAACTGTAATATCATCAAGAAAACATATGTAAAATAATAAACAATATTCAAAGGGATTACTGGAAAAAGTATTTATTAATTTGTGCACAAATAAGTTAAAATACATGCAGGGTATCTAGTTTACTGCAACTGAATGTAACCTTTTCTGAGCAGGGAGTTTTTTTTGACAAAACTAGATCATACAACTTTGCTATAATTTCAAAGCTTCCATTATGATAGTTAGATGGTGCCACTGATTTGTCTTTCATACTGTACAACCAAATATTATATAGAACATTAGGCACAACTCTGTGACATTAATATAACCTAATAACATTTTGTTTTAATTCTGAAAACATAGTTATGAAATGCAATGAATACTTTGGGCAAGCTTCTGCACATACCACTAAATATTTTAATGTACCATTTAATAAATACCCTATGGGCTCTATCCCTGACTTATTCCTCAAACAATATGTTTCAACAGTGACTAAAGGTATCCTTGTAACTTTTAAGTGTAATTGGATAGTTTGCTGTCAGAAACATAAATTCTTTTCACTTAAATGGCATTAGACATCCACTTATCCAAGCATATATCAATCTCTTACTTAAATTTAGCTTCAGGGTTAGTTAGCAGTTTCAGCAATACATCTGATCAGACAGGTATTCATGCATGATAGAACAACAGCATTCTCTTTGCATCACTACTATCCACTTTGTCTGCTGTTATTTATTTATTTACAAAATGCTTGTCCAGTCTTAAGTTTTATTTTTTAGGAATTTCTCTTTCTCTCCCATACAAATATATATACATAAATAATTCAATCATCCCGTTATATTCCTCTTAAATTAGTTTCAACATTTTTCACATTGCACTGCTACAGATTTATTGGTGGTATAAAGATAAAGTTTTTATTTACAAAACCATTACTCCTTGACATTTATGAATGTATATATGTATTTATTTATAGGTTCATGTGTGTGTGTACTAGGTTAATGACCACTAGGGCCTTTTAAGCCTAGGCATCCATCCCAAACCTCTGACAAGTTCTTGTACCCATGATATGTATAAGCAGAGACTTGGGAGATGAAATATGTACAAGTAGGGACCTGGGAGATGAACCATTTACTGGCTGCCTATGTCCATTACAGACATGAATTCTTATATCACCAAGAAAACAGCTGTAAAATAATTATTTATAATAGCATAAATAATTTATTTATGCTAGCAAATGCTATAGAATATTTTGTAAACATCTTAAATAACATTTTACACAATGACGTAGGTACAGATATATTAATAGAAAAACAGTACATTCCCATTGTTAATTTCATGCAGCATACATGTATTTTAACTATTTAATTAATTCCAACATTACATAAAATGCTCATCTTCTGCCTTCCCTTAACCCTCACTCCTCTTCTTTCTTCTGCACATTATTCTGCATGTAGTGTTCTGATAAATTCCATTTATTTCTATGCAATTTGCTCCTTCACTTTTGTAAAGATCCCACATCCAGCTGTTTGATCTCCTGTATAAATATACAACATTTCAGCTACAGTTACTTTAGATTTTTATTTCCATTTTCTAGTAATTTCCTTGAGGGCCATCAATAGCATTAAACTTTGTAAGGCCTTAATATGTCTAGGTAATTCAGATCTTATATTCTAGTTCAAAGAATTATTATCTTAGTTACAGCCATTTGTTCCCTCAACATTTCTGAAAAAGTACTGTATGGGAATTTTTAAAATTTCCCCCAAAACATGGTTCTAGTTACCTGTCTCTTCTCCGTTACACCTCCAGCACCTGACATCTACCCAAGGAAAAATTCTATGAAGTAGGCTTTGGGTATAAAAATACATATGCACACATTTTCATACAAAAGTTCTAAACCTTCTGGACTTTGTTGCATATTTGGGGGTCCATACCTCTCAACTGTCCAGAATTTTCTATAATGTCCAACTT
>NC_056725.1:1524256620-1524469120 GCF_019279795.1 Protopterus annectens | reverse complement strand
GTGTTTGATTCATCTCACAAGAATAATTTCCTTCATTACAACCATCTGCTCCTCCAATATTTCTGAAAGAGTATTATATAATGAATTTTTTAAATCTACCAACTCATTACACTCTCAAAAACATGTCCCTAGATACCTCTTTCCTCTTCATCACACCACCAAAATTTGCTTTCTACCTGAGGAAAAACTCTTTTGAAGTCTGGTATAAAATATCTATGCAAACAACATTTCCAAGCAAATATCCTAAACCTTCAAGACTTTGTTGCATACTTGGGAGCCATATGTATGTCCTCTCGTTCATTTGCAAACAGTCTCTCTTCCCAGTCTTTTCTAACCTTCTCTGATTGGTTCTTATAGTAATCATGCAATATTTTATATGTCCTACAAATTATCCCTTTTTTATTAGCAGCTTCTGTTCTACATAAAACTAAGACCTCTACCACAGCAAGTCTTTCATCTAGGACTGTCCTAGCTCCTTCTCTTTGCCTATACTCTGATATCAATCCCTGATAGGAAGATGTCTCTAATCTGAAGTCCAGTCTTCCACTTCTTAGGCTCATCCTACTCTATTACCTTTCCCTGTCTTGTTATTTGATTCCAATATCTTGGTTCTTTTGTTAGTTTTCTCCAGTAAATTCAAGCTCTATCTTCCCAATTTTCTGTACCCCTACTTACAGTCATCCTTAAAGGAAAAATCTCCTTTTCTCTGTTTCCATGTTGACTTAGTTCTTAGAATACCCTCTACAACTTTACTAATACAATATTCTGTATGGTTGTTATTCTTCTTTTTAAGGATTTCCATCCATAATCCCGCTCTGTCCTTATTTCTTGAATTCCCTTCCATTTCATCAACATCCTTTTTCACTTTGAATTATAACCTTTTGCTTGTGTTATGTATATATGCCTTAACTGCATAGCTCTAAAATATCTCTTCTAATAAGGTGATTGTAAACCATCATATTGTATTGGGAGGATCAGCTTATCTCACTTATCTCTTGCCCTCTCCCCTCCTGATAAATTCCTTTTATTGCTTATTTAATTATTGTCCACAACTTCTCCTCTGGTTAATAAAAGTATTCCTGACCTGAAAATAAAACTTGGGCTAAAACGTTTTCACTCCTTTTATCTTACTATTCATACCTATAAAGAAGTACTTTCAGTTTCTCTGTATTACTGTTTTCCTTTTTTTCTTTTCTTTACTCTTTTCCCATATATCCTTAACTGCCATGTCAGAAGCATTTTAATCCATACTGCTAAATCCTTCATCTTATCATGTCTCCATAAACATGGGTATTGCTGAACCAATCTGTGTGCTGTACATAATTTATGGCTGTAGCCTTTGTTTGTAATTCTTTAATTTTATACCGCAAGAGACATGAAACCATCTCAGAATGTTCCACAACACCAAAATGTCCTTTTCTGGATTTATCAAGTACAGAATAATATCATCTGCAAATAAAAACAACGTTTCTTGATTACCATGCCAATTATATCATTGAATTTGTCAATTTGATGATAACACCAGTTTCATTGTTACTACATGCTGAAAGATTTCCAGATGAGGCTTAAATAGCATGAGATCTATATTAGTCTAGCTAGTTTACAAAGTTGCAGGCAGATGACCTGCTGTGTGCAAACTATTCTTGAACATAATTTTTGAACATATGTTTTGAGACACGTTAGCGTTCAGCAACGGGTCTATGGATCATGTTAGCCAATATTATTGTGAGTAGAATGAGGCCAGTTGAACCGCTGTGAGCGATTTTTTGTGGGATCTCTTTAGAAGTGTATCCCTATATTCTAGTCTAGCAATATTCCGTTATGGACATGAGGAGTTAGTTTGATGGTTATCACAGTAACGCTTTCTAATATGTTCGTGTTTCAGATGCGTTTAAACAGTTTATGCTATGTTATATGCTATATGCATCACAATTGAGAATTCTTTTTAAAAAAGCTTTTATGTTTTGTGAAACATGAAGTTATTCTTCATTTTTTATATATTGTTTAAAGCATTGATGTTTGAGCCTCTGTAATTAATTGTTTGATTGCTTAATGTTCCAATGTGTGATTTTAAACTGTTTTTACTCTATTTAAACAAGCGGCTATCATGTTTGAAATGTAATTATCTGAGGAAGCATAGCTCCGCGCTAAAGCTTTTATTTACTGCAATTTCATCTATTGTGTTTTAGTCCAATAAATATTTTGCAACATTTACAACGGAGACTATTTTTCTACATTTTGGTTGAATTTGTCAATCCCTTATTTTCTTTGATAATGAATCTAAATATAAAGCAAATAGCAAAGAGGAAAGAGGACACTCCTGCCTGAACCAGGAACCCTCTTTTCAAATGCAACTTGTACGGGAGGAACCTTACAATTTTACTCATAAAATTGCAGCTTACTATGTTGAATGCTTTCTCTGAATCAAGACCTACCAACAACAGTGGTATTTTTCTTACATTCTGCTTTACTCTGGGTCATCGTTGTTTTATTAATGCTGTCAAATATTTTCCTCACCTCCAAGAAAAACAAATTTTTAAACACCTTTATTGAATTATCTTGTAAGACACAGGCAAACACAAGTTAACAGAAAACAAACCATGCTAACATTTTTTAATTTACATACACTATACATCCCATATCTTTTCTTTGTAATTATCATGTCTACCATTAAACAAATTGCTAAATTCCTGCCTTTCTTTAAACTTCACTCCTCCTCCCAAATATTATTCTGTATGTATTGTTCCCACAGTTTCTATTTATTTCTATGTAATTTGCTCCATCTTTTTTCTAAAGATCCCTCTTCCAGTTATTTTATCTCTTTCATAATATTCAGATCTTCAAATGTAGTTGGTTTAGACTTGATTTCCATTTCCCAGTAATTGCTTTTTGGCATAATTAAACAAATAAAGTCTTATTATGTCTAGGCAATTCAAGTCCGGTGTGTCCCATCTCAAAAAAAACACATCTTTAGTTACAGCCATTTGCTTACCTAATATTTATGACAGAGTACTCTGTAGATAATTTTAAAATCTGCCAACTCATTACAATCCCAAAACAAATGTTCCCTGTTACCTCTTCTTTTCTTATCACACATCCAACATTTGCTATCTACCCAAGGAAAAGGTCTTTGAAGTCTGATTGGGGTATAGAATACCTACGCAAACGCTTCCAGATCCTAAACCTTCTGAACTTTGTTGCATACTTAGGAGCCATACACAGGTCCTTCCATTGTTATCTTGTAAATTGGCTTTCCAGTTTCTCTTCCTAATCTTATTTAACCTCCACAGACTGATTCCTATAGTTATCATGCATTATTTTATATACCATACTAATTATCCTTTCTTTAACAGCAACATCTGATCTAGATTTGACAAAAAATGCCACCAAAGCAGATCTTTAACATTCCCTTATCCCTTTCTCTTTCCCAATATCAATCCCCAGTAGGTAAGACAGTCTCTAGCCTGCAGACCAAATGTTTTCTTGGCCTCATCCCACTCTATTACCTTTCCTTCTCCAGTTATTTGCTCCTGACACCTTGGTTCCTTTGCCAGTTTTCTCCAGTAAATTTCAGCCCATTCTTGTTTATTTTCTAAACCTGTTATTGCAGCCATCCCTCTTGGCAAAATCTTTCTCTATTCTCGTATTGACCTAGTTCTTAGAATACTTTCTGTATGGCTGTTATTATTCTCCTTAAGGATCTGCATCCAAAATCACACTCTCTCTTTATTTCTTGAACTCTCCCCCTGTGCTTCATCATCATCTCTTTCCATTTTGAATTATAAACTTCTGCTTGTGCTATGTATATGTGCCTCAGCTTTGTAGCTGTAAAATATTCACGCAAATCAGGCAATCCTAAATCACATTGTTCTATTGGAAAGATCAGCTTACCCCACTTTACCCCACTTTACTCTTGCCGCCTTCCCCTCCTGGATAAATTCCTTTAACTCTTTATTAACTATCATCCACAACTTCTCTTCTGGTTGATACAAATATGCCTGACCAGTTCATGAAATTAAAGGGACTAAAAACATTTTTAGTGCTTGTTATCTTACTATCCATATTCATAAACAAGAACTTCCAGTTTCTCAGCTTTTTGTATGATCTTTTGTTTAGTCTCTTCCCACACACCCTTAGCTGCCATAACAGAAGGCTTTTTAATCCATACTCTTAAATACTTCATCTTATCACATATCCATAAATATGGGTATTACTGAACCAATTTGAGTGTGGGTACATCATTTATGGCTAGAATCTTTGTTTTATCTTTATTAATTTTACATCCTGAAAAGACTTGAAACTCTCAAAATGTTTTACAACCCTGAAATGTCCTTTTCTAGATTTATCAGGTACAAAATGGCATCATTTGCAAATAAAACCAACTTTTGTTGATTAGCATACCAATTATATCCTAGCATTTTGAAGTCCTTTATTTTCTTTATCAATGGCTTTAAATACAAAGTAAATAAAGGGAAAAGAGGATACCTCTGCTTGGTTCATCTGTTCAGACACAGCTTATCAAAGAGCAACCAACCCACTTTAATTCTTACCTCCAATCCTTCATATACCCTCTAATTAGCCTTATTATCAGGGAATGCAAATGCTTCCAATTCCCTACAAAATCATAACTTACTCTGTCATGTGCCTTCTCTATATCAAGACACACCAACAGCAGTGGTATTTTCTTATATTCTGCTTCCCTGTGGATCATCATTGTTCTATTAATATTGTCAAATATTTGCCACTCCTCCACAAAACCACTCTGATCCACATCTATCAATTTTGGCAACACTTTTACCATTCTTTTAGCTAGACATAAACACTTTCTAATCATGGTTTAAAATTGAAATGGGTCTGTATGAAGCTGGGTCTAATGGGTTGTTACTGTCCTTGGGTAATCAGTTACCCCAGCTTAGTTACAAGATGCTGGTACACCCCCTCATTTTAAAATACTGTTAAAATCTTCTAGATCTTGATCACTTTTTTGTCATCTAACTTTCACACTTGCACAGAAATGTCATCTGCTCCTGGAGACTTTCCTGACGATTGATTTTATATATATATATATACACACACACACACACACACACACACACACACACACACACACACACACACACACACACACACACACACACACACACACACACACACACACACACACACACACACACACACACACACACACATATGTGTGTGTGTGTGTGTGTGTGTGTGTGTGTGTGTGTGTGTGTGTGTGTGTGTATGATCACCATTTTTATCTCATCCTCTCCTGTCTTAACTGCTAATTGTTGACCTTTATCTTCCTTTAATCTTGGACTAATTAACTCTTCCATTAATATTTCCATTCATGCTCTTTCATGGTTCCTATATTTCTCTGGTTTATACAAATGTTCATAACACTTCCAAAGTACCTCTAAAAATTCAGTAGCAGCTTGGTTATTTTTCTTGTTATAGGCTCCCTAGGTTTGGCAACGATCCTTTCTAATTACTTCTGCCTAAGCCATTGTACTAAAAGTGCTTGTGCTCTGTAGTTATGGAAAAATAGTTGCTTAACAGCAATCTTTCTAAACTCATGCATATTATCCAAATACTTCCTTATTTTCAATTTAGCACTCTGCATTTGCTCCTCTTCTTCTTCTTTGAGATTCCCCTTATTCTGCAATACTTTAACCTTTGTAAGCCTCTCTAAATAATCCCTATTACTTCTTAATTATGATTCATTCTCTTTCATTTCTGTCCAATTTTAAACATTTTCATTTGACCACACTCAGTAGCTATTCCTTCTGAAGAAATTTCTGTCTTCTCTAATAACTGTTGAATAATTGCTACTACCCATTCCTTGAATTCCTCTCTTTTTAACAGGTAGATAGGAAGACATCAGTGTCTCATTTTTATTTCATTACCCTGCATTTGTATGTTACTTTTTATTGGCGATTGATCTGAAATGGTTATTGGAGCTGCATCGAAGCCTTCAATTAAATGTGCATGGTCTTGTGAAATATAATTTTTGTTCAGTCTAGCTCTGATATTTTACCTTGGAGAATAATATATAAATTTTGTCAGGAGTTCCTACTACTAAATTCACATCTTCTGTATCAAATTATTAATGAATTTCATCAGAAATCTACTCTCATCTGTTATATTTTTCCTTGCTATGTCTCTCAGATACATCCTCACTTTTGTACATCAAGTTCCATTTCCCACTTATCAGTAATATTCTGTGATGAAAGCTAATAATTTCTCCCCAAATTTTCTTAACCTCCATAATATCAGTTTTTGGTGGAATATAAATGTGTACCAGTGTAATCTTCCTCCATTGACAGTAGCTTGTTACTTCCAGAAATTTACCATTATTGTCTTTTTTTTCTTTTTATCACTATTAAAATCCCTCTAACAATCAGTATTATTACTCATGTTTTCCTTTATCCCTGATATTCTGTTGAATATCTGTCTTGAAAACCTTTCTTTGTCATATTCATATGCTCTTTTCTTTCCAACTGTATCTCCTGGAGCATTACTATTTGCACTCTGCATTTATTAATATAATGTAATACTATTTCCTTTTTGTCTATACATGTAATGGCATTTACATACAAAGATAATATAGATAGAGTAGCCATTATGACAGATAGCTATTTTTCCCACCTATTATAAATGACAGTTTTTTTAATGTTTATTTCCAACATTTGTCTTACATGCACACGTTAATGTCTGACAACCTGATCTTTTATACAGCATTTTTTTCCTCATGTACATTTGAACCTATCTTGCATGTTCAAGACATCTTGCTTTAATGTAATCTCTCAAGCAAAAGACTAAACACATTTTAAAAGCACCCCCCATTCCCTAGTAACCTATAACAAACAGATAGAACTTGAACATTTTCATTAAGTGGTGTTTAAACTTTCAGACAGGAACAGTTGCCCCAAATTTTCAGCTGCACCAACAGGTATTACCTAATCTAAAATTGTTACCCATGCTAACGTGCAAGTTACAACCTGTATTCCCCATCACACTGATTGATATGTGTTCTTATCTCTATTCCTCTCTCACATGTGAAAAAACAGCTTGCATCCTTTCAGGAATCATTAACTTTTATCTCCAAGGAAAAGTTCACTGGCTACTTTTAAATAAAACTAAATTGTGCACTGTTCAATTAAATGATTTAAAGAGTTAAGACTGATGGAGAAGCTAATATTTTTATTCACTTCTCATAATTTCAAACTTTATTTTTCACTAAACAGCTTGTCTGTGTACCTTTAAATTTTGCACTTCCCACAATAAAAATGCGCAGAACTCTTGAGAATAATTGCTTGTACCTGAAGATAAATTGACTCCATGTAGAAGTAGTCAGCAATGGGGAAAAACAGCTAACAACTTTGTATATGTATGAGAGAGTCCCATGAACAACTGCCTTCAGCTATAGACTTCTTGAGGACAATTGCTAATGGAAAATAAGCAAGCTAATATATTTGTAGGTATAACAGATTTAGTATGTTTCATGACTTTTATCATTCCATTTTATTTTTCATGCCTATTTGCTTACAAAAAATTGTTTATAGCTTAAGCCAATGACATTAATCTAGACATCCACCCTTGTGAAAACAATGAAATTATATTACTTTTTATTTGCTCCTTAGCCTGTTCTACATCCAAAAATGTTGTTAATCCCCCAGGAAAAAAATATTCTGAAGGAAGCTGATACAGCAGCTTGAATTTCACTCCTGCCTCCCAACATTCCTGATTAATGGGATCATTTTGCTTCTCTTCTGCCAGGTGTACAGTGAATAATCATTTTCCACAAACATCCTGCAGTCTCCAGTTTTTAATAATTTTCCTTTCTGTCACAGTTTTGTCAGAATCAACTCTTTCTGCTGTTATGATTGCATCTTTACTAATACAGGCCTTGACTGTTTTTTCGTGGCAAGGTTTGGAGCATAAAATCAGTATGCCCTTTCAATTATCAAATCCTGCTGTGGAACATCAGTCCAGTTGCTTATCTGTGCTTTCATAAAATTAATACTCTCTGTACAATCCAGTTTCTCTGGTACACCAGAAAATCTCATTTTTTCTGCATGCTCTGTCTTCTAACGCTACTATTTTTTGAAACAGCTCTTCTTGAGAAGCCTCACATTCATTTGGCCTTTTCTTTCAAGATGTAGGGAACACACATTCATTCTAGTTGTGATTGATGAATGGGGGGGCTGTTTCATTTAAATTAAGTACTCAGTGAGTGGACACGAGCGCAAGGAAAACTAAACCATAATTGTAACTATGTTAACAATAATATTCAACAAGCTACTGGAACAAGGAATGATTCCTGAGTCCTGTAAATTATCATGAATTACTACTGTTTGTAAGAGGGGACAGAGAGATCAACTTCAGAATTATAGGCCAATCAACCTGACAGCATTAATTTGGAATGTTTTGACAGATGTTTGTTGGACAGTATAGAAAGTTCTGACAATAATATAGCAGTATTTGATATTGAGCTACATGTTTCATCAAGGTGAGATCGACATTGGGTAATTTAATATGTTTCTGTGATTATATTACAGAAGCACTGGATCTGAGTTTTTGCCCAGGTACAATTTTCCTGGATCTAAGGCTTTTGACAGCATGACTCATACAGTCATTATAAAGTGCCTAATGAAGTATAAAATTAATAGTTATAAGACGGATTGGAAATTGGCCTTTGGGTAGGAAGCAGTGTGTGAAGATCTATGGTACTCATTCAAATCTCTTAGATATGAAAGTTGGGGTTCCCCAAGCATCCGTCTTGGGTCCTGTATTGTTTATTTTGTACTATCTACATTTCCTAGTAATAAAAATTATTGTATACTTAAGTATGCAGATGATTGTAAAATTTGATTTATATTGCAAACAGCATCTAATGTGGATGAGTTAAATCAATATTTAAACTCAGTCAGCACTTGGGCCACTGATACTGATACAGGGCTATTATTTAGCACAGATAAATGTAAGATTATGTACTTTTCTAATAAAATTATTAGACAACCAATACATTCAAAAACATCTGAATGATAGGAATCTAAGGAATACAAAGCTCTAGGAATGCTAATCTCTTCTAAATGTTCCTTTAATGCACATTCTGAATGAATAGTAGCCAGAGCCATTAAATATATGGACTATTTGTTGTGTAATTTATCAACAAGAGATGGAAATGTGTTATTACAGGTATAGAAGGCATATATAAGAACACTTTATAGAATATAATAATTATTTTTGTGCTTACTAGAGGACAATCAAGAAGGCTAGAGGGAGCTCAAAGGAAATTTACTAAAAAATACTGAAGTTAAGTAATATGGATTATGAACAAAGATGTGCAAGATTGAGATTATTTCTTTTTTTTTATAAGTATATTCCTGCAAAATTGATTTTGGCCTATATAATATTTCATGATCTGATTTTGCAGGCCATGTTTAATAATGACATCAATAGTTGTGGAAAAGCACATAAACATAAGAATATGCAGTTTGTAATTAAAACGGGTAGTACTATGATGAGACTTCTGTATATCACTGTAAAGGTTACAAAATTATGGAATAACATACCACTCAATGTAAAACAGTCCAAGACTTTAACTTTCAAGGGGAGTCTGGGCACATGGGCTGAGAGTAAAGTTTATATTCCATAGTTGTAAGAATCAGTGCTTCTTTATGGTTATAAGACCTAAATGCTATTTATGAACTTATGAACTTATTTCGACCTCTGATGTTTGCAGTTTTATCACTTCACCTGAATAGATATTTGAAGCATCTTTTATTTTTCCAGCTTTTTTTTTTTTATTTCAGCTGGTAGTGCTTCAATGTTTCATGTATTTTAATCCCCTCTGAGTATACTTCATTTTTTTTTATTTCCTCTAAATTACCAGGAGCCATCTCTTCTACCAAAGCTGAAGCTTGAACAGCTTTTTGTTGAACAGCTGCAAGATTCTTCCCAGCCAGTGTTTTTTGTTCACCTTCAAAAAGGCCATAAAGAAGCAGCTCCTTTAAGATAAAAAAGATGGCACGCTCTCATGAAATCAGACTACTCCCTTTCTTCCTCAGGATATATACATAACATATATGATACTCTAAAGAGTAAAAAGAATAATTCTGTCATGTCTGATCCTTCACTAAACTATATATTTCATCTCTTTAAAATGTTACCTAATTCTTTTTAAGTATTTTTACTGAGGCATATTTTTCAATTGTACTAATAAATCATTCCACAGTGGGACAGTGCAATGAATGACCCCGTTCATATGCTAAGTATAGTTAAAATGACCTAAACAAATTCCACTTTTAGATTTACAGATTTAATTTAGTAACTAAACATGGCACACTCATACAATACACAGATGATTCGACCATCATCTGCTCAGCCCAGTCCCTACCAAAACTGCAAAAAGTCACACAGGAAGCCTTTTCCTCTGTTGAAACATGGTTATCTGATGCCCAATTAATACTCAACCCAAACAAATCTAAACTACTCATCTTCCAACCCACCAAAAATACTCAAAACAACTCTCACTTTAACATCAGAGCAAAAGACAACACCACTGTATACCCAACTGAACACACCAAATTGCTAGGAGTGGAAATAGACAATAAACTAAAATTTGACATTCACATATCCATGACCATAAAAAAGTCCACAAAAAACTAGGAGCGTTATACAGAAATAAGCAATTTCTCACCAAAGCAGCAAAGATTTCAATAGCAAATTCCCACCTTATCTCCACCCTACTTTATGCCTCTCCAATATATACCAGCCTAAGGCAATGTGATCTAAACAAGCTAGAGACCTGCTACAACAAAATCGCCAAATTCGCCACAGGGGCATCCTACCGTAGTCACCACTGTCTCTCACTTGCTGAACTGGGCTGGCTTGAACTCCCTCACCTCCTTCAGTGGTACCAACTCTCACTCGCCCAGAAACTAGTAAACCATCCGCTAAATGTCCCATCCCTCCAGAATCTACTCCAACCCTATAGCATCACCAGACCACTAAGATCCAGCAACAAAAATCACTTGCAGATCACTAAAGTCAATAACTCTGCTGGTGAAGCACTATTCTCTTGCGCCATAGCCAAATTATGGAACTCACTCCCACCCACAATTACCTCCGTACCATCATGCACCCACTTCAAAACTTTACTAAAAGCGCACCTAAAAACATGCTGGCTATGCCCTTGCAACTCCTACTCTAATATCATCCACCCCATCCAACCACTACCTTTCTTTCCACTCCACTAACTACCTTGATTATAGCAAGCTCAGATGCTCATAAGCCTAGTACTTATTATACAGCAGGAACTTCTCATTGTAACATTTGTTAACGTCTGTTATGTACTTCACAGATAAAGATTCTAGTTGATGTACTATGTTCTTCATCTGTAAATATGTTGTAAATAATTGCTATGTTAAATTGTTAATCGCTATATAATCCAATGTAACTACTGTCTGTTTATTTTACTGTGGAGCTTTTCTCCCCGGGCCTCTACTGAAAATGGACCTACGTCCAGTCGGACACCCCCGGTCAACAAATTTAAATAAATAAATAAACAAATAAATAATTCTTGTAGATAACCCAAGATTATCAAACCAATTGACTCATATTGTTCCAAAATATTACTATGTCTCTTTTACTTCTTTAGTAGGCTTGAGAATAAAATCAAATGTTTCAGTCTACTTGCAACAGTAAGGCTAACAGCAGATCACTGACTGACAGGAGAATAAATTTATCTTGCATTTATGATTCAGAGAGATAGAGCCAATCACAGTAATTGATGGATTCAAACCACTGCCCTTCTCAGCCATCTAAAGAATGGTAGGTGACAGCTATACAATTTTTTCACTAAATGTAGGTTGTTCTGTTAATCACATGCACTAAAATGCATGTTTGCTACAATATTACATGCTACTGCCTCTTGCAAACGTTTGTTTTGTATAACTGTGTACTATAATGCAAATAATATTACATTTTTATGCACAAAATTGTTAAGCTGTACAGACTTATGCAAAACATGTTACCGTTAAATGTTCTTACACTGTGAATAGCCTGTCTTGGTTTGTACTGTGTGTAGTTCACCTTTTACTCTTTATTGGGGTATGGATTTGAGTTGGTGTTAATAGTTAAAATGTGCATTTCACAGACATAAGATACAGAGTATGATTCTCACCTCTGGGAAGTTGGCTAGACTTAAAATGGCTTGCAAGGGCAGCTAGCCTGGTACTTACCTATGAGCTTATAAACCTTTGATTATAGATATAGATAGTTCTGCTTACTATATAGTTGGAGCTTTTCTTCCAGTTTCTTGTAAGAGAAAACATGTTTGTTACTAATTTATTATTACCTAGTTAAAAAAATAAAACAGTCTCTGCTCCTTCTACATTACATTTTCTTCACCTGTATTTCATTTTTTTTTCTTCTTTCTATACTATATCTTTTGCAGAATAGTTTCTTCTCAAGTTTTTCCTCAGATTGCCAGAACTGCAGACCTACTCCTGTAGTAAGCAGACAAATAATTATCAACGTATTATAATGAGGCACAAACAGATCTTGGTGTTTTGGTTTCAAACAACTGAAAAACAGGTGCGGGAATCACACAGCAACTGCTGCTTTCTTTCTGTGTGGCCCTGAATAAATCAAACAACTTTTCTTTGCTTCACTTCTCTGTAAAATGCTTCCTGTTCTAGCACACTGTAATCCCATACTACTTTGCAAAACTTTGTCACATATTTACTTTTATTTCCATGACTACGAGAAACTTCAACACACAGCTTGCGTAAAAATCTTATAGAAAACTCAGTCTTCTTATCTTTGTCCCATAAACTAAGTACATAATCTAACTGAAAGCTAACAGTTTACCTTTATTCTGACTTAATATGGAGTCTGTAAATATACAAGAAAGTTATCACAGCATTTTTAAAATAAGAATTAAAGTCACTTTTCACTGAGTACAAGTAAAGCAAGTGACACATAGATCAGCATGTCACGCAGGAAAGCCCCTGTACTGTGAATGAGCAGTAATTTCCGAAGCTGTGTCAGCAGCAGCACACTTAGCAGGAACGTTACTGTTGCAGGGGATAACTGATCATACTGCAGCAAGTGAAACAAAACATGATATGTAATGGAGGAAGGTGATGCTAGCTGTATAGCTATGATACCATCAGGGTGAAGGGTGGATACCATCAGCAGAACAAAACACTAAGCAGGACAATGTACAACAAGAATGAGGTTGGACAAGTGCAGAAAAGTAACACTTTTCTCTGAGTAAATGTTTGCCCTTAACTGGGTATGATAATGACCAAAATTAGCTAAGTGATTATGAGGCACTCTGCTCATGACTTTAAAAGCCAAATGATGTGCCTGTATTTAACAGCTGTTCATTGACAAATGGGTTATTTCTGATAAATTCAATCTCATGAAAGCTCTTTTTTTGTTCTGAAATGAGTTGTCTGTCACAGTCTTTTTGAGACAGATATATACATACTGAAAGGGATATCTGTTTTGTCAAGTAGTCATTTTGTGACAAGAGCATTATTGTTGTTTTTTGTTCCAGCAGAGAATGTGCGCTTACTGAGATCAGCTAGGCAGAAAATGCAATAAACAGAATATTATTTATGAAATAAAGTTCCTAAAGATCTGTGAAAACTATTTGATTTGTTTGAGCTTCATATTCATTTTCTGTTTCAGTCATGCTAAAAGTTATTTTAGATTGCAATATTGGGGGGGGGGCTGTCCAGGTGTTCAGAAAAGACGTTGCATGTTTCTCCTCATAGAGTGTCCCTCCGGTGGTGGCATCAGGTCACTGAACACAGCCATCTAAAATAAGAATAGTGCTACCTCTCTCCCTGGGAGCTGGTTATGTTATTATTATTTTTGTGTACATTTTTTATACTATTCCTGCTTCTTAAACTTTCTAAGTATCAACACTGGGTTATCTGATTTTGGAGTATTGCATTATTATTTAAATGGGTCTTGACTGCATTGTAATTTTCAAAACAGTTTAATGAAATGGGATTATAACTTAACAAAGCTTGTTTGGGTGTACTTTGGGATCTTGTAGAGGTGGGGGGATTGGCACCTGGACCCAAAGCTAATAAGATGTTCATCACAAAATTGGCCTAATGGTTCCCCTTCCTGTAAATATGTGAACCATTTGTTCCTTTGTCGGGGGAAGAGCATTCTGGCCCATTTGTTCTCTAGAGGAGGTGAGAGTCATGTGATAGGGGCCGAGCCAGTCTGTAGACTGTCAGTCTATCCCTTCCCCTTTGGAAGCTTTGCAAGCTTCAGTACAGCAGCCTCAGGAGGTGATGGTGCGTCCATGCATGTGCAGTCTTCCAACTAAATGACGCATTAGGTTCCTCATGCGCTAGAACAGTTCTTCTGAATTCCTACAGGTGTAGCCAGTGCAGTGAGTTAAGCCACTTCTCACCCCCCCCCCCAAGGATGTGTTGGTCGCTCACTCTTATCCTTCCCTGCCCAATACCTCCAGCACACATGCTGAAAATGTTCATTACCTGTTCTAATCCTTATTGATGCATGATGTCAAAATTATTAGTTTAGAATGTTAACAGTTTGCATATCCATGAAAAGGACTTGTGAGTGTAGGTACATTAGATACTTTCCTTCTCAAGGAGTTTGCCCTCAAGAAGCACATTTAGATGAACAGGAGTGTGTCAGACCCGAAAAAAGAGGCTATCAGGAAAGCAATTTTTCAATCATTACAGGGGAGAAAATGTAGGGAGGTGATTATTCTCCTAGCACATGGCTGCCCTTTGTTACTGAAGGTATCCAAGTAGAACATTTAGGCAAATAGGTTATACTCAGGACCTGCTTTGGGTCATTTAGACTGACACATTATACAATATATTTACTTCCAGGAATAAATCAGGCTGAGCTAATGGTGGTACAGGGAAAAATGTTGGCAGTTTGAGAGGGTATACTGTTAATACTTATATTACAAGGTACCACACACAGAACACGCTTCCTCATTTACTGTAGTTTGATGGCCGTAGCAGATGTTTATAGAGCAAAGGATTTTGCTAAGAATGCTGGCATTTACCATACTTCACCCTAAAAAAAATCTAGATTTGGTAAGGCAATATTAACTAGGGAGTACCTTTACGTGTTATGGACTGTGGAAACCTTCAGACTATGTGTATTCGACTCTGTGGTTCAAGTAAAAGGCATAAAATCCCACTATTATAAAGTTAACACATGTTGCTGTGCTTACAAAAACTTTAAAGGATCATTTATTTATTTATTTATTATTTATTTGACATTTGGTTACTGGGAAAGTCTGACTGGGTTAGAAACACATTTTTCAGTGGAGGCCCAGGGAGAAAAACTCCAGTACAATGAAAGAAATAAAATAACATCTTTACAAAATTTGCCAACAGAAGAAAAAACAGATAAGCAAAATTACAATATGTTGTCAAAAGAGTTAATGCATACATTTTACATATAACTGAGAAAAAAAGAACAAGCATTTTCTAGAAGAAAAATATAAAACAAAGCTTAAGGGTTACAAATGAATGGTAGTGGTACATGTTGTAGAGGTTGCCTAAGGAAAAAACAACCTGATTAGACAAACTGGAAATGAAGAGAAATTATAGAAATGGTCAGGATAATTAAGTTAGTGCAAGAATCCTTAGCTGTTAGTAGAAGTGGAAGAGGTGTAGATGGAGTTGAAAATAGGGACAGTGCAGATGATGGCGAGTGTTGGGAGAAAAAGGAAGGGTATCTGGTTTAAAAGCCCACGTTTGCATTTGTTCCCTGCCTTTCCTGTAACTAGTCTAGTCCAGGTACAGATTTGCTGTATCCAGGACTCTTTGCAAGCTTCTGAGCCCCCAAAGGCTTTCTGTGTTGGAGGGAAGCTTTCTAGTTTATCAGTGTGAGTGGTAAGTACTAGGTAGCTTATCTACCACAAGAGGAGTGTTTTTTGGCCCAGAAATTGTAGTTTTTTGACCATTTGGGCAGTTTTTCCATGTCTTTCAACTTTTTGGTTTAAAAGCCCACATCTTCTCTTGTTTCCTACCTTTCCTGTAACTAATCTAGTCCAGATACAGATTTGCTGTATTCAGGACTGTTTGTAAGCTTCTGCGCAGTGCCAAAGTCTGCTCTTCAAATTTTCCCTTAGATCTGCTAGTTCTCTCCTCTCCTGCACTTTTACTAGCTTGTTAGTTTAGCACTTTACCAGACTTCTTGTAGCAATTATTGTAGTACACAAAAGTGCTACCAGCACTAAATGTTCTACAAGGAAACAGCTCCAGTACTTATTAATGCCCACCCCTCCAGGCATATCTATAGGTCAGTTCCCTGTGCTTTCTCCTATTAACCTGGTGAACTTGGGCGTCCTGAGGCAATGTAGCAACTTCCTCATGTACACTGACAACCCTCTCCTCTTACCCCCCCAACACTCAGACTTGTGAGAGATACACTTATATATCCAAATTGGAAGCCACGCACTCTCCAGCCAAGACCGGAATAGCTGGTCAAGAGGAGAAGGTCAACACTTGCACCACACCACATGGAACACATAGCCCTCCAGAACACACACCAGCATTGCCTTCACATAAAAACACAAATCACACACCCACCTTCGCGGTGGCTCTCAATAAAAATCTAACCAAACAGCGGAGACCTCCAAGGCAGAAATGCACTCAACCACCACAACACAACACTAATCACGAGACACATAACTCTCCTAAACAGTGTGCCACTCAACCAAAGTCCCTGAGGCAAAACAGCATGCCCAACACACTAGTCATAGGTGACTCGATAGTGAGGCACACTGATATCCCAATCACTAGGTTGAATAAGGAGAAAGTAACAGTCGGCTGCCTGTCAGGTGCCAGGATCTGCCACATAACACATGCACTCAGGTCCCTCAACAACAGGTGCAAATATGACTCTGTCATTGTACATGTGAGTGTGAATGACCTGAGACATACCTCCCTGTACTACATGAAAAGAGACATGGAGGAGCTCTCAGATTATGTAGCCCAGACGGGTATGACCCTAGCCCTGAGCAGCATCCTACCATCACTCAGAATGATACCACAGTACAAGCAGAAAATGACTGATTTCAACAATTGGCTAAGTTTCTGGTGTCATTCTAAGGGGATCCAGTATCTGTCTGCCTGGGATGACATGATTGACAGACCTCGATGCTTTGCCAGAGATGGCCTGCACTGTCACCCCTGGGCTTCTGGATACTGGCCAAGGCTCTTGCCACCCCTATAGTGCCTTTTTTAGGCAGTATTCCAAAGACCAAATTACCACCATAACAGCTACAAACAAATGCAATTTGAGGGTCATGCTGCTAAACGTTAGAAGTCTAAATTTGAAAATGCACTTGCTCGAAGTACTCCTTAAAATGGAGAACATCGACATTTGTGCTGTAACAGAGACCTGGTTCAAGGCAGTAGAAAAGCACCCCTGCACTATCAGGCTACAACTCATTCCACACCTTTCAGCCCCAGAACTTGGACCGAAGCTCCAAAGGCGGTGGTGTTTCCATATTCATAAAGGATGCGCACACCTCCAGACTGGTAGCCCAACATAACGCATCTGAGATACTTCAGGTGCAGCTAACATTGGGTAAGACAGCAATTCAGGTTGTAGCCTGCTATAGGTCCCCAACCATGTCCCAAGATTCACACTCCACATTCCTAAGCACCCTGGAGAATATTAGGGTCCAACTTAACACTCTCATACTGAGTGACTTCAACTACCCCTCCATTAACTGGGAAAACTACTCATGTACCAATGCATTTGCCCAACGCTTTCTGGAATTCATTAACTCATTCACTCCAGAGCAGCTCTGAAAAAGCTGCCTGCTTAATTCCACCATAGGAACAACAGTGCAGCCTGAGCTCATTTTAGGAAAATCCATTTCTAATACCATACAGAAAACAAATGTTCATAACTCTTTAACTATAAGAGCTAGACTAAAACTGTAAACGCAAAAGTTGTTCAGCAGACACTGACCTTTCCAACAGTGTAAATGCTGATAGTGCATATCAAAGTCATTATTAAATATTTGGCAAGAAATATTGATATTTTGCATATTTTTTAACTTTTTGGAAAAGTAAAGCACAATATCTTGGTCGATGTACCATGCAGACTCATACAATTTGAATTTAATTTGTTAGTATGAATGTCAGCTTTAAAATGATACATTAACCATTACTGTGTGATGCTTCTTTCTTGAGATATTCACAGAAATATGATTAATATATTATTTCTCATAATTGATAAATAAACAAAGCATAATATCTCATCACCTGTAAAAGACAGAGCCTACATATCAGTGTAGAAGTTGTGTATTTGAATGTCAGCTTCAAAATGATGCATCATTTGTGTGATCACCATGCTCCCTTGCAATAATGAGAAGTATTGGAAATGTATAATTTTCATAATCGTATAAGACTAAACAAACTGTGATATCTGTACATGTGTACAGAGCACAGACACAGTTCATTTTACCATCTTGTAAGGAGTACACTGTCTTCAAAATGAGGTATTACTTGACACACTGACATGCTCCCTTGCAAAGTTATTTAGCAAAATATGAAAAAATCATAATTTCCATAACCTAAGTCCAAAACAAACGTTGGTAATTGTACATGTGTACAACATACAGGCACAATTATTTTACCATATTGAAACTAGCAATACTGTCTTCAAAATGAGGTATTACTTGGCACATTCAGATGCTCCCTTGGCAAAGGTATTTACCAAATTATGAAAAAAAAAATCATAATTTCCATAACCTAAGTCCAAAACAAACTTTGGTAATTGTACATGTGTACAACATACAGGCACAATTATTTTACCATATTGAAACCAGCAATACTATCTTTAAAATGAGGTATTACTTGGCACATTCAGATGCTCCATTGGCAAAGGTATTTACCAAATTATGAAAAAAAAATCATAATTTCCATAACCTAAGTCCAAAACAAACTTTGATATCTGCACATTTGTACAACATACAGGCACAATTCTTTTACCATGTTGAAACCAGCAATACCATCTTCAAAATGAGGTATTACTTGGCACATTGACATGCTCCCTTGCAAAGTTATTTAGCAAAATATGAAAAAAAAATCATAATTTCCATAACCTAAGCCCTAACAAAACTGAAATCTGTACATGTGCACAGCATTCAGAAGCAGTTGTTTTACCATGTAAACACATATGATTGTAAATATACACATTCTTGGTGTAGCCAACATACTGCTGAATAGGTACATGTAAAGAGAAAAAGCAAGGTAAGGACCACCACTCCACTAATGAACCCAGGACAGTCATGGGACTTCAGTGGCAGGCAAGGCCATCTCATCTGTCCAATAGCTGTGCTGGCTACCCACTCGGACAGCTTATACCACTGCAGTCTCCCGACCTCCTTCAGTGTCAACAGTCTGCCTTACCTATGCCTTTTCTCCTTACATGTGTCCATTCAGCAATGAACCTAAGGGATCAAGTTATGTATTAGTAAGCCCTTCCTGTCATCTAAACTCTACACTTGCCTGATAAAAGCAGACTAAAAAAAGAAGTATTGCAGGATGGTCACTGACATATTAGATTGTACGTGGTAGCACTCTCCTGAAACAGTTGTTCTTTCTCAGCATCCTCACCAGCTCCTTACCACAGTTATTTGTCAAACTCAGATAAATATATTTTACACAACACATTTCATAATAGAGTTTTACTTACTATACTAGTCCTACTTGGTCATGGGTGTTTTCCATTCTTCCCATAAGCTGCATGTTACCAATCCTGCGTAGCTCTCATCACGCCATTGTGGAGGTTGGTCAAGAACAACGCAGTGCCCTCCTCAGTTAGGTGAACGCCATCCCTTCTGAACAGGTGAACATCTTCCGCGGTGATGCTTTCATGTCAGATTGTAGATCCACCGACCCTCTGCATCAAGCCATGCATGAAGCCATTCTGTAAACGTCTGGCCTTGTGAGCTGCCCGTTGACTGTTTGCTGTATTCCATATCTGTTGAGGAATTATATCAGACCACACAAAATGACAACGTGGCCAACAAGACTTCAGGTGTTCAAAAATTGCTGTGATTTGAAACCGTAGCCTTCCAAGTGGTTGACTGATGACATCATTCCCTCCAATGTGCAGCACAAGAATGTCAGGCTCAGGGTAGATGGAACACTTCTCTTCCAACAACTCCAGTAGTCCACTCCAATGCGTACATCTTCTTGCAATTCAGTATACCTTCACACTGGATGTGGGGAAGCTCAAGTTGTACCGGTTTTCAGTTTGGGAGGCATGGCTGGCAGCCCAGTGAATGTAGGAATGGCCACATACCAACCACACTCTCACTTGTCGTTGTCCTGGTCGGGAAGCCATGGTAGTGTTAGAAGATGGACAAACCTGCAGAGGAAAGAAAATGCAAACATTATTACTGATATTTGACAGCTGTATTAGAAGACTACATATATATGTATATCATATGCGTTACCTGGTTAGCCCATCCAAATCTTCCATCCTATCCACAGGGGCAGTATTCTTTGCATTAGGTACATAAGTGGTGATGACGCTTCAGAGGTACATACCTAGTACCCGTGAAAACACCAAATTGCACACAATGACTGACAAGGGGGCACAGAAAGGACACATGTAAAGAGAAAAAGCAGGGTAAGGACCGCCACTCCACTAATATGCCAAGGACAGGCATGGGGCACCAGATGTTGGTTATCTGAAGTGTATCATAGCTGTGATGGCTGCCCAATCAGACTGCTGGAGGGTGGCTTAATGGTTAAGGTGTTTGCCTTGCAAGCACAAGGTGCAGGGTTTGAGTCTCACAAGGGATAATTGGCTAGGCTTAAAATGGCTCGCAAGGGCAGTTAGCTTAGTACTAATCTATGAAACTAAAACTATGAAACTATTGCCTCACGACCTCCGTCAGTGTCAGCAGTCTGCCTTACCTCTGCCTTTTTTCTTTACATGTGCCCATTCAGCACTGGACCTAAGGGATTCAAACTGAATAAATGACATAAATGAAAGTGATGTGGAGGGAGGGGTGTATTGCAATGACTGCAAGTGGAGAAACAGCCAAATCTGAGTTGTGCATTGATCAATGTGATAACAACTTCTAGTTATGTGAATAACAGTGACAGCTGATGACAGTTTTGCCTGAAAAGTGATAATGACCCAGTGCTACATTGTAACTGCACTGTACTAATGACTTGCAAAGTTATGCATGCTCAGACACAGGTGATAACTGCCTGTTGAGTAGGCATTCATTATATTACCTTCTGCAGTTGTTATGTTACACAGAGTCATTATAATGTGTTAGGACAAGGACATTGTGATTCACTTAATCAGTAAAAATAGTATAACTGTTATTACTGATCTCCTCATAAAGATAGCCCCTTCACAAGCAAATAATACCCTTTATCTCACGTCGACAACTATTGAGTATAATCAGAAATAAGCCAAGCAAAAATTTTCAAACTTATCTGACTGATCTGTCTACATATTAATCCAAAAAGTAGTAATTCATGCTGTCACTTAACCATCCCTCTTGTACAGTAACACAAAAGTACAAAAGGCAGAAATATTGTCCAAAATATCTGGTTGAGCAATGGCAACATTCAGATGTAAAGAATTATAAATAAATAAAAATTATGTAAGCTGCAAAAGTTTTATGGAGTCAAGGAAATAAAGGAAGTAATGGTCATATCAGGTTTTCTTTGTATACTGTACCTTTTAGTTACTTTTGACCAGCTACTATACAGACAGGGACTAAAGGTGGTTGTGTAGGACTCATGGCACATCAAACAGGACAATTAACTTGAGCTTCTCCATCTTCAAAGTACCATAAGCCAAATCCCATAGCACTTACTTGCAAGATATATGTCCCCCTCTGTGACCCAGGAAACCCATGTATTATTGGAAACACTGACCATGCAACCCAACAGCTAAACCAAAATAAATAACAGCCACCCTTGGTGGAATCACAACATTAATAGGCTGTGTAACAGAAGGAAGAAAATCATGGTCAAAAGTAGGAGGTGCAGCACCCAGCAACATAAAAGCCATCTAAAACTAAACACATCTGAAGACAAATAAAATCTAGCAAAGCCAAATCGGAGGTACATTTCTCTTACCAGGCCAAGGACAACCACAAGGCATTCTTAAACTATGTGCACATCCTCAAATGAAACAGTGCCACAAATGCTCTCCATAAAGGACTAACACAGACAAATAACTGGCTTCTGAGCCATGGACTAACACAAAATTGCCAAGAAATACATAACAGTATCCCCCAGGAAGTCAGCCAGCCCTTGCAACTGTCATATTGATACCACATGCCTAAGACTTGACTCAGCAGTCAGGGACTTGGGGGCACACACAGACATTAATCTAGCCTTTGACCATCACATGTCTACACTAGTGAGGAAATCATTCTATGTTTTGCAACGTACAAACAAAGGTAAGGTATCTCAAGTTCAAGGAAGTCAATGTTCCACTTTATTCAGCATTCTTCAGACCAATCAAGTACAATGCCCCCTATAATCAGGCATATCCAACAAGTGAATCATCGACAGAGGTTCATCAGTAAAAGAACACGTCATACTTCTGACAGATACACAAAACACACAGCATCACAACTACCCATTCTAAAGACTTAAACCTTGATTGTGGTATAAATAGGACAGTATTCATCTGAACTGTAAAAATTCATTAAAAATGTATTATATAAAAAATCCTTATATGTAATAATGCATATTGGCCTACTAATGCATACAATTATTTCTGGTCTGAGCAACACTTTAAAAATACTGCAGATAGTAACATAACTGTGATCAGGTTTGAAAAACTACTCTGAATAAAGTAACAGAGCATTATGTACAAGAACCAAATGAAACATTCCTCACAATGACCCCTTCATTAGTATATCCGAGTATACACAAGCTCTAAAATGAAACATTTGCCACGTGACTCCTGCAGTAGTATGTCCAAGTATGCACAAGCACCCAAATGTAACAGTTGCCACGATACCCGTTTAGTACTATTTCCAAGTATATACAAGCACCAAAACGAAACATTTGCCATGTGACCCCTTGAGTAGTATGTCCAAGCATCCTCAAGAACCAAAATGAAACACCTCTGGACATGTTAGCTGCTATTTACCATACATAAACCACATTTCCCTGTAAAAATGCTTGCTGCTATCACAACTAAATAAACTGAGTGGAATTTACAAAACTAGTCCTGTCAAGTATGCACAAGCACCAAAATGAAACATTTGCCACTTGACCCCTTGAGTAGTATGTCCATGTATGCACAAGAACCAAAAGGAAACAGTTGCCACAAGACCCCTTCAGTACCATGTCCAAGTATGTACAAACACCAAAATGAAACATTTGCCACGTGACCCCTGCAGTAGTATGTCCAAGTATGCAAAAGCACCAAAAAGGAAACATTCCCCCCAACGGCCCCTTCACAAGTATGTCTGAGTATGCACAAGTACTAAAATGAAACATTTGCCATGATCCCCCTTCAGTAGTATACCCAAGCATGCACAACATATTTCCTTTCCTCATCTTAGTGTTCATGGTAGAGACAGTTTGTAAGCATGGGTAAGTGCCAAGGAGTGTGTTAGTTCAAGCACATCTCTCATATAAAATAGCAAATTCATGTACTCATTGTTCATCTTAGAGCATACCACATTTTGCCTTGTGGTTTTTCTAAGCAATATGTAGAACAAGAAAAAATACTTTTGTAAAATAACAAAACACAGCCTTCAATCTTGCAGGAAAGTGCAGCTGTGGACTAATGACAACCTATTATTCAACATTTTTAACCAAGAACATAGCAGAACTGTTGACATGCTACAAACAAGCAATCCAGCTTCAAAATAAATTTGTGAAATTCTGTCCAGCAATTAGGACAGAATTTGATATATACAAAACATAAGGTATTCCAAGCAAGCTATCATGAAGTGCACCCATGTCACACAATGGCATACAAATAAAATCATTAACTTACATCTGAATTGTCCCGGGGGTCCAAATCATGCCAACAGTCATCAGCTTAACATTACCCTTCAGGAAAATCTCTTACCAAGAATAAAATACAACCTTCAAAAATATGTAAGAATTCCTAGCAAGTGACACAGCACAATAACACTGGAAACTCAGGTGAAGAGAAATGTACATTTGCTAAATACTTATGAACAAGCCTCTACCTGCACTACTTGCCATTCCAAGCAAGCTATATCATGACGTGCACCCATGTCACAGAACGGCATACAAATAAAATCATACAGTCACCATATGCATAAACCATATAGAACTGACTACTGCCAGGTAAAATGTCATCGTAACGGCCAGATGTGGTTTTACACCTATACCCTCTCCCCCTTGCAAACTAATGACAGTTACAGAAAGTTTGACAGTGGATTTGAGTGCAACATAATATCGGAGTCTATGTTTAGGAGTTTGACTCTGTACTGCAAGCACAGTCTGCGTGTGTACTTTTGCCATATTCTGGGCATAAACTGATGCTCAGTACAAAACGCTGATTAGTTTTGAAGATAGCCTGCTTCATTTCTACATTGCTGATCTCACCCTCATCATTCTAAGAGTGAATAAGTGACTGAGTGTGTGTGTTTACGAAAAGACAGACCAGAAAAAATGGCTTTTCATACACGGGAATAATCCACAAGCAGAGTGATAAGCGTGTTCATCACACATCACGCAAAAAAGCAGAGGTGCTGCAGACAAATAATGTGCATGCTTGACAGAATGTTTCCCCTTCCATATAAGCATAAAGATTAACTTTAAAAAATCCTTGCCTGCTGCAAAGATTAAAAAAAAAAACAAAAAAACACAAAACTCACCGGAAGATGCAACACACGTAAGGTAAAATGTCATCTGAATGGCCACATGTGGTTCTCACACCTCTACCCACTCCCCCTTGCAAACTAATGACAGTTACAGAAAGTTTGACAGTGGATTTGAGTGCAACATAATATCGGAGTCTATGTTTAGGAGTTTGACTCTGAACTGCAAGCAGTGATAAGCACGTTCATTCCTTGCCAACACATATCACGCAAATGATGGTAAACCAGAGATGCTGCAGAGGATTAAACAAAATAGTGTAGATGCTTGACAAAATATTTTCCCCTACATATTACATAAGGTTTCAAATCATTGTCTGCTGCAAAGATTAAAAAATAAAACACTAACTCACCAGAAGATAAAACACGGCAGATCAGCTGGAATAGTTCATGGACCTCTTCGAAAAGCAGATCGGTATAGGAACTGGAGGGATCCTGCAGCAACAGAAGTAAATTATTCAATTGCTAGGAACAAAAGGGGGATATTAGATGCTGGACCCCTGTATTTATTCTAAAAAAACAACGGCAACACATCCGGGGGTGTAGGTGTTATGCAACATCCTTGACCTGATCATTACTAACATGGGCGACTGTTGCTGTACACCAACAGTCAACTCCTTCCTGGTTAGATCCGATCACAAGCTAATCACCTTGGAAATCCACATCCCTCCCACCCCCCCAACAAAGGTAAACACCATGAAAAACTTCTCCAAAGCTAACTTTGGGCTCCTAAAAACAGAGGTGGCTAACTTCACGGCACCCATGCAAATGGAGAATAGTTGCATGACAGCCAAATCATACACCGATGCATTGTATGAACACGTACACAAATGCATGGATCTCGCCATACCCAATAGAACTAAGATGCTCTCCTCAAAAAAAAGGAAGCCAATCTGGTGGTCCCCTGCCATAAACAAACTCTACAACAGAAGGAGGAAACTGATGCAGAATAAGGTGAAGTCCCAAGACTGGAAAAACTCCCTTATCAGCCTCAACAAAAGGTTGAGATCCCTCATCAAATCTTCTAAAGCTAGCTATGAAAACAGAATTGCAGCAGATAGCAAAGACAACCACAAGGCCTTCTATTGTTTTGTAAAGAATCTCCATGGCAATACCCAGGTTTGCTCTGAGCTACCGCACAATGGTACCTCCTATACCAAGCCAACAGATATTGAAAATATACTTGCGGACAGATTCAGTGCTAACTTTACCCTTCTCACCCCCCCAAAGGACCATTCGGAATACCTGTAGATTGCCAGGTACCCAGTATTACTGCTGCACAGGTTAAAACAGCACTGTCCAAGGCCAAGAATACAGCTTCTATGGGACCTGACAGTTTCCCTGGCTGTGTTTTACATGAACTACAGAGTGAACTGGCACCTCACCTGTGTTCCCTGTTCAATCACAGCCTCACCTCAGGCTTTGTCCCTACCGAATGGCACACTGCTACAGTCATCCCTCTCCACAAAGGAGGAGCGACTATAGACCCCAGAAACCATCGCCCCATTAGCCTGATGAGTCTGATATGCAAAGCAATGGAACGCATCATCATGGACCTAATAAACAAGAATATAGGGACTCTCCAAACTCTGGATCCTACACAGTCTGGTTTTGTGAAGGGAATATTATGCCTGCTCAACTTGGTCGACTTCTTTGAGTCAGTCACCAGAGCTGTGGATGAAGGCAAGGTGGTTCATACAGCCTACCTTGATCTGGCTAAGGCCTTTGATACCATTCCCCACTCAGGAATCATAGAAAAACTTACTAAGCTTGGCATCAACCCCTATATCACTAGGTGGGTTGCAAACTGGCTTACAGATAGAACCCACAGTGTCAAAGTAGCTGACTTCAAGTCAGATGGCTGACCAGTCACGAGTGGAGTCCCACAGGGTTCGGTCCTGGGTCCTCTCCTGTTTGGTATCTACTTCTCTGAAGTCCAGGCCAACACAAAGGGACTCTGGGTGACAAAGTTTGCAGATAATTGCAAGTTGGGAGCTATTATTAACTCCCCAAGTGATGTTGACATCCTACAGAAAGGCCTCAATGAGACCAACGACTAGTGTCAAAACCATGGCCTTAAGCTCAATGTCAAAAAATGTGTCTTCATCCCCTTTGGGAAAAACTTGGTTCCCTTGAATTACCATATTGATGGTAGTCCACTGAACACAGAAGGCGTTATAAGAGATCTGGGAACACAGGTTGACAGCAACCTCTCTTTTGACCACCACGTTGCCACTGTGGTCAGAAAGTCCTTCTATGTGGCACATCTCATTACTAAGGGTTTTGCATCCAGGAAGAAAGAGGTCATTGTCTCCCTCTACTCTTCCATCATTAGGCCAGTCATCGAGTACAATGCCCCATTTGGCATGTACCTCACTAGACACCTGCAACAACTGGAGAGGCCACAAAAGTACCTCACAAAGAGGATCCTAGACCTTAAACACTTGTCCTATATGGACAGACTCAAAAAACTCCAACTATTCTCTGTCTCATATCACCTACTTAGAGGCGATCTCTGCTTGACTTACAAAGCCATGTCTGATCCAGCTCTGTTAGAAATGTTACATCTAAAGAAATCCCAATCCCTCTGCACCACATGCTCCAGAGACCACAACCTCATTACCACAATCAACAGAACATGCTGGAGGGACAGGTTCATAACCCAGAGACTGCCCATGCTATGGAACAGACTTTCCATACATGTGAAGCAGAGCACCTCACTGGCCCTCTTCAAGAGAAATCTTCATGAGTGGATGGGAAATAGAAAATTCACCCTGGGGATCACTCCAGTGGCTCTACTCGACAGAGGCACTAGGAACTAAGGTTGGGTGGCACGATGCCAGGGTAATCCTATGGGCTAGGCTTGTAAAGGCTCCAGGGCCATTAGCCTAGTACACACCTATGAACCTATGAATCTAAGGATAGATAAGAAGCTGCAGTATAGACAGAAGAGGGAGATAGATGGCAGGATGGGAGAAGAAGGAGTAAAGTAGTGTTTCTAGGGTGGGAGTTAGCCTGGATTGATACAAGGACAAGTACGTAACCTGAGTAAGAAGTCTTTTAGTTTAGATTTAAGCCTCCTAAAGTTTGAAGTGGTTCTGATATCAAATAATGATAAAGAATGATTTGAAGCATTTGCTTAGCTGTTAGATGGACAGGGGCCCCACAGTTCTGATCAGCTGCAGGAGGTGTGGTATGCTCTAAAACTGCCTCTGAGAGAAAAGTTCAAGTCCTATACAGAGACTAGTGGGGGTGGTCATAACAACTTGGCCAGCTTGATTGCTGCATTAAAGCCATGACTCATTGTATTTTCCCCTGTTATTCAAGACTCAGCCAAAACAGCAAACCAGGTTACTCAATAATTAATGGACAGAAAGGTTGCACTTTAAACAGAGATATTGCTGAATTAGGTACTTTCAAAGTTCTTCAGCTGTATAGTACTTACTGACCTTATGTCCTAGGCTAAGTCAGGCAAAAAGGACACTACCGAAGTTGTGGTGTCTGCTCACCTGCTATCTTGTTTAAGCCTCAAAAGAGATATTAGACTGATTTACTAAATTTTATGTGAAGTCATAAGAAGATCCAGATGATTACACTGATGAGTCATGATCTCACTGCTGGGATGATCTCTGGTTACCAGATTGGCTTCAGACCAGGCACTTGACTTGATGTGGCTGAGGGCTTTGGAAGTGATGATATGCATAAAAGGTTTTAGGTTATATTGAGAACTGAGAAAAGAGTAGCTCAGAGTCTTATTTGGCTTCAGGATACCAAAGAGTAGTAACTACTAAGTTGGAGAAATGTCGTCTTTGTTGCAACTACTTTAGCTATGACCTGCAGTATTACTTAAACTAAATGTTCCCCTATTAAGCCACAAAGTTCTATTGGAAACCCATCTAGCCCTGAATATTTACATCTTAGTTATTTCTTTATGACTGACAGTAGCTCATCCAAAGCTCTCAGCCACATCAGATCTTAGCTTTTCTAACTCCACACCAGCATGCTCTAGAAAAAAAACTAATGGAATTCACAGCTTCTCAAAAAGTTCATGCATTCTTCTCTTCCCAACAAGCTCTTGTCTTCTTTTGCATAAAGCTAAATAAAATACCCCTGAAACACTACAAAATATGGACAGGACTGTCCTCTACCTTACTTATTTCAGGGATTTGGTTTTGATAAACTGTACATTCTGTTTTACGTTGCCGCATTTTTATAGCTACATCTGTCTGTGCCCTTGAGGAATTCCCTAAAGTACATTCTGAAGAGCTCTCCTCTTGAAATCCTTCCTCTACTGTAATAACTACTTCTGTATGTCCCTTTTATATTTCCTAGTCAAAACCTTCTAAACCTCTTACTTGTCATGCCTACACCTGTCTGAGCCACTCTTCATTTTTTCAAATGCAAAACTGTCAGTTACATGCCTCTTTTAAGTATAATCATTCACTTCCTTCCACAGTGCTGCCTTAAAATTGTCTCAGTCGGCTAATTTACGAAAGGACAGACTTGTGGAATTATTTCTAACTCATTCTTTTCTAGCCATTTTTCAAATGGTACAAAATAACAGTATACATTACTAAACTACCATTAATTCTGTTTTTGCCTGTCATCCAAAATCACACCTATCAGTAATGGCACATGGACTAAATGCATTATCAGATGTGCATTCACACAGTGCACCATATGCCCAACTTCATTTTACAGATGTAGTATATCAGTTCTAAAGTATCTCAAGCAAGCTTTTGATAAAAAAAGATGAAATGAGATTTTTATCCTGTCCTGACAGCCACTACAACCTCTAAACTCACAGTGGTGGCAAACTTACAAAAATACCTTTCAATTTTAGGATTCTGAAGGCTTTAAGATCTTTTTGTACATCCAGGTCTTATGTTATAAGGTTTAAATCCCTTGTTAATAAGTCTTACCCTGGGATTCAATAAACTTCTTGTAGGCTTTGCACGAAGCCTAGATGGAGTTTATGTTTTTACGTGGTGAGTAGTAGCACTTAATGAATATTCATGCTGCAGGTCGTCTTCAGACATAAGCCAGCAGGGTTTCATGGCAGCCAGGAAACATTGTAAAGCAACATGGATAATGAACATAGTTACAGCATAGCAAACTGGGTTAGCAGGGTTGCGCTGACTGCCACAAAGTCCACCAGGGTTTTTCAGATATTAATCTATTATGTTATGTGGAAAGGACAGGACAGTGTATGCATACACTCCAGCATACTGGCCTAGAGGGATTGTGTGGAATGCCACAAGGACCACCAGGGTTTTTCATATATTAGTGTATGTGTCACAGGCACAGGACAAGACAGTGTATGGAGTGCTACGTATTGGGGAATCCCATTCCAGGTAGTCTGTACAATTTGTGTCAATGATCTGTAAGGGTACATGGACTGCCATTTATAAGAAAAAGTCATGGGAAGTTTGTTTATTGAATAGGGACACACAGATGAAATTTCTGGATGAACACCAGGAAGGAGGACAGGTAAAACATTGTAATGTACCACACATGAGGAAATGTAAAAGAAAGACAGTTGCAGCAGAAACACTAATCATCTATCCACTTGGCACAGTATGGACTGCACAGTGACAAATGTATAGGATGTGACTGTCACACAAAGAGACATAGCAGTGGAAGATGTCTGTGCGATATAAGCATCCAGACATGAACAATGGAGAGGACATGTATCATGGATGATAGATACATTTGGGGTTGGGTGCATACCATGAAGCTGTGCGAACTGATTTGCCTGAGTATGCATGTATTGTCAGTAGAAGCTTCCAACAAATAGGACACAGATGCAGGCTCATGGCCAACAGTAAAACTATCAAACACAATCTTGGACTGTATCAGAATAATACCACCATGTCTCTGACACAGCATATGTTTTTCTGAGTGAGCATATATGGTTCTGCACCAACACAATTGTACAACTATTAGGACATGTCAGCAATCTATGAGTGTAATCAAGCACACACTCCTGACACTAACATATGCAGGAGGTGTGAGGAGGCACACTTGACATTATTATCACTACAGGCTAGTTGACTGGTGTGCATGGCAGAGATAAATATGGCACAATTCACACTGTCACAAATATAAACCATGCCATCAATGTCATTAAACAGCTATGTATGTCATGAGTGCAACACCGAAAAACAGATATCACATGTGCATGTGGTATTACACCTTGATGGGGGTTCCGTGCCATCAGACAGTAATGTTTACACAAAAAAACTAATATGCAGGTATGCACAAATAGATTTGTGATAGCTCACAGTGACAAAGGTGGTACACTTCAGTTACGCATCATTGGAAGATGTGCATGGAGGGACATGAGGAAGGGTGCATTGTACTCAGGTATTGGTGTGGTGAAGGCTGTGAACTATGAAGGTATTTTGGCCTGTTATGTGGATGTCTTGCACATACTCAGTAGTTGTGTTACATACAAGGGAGTATTCACCACCATGAACACATGCTGGTGGACATTCCACATACCATATATCCCAGGACACATCCCCACATGTTTTTTTTTCCATCTCATGTGTTGTAATGGCTGTGGTAGCAATCTTTAATGTGTGTTGATACTGCCTATATTATACCGATATCACAACTGGAGTCAATGATTTCCACAATCTGTAGTCCACCAGACAGCTGTTGGGACACAGGATTTGTATGTCTTTCTTGATGTCTGTGATTTCAGTCATGGACAGAAAAGCACCTAGTAGACAGTCCTGATGTACACACTTGCTCACTGGACATGAGATATAGGTGACTTCACACATTTCTCCATATTTAGATGCCATGTATGTGATCCACTGTTCTACTCACTTGGTGATATAGGTGTTGACAGCCACATCTGTCATTGTGGAGTGAGTACCTCAGTGTGGACTCCTGTTGACTGCCTTGGCCTTTTCAAGTTCCAGTGGATGATGCTGTTTGAGGACATCTGACAGATGTAACAGATATAGATGTATAGTCAAAAACTCACACATGTCTGTTGTACATAGCCGGGATATTACACTTCTTCTTCTCTTTCGGCTGTTCCCATTAGGAGTCACCACAGCGGATCATCTGTTTCCATTTCTTCCTGTCCTCTTCATATTGCTCTGTCACACCAACCACCTGCATGTCCTCTCTCACCACATCCATAAACCTTATCTTAGGCCTTCCTCTTTTCCTCTTACCTGGCAGCTCCATCCTTAGCATCCTTTTCCCAATATACCCAGCATCCCTCCTCAGCATATGTCCAAACCAATGCAATTTCGCCTCTCTGACTTTGTCTCCAAACCGTCCAACCTGAGCTGACCCTCTAATATACTGATTCCTAATCCTGTCTATCCCTGTCACACCCAGTGCAAATCTTAATATCTTTAATGCTGCTACTTCCAGCTATGACTCCTGCCTTTTTGTCAGTGCCACCGTCTCCAACTCATACAACATAGCTGGTCTCACTACCCTCTTGTAGGCCTTCCCTTTCATTCTTACTGGTACTCGTCTGTCACAAATCACTCCTGACACTCTTCACCACCCATTCCACCCTGCCTGTACTCTCGTCTTCACTTCTCTTCCACACTCACCATTACTCTGAACTGTTGATCCCAAGTACTTAAACTCATCCACCTTCACCACCTGTACTCCCTGCATCCTCACCATTCCTCTATCCTCCCTCTCATTCACACACACATATTCTGTCTTAGTCCTGCTGACCTTCATTCCTCTCCTCTCTAGAGCATATCTCCACCTCTCCAGGGTCTCCTCAATCTGGTCCCTATTCTCACTACGGATCACAATGTCATCTGCAAACATCATAGTCCATGGGGCCTCCTGTCTGATCTCATCTGTCAACCTGTCCATCACCATTGCAAATAAGAAAGGTCTCAGAGCGGATCCTTGATGTAATCCCACCTCCACCTTAAACGCATCTGTCACTCCCACTGCATACTTCACCACTGTCACACTACCCTCGTACATATCCTGTACCACTCTTACTTACTTCTCTGCCACTCCTGACTTCCTCATACAATACCACAACTCCTCTCTAGGCACCCTATCATATGCTTTCTCCAAATCCACAACAACACAATGCAACTCCTTCTGATCTTCTCTGTATTTCTCCATCAACACTCTCAGAGCAAACATTGCATCTGTACTGCTCTTTCCCGGCATGAACCCATACTGCTGATCACTAATCATCACCTCCCTTCTTAACCTAGCTTCCATTACTCTTTCACATAACTTCAAGATGTGGCTGATCAGTTTTATTCCTCTGTAGTTAACTTAGCTCTGCACATCACCATTATTCTTAAAAATAGGTACCAAAACACTTTTTCTCCACTCCTCAGGCATCCTCTGACTTTTCAAGATTTCATTAAACAATCTGGTTAAAAACTCCACTGCCATTTCTCCTAAGCACCTCCATGCTTCCACTGGTATATCATCTGGACCAACTGCCTTTCCATTCTTCATCCTCTTCATAGCTATCCGTACTTCCTCCTTGCTAATCTGTTTCACTTCCTGATTCACTATCTGCACATCATCCAACCTTCTCTCTCTCTCTCTCTCTCTCTCTCATTCTCTTCATTCATCAGCCCCTCAAAGTATTCTTTCCATCTGCTCAACACACTCTCCTCGCTTGTGAGTACATTTCCCTTACTATCCTTTATCACCCTTACCTGCTGCACATCTTTCTTAGCTCGGTCCCTCTGTCTAGCCAATCCGTACAGGTCCTTTTCTCCCTCCTTAGTGTCCAACCTTTTATACAACTCTCCATATGCCTTATCCTTAGCCTTCACCACCTCTCACTTTGCCATGCACCTCATCTCCTTATACTCTTGTCTACTTTCTTCATCTCTCTGACAATTCCCCTTCTTCTTCACCAGCCTCTTCCTCTGTATACTCTCCTATACTTCCTCATTCCATCACCAGGTCTCCTTGTCCTCCTTCCTCTGTCCAGATGTCACACCAAGCACCTTTCTAGTTGTCTCCCCTACCATCTCTGCTGTAGTTACCCAGCTATTTGGTAACTCTTCACTGCCCCCCAGTGCCTGTTTTAACTCTTCCCTGAACTCCACCTCACAATCACCCTTTTTCAGTTTCCACCATTTGATCCTTGGCACTGCTCTCACACTTGTCCTCCTCTTCTTGATCACCGTCATCCTACAGACCACCATTCTATGCTGCCTAACTACACTTTCCCCTGTCACCAATTTACAGTCTCCAATCTCCTTCAGACTGGCCCTCCTGCATAGGATATAATCCACCTGAGTGCATCTTCCTCCATGCTTGTACATCACCCTATGCTCCTCCCTCTTCTTAAAATACGTATTCACCACAGCCATGTTCATCCTTTTCAAAAAATCCACTACCATCTGACCTTCTGCATTCCTCTCCTTAACACCATACCTGCCCATCACTTTCTCATCCCCTCTGTTCCCTTCACCAATATGCCCATTAAAATCTGCTCCAATCACCAGTCTCTCACCCTTGGGTACACTCACAACTTCATCCAACTCACTCCAAAATTTTTCTTTCTCATCCATCGCATACCCAACTTGCAGAGTGTATGCACTAACAACATTCATCATTACACCATCAATTTCCAGCTTCATAAACATCACTCTGTCTGACACTCTTTTCACCTCCAAAACACTCTTGGCATACTGTTCCTTCAGGATAACCCCTACCACATTTCTCCTCGCATTTACACCATGATAGAACAATTTGAACCCGCCTCTTATACACCTGGCCTTACTCCCCTTCCATCTGGTCTCTTGCACACACAATATATCAGCCTTCCTTCTCTCCATCATATCAGCTAGCTCTCTCCCTATACCAGTCATACTGCCAACACTCAAAGTTCCTACCCTCACTACTACACTCCTAACCTTCCTCCTCTCTTTCTGCTTTTGGGCATGCCTTCCCCCTCTTCTTCTCCTTCGGGCAACAGTAGCCCAGTTTCCACCAGCACCCTGTTGGCTAACAGTACTGGTGCGGTCATTGTTAACCCGGGCCTTGACTGATCCGGTATGGAAATCTGTATTGTTGTCTGCATATGTTATTGGCAGAGGTTTTACACCAGATGCCCTTCCTGACATAACCCTCCCCATTTATCCAGGCTTGGGACCAGCACAAAGAAATGCAATGGCTTGTGCATCCCCAGTGGCAGCGTTACAGCTGGGATATTACTATTGTCCATTTAGAGAAGGTCCATGATGGCATGTTGGTCTACCTCACAGAATTGGAGAATAAGGATGTGTCTATACATGCATGCATTAGATGCTGTCCTCAGCCCAGAGATGGATGCATGCCCAGGGAACATAGTCCATCTGGAGGGTATGTTGAAGTGTGTATCACAATGTGTCAGATAGGTGTATGTTCTGAGTCACACTATAGGTAATCTATGATGTTGTCACAGCTCATTATTTCTGTGTGATAGGCCTGCATGAAGGTAACACAGTGCATACTGCTTATCTTGATCTGTCCTAGGGTTTGGACACAATCCCCCTACTCAGGTATCATTGACAAACTCTACCAGCTGGGGAATTAACCAATGTATTCACTAACATACCACATACTGTGAAAATCAGTGAATTAACCTTTACTATTGCTGCTGTCACCACTGCTGTACTCCGAGGACCTGTGCTGGGCCCTTTACTGTTTGGAATCTATTTCTCAACAGTCCAGGCTCCAAAATATGACCTGTAGCTTACCAAGTTTGCTGATTCATGCATATTGGTTACAATCATTGAGTCCACCAATGATGTGGCTATAGTACAAGAGGGGCTAACACTCACAAATGATAGGTGCCAAAGCCAGATGGTCTACTAATAAATACAAAATGTGTCATGATTTGTGCCTTATGCAAAGCTGAATTACCTGGTAAATACACCACTGACAATACTCCCCCTGTGCTGAAGCCAGTGGTGCAAGAATTGGGACCACACATAGACAGCAATCTGAACATCAACCAACTGTCCACAGTGATATGGAAAGGGTACGTCATCCACCTCAGAAGTTAGGCCATTGTATCCAGATCTGAGGAGGATATAACAGCACTGTACTCAAACCTCATCTGAACACTAATACAGTATAATGATTCCTTCTGCATGTACCTCACTAGACACCTGCAGCAGCTGGACAAACCATGGGGAGGGTCACACCAAGAAAATACATGTCCTACAAACCATGCCATGACATACATGGATACACTGAAAGCCCTGTTCCTGAAATCTGTATTGGAAAGGATGAGGTGACTTGTGCCTGGACTACAGGATATCTCTAACCCTGCCCTGATGTATATACTGCACATCCACAAATCAGCAGAGTCTGTTCAGAGGAAGATGGTAAAAGCAATGTCCCACATGCTATTGTAAAATGCTCTCTTTACTATCAAGCAAGTGCACACACACACACACACACACACACACACACACACACACACACACACGCACACGCACACGCACACACACACACACACACACACACACACACACACACACACACACACACACACGCACACACACACACACACACACACACACACACACACACACACACACACACACACACACACAGTTGACTGTAGGAAGAACAGAACCCCTACCTATCTAAGTACACAGACTATAGAACTCAGTACTTTATGCAAGTGCCAAGTCATTTTGGAGAGAAGAAGTTGGGAGGCCTGCATGAAATGGATCTATAGGCATGTGCAACTATCAAAATACTGTCAGTTCATGGAATTGGAGAAGTAAACTGCAGGATACACACTTCTGCTCTTTTGGCTAGACACACACAGTTGACTGCAGTGAGAACAGAACCCCTACCTATCTAAGTACACAGACTACAGAACTCAGTATTTTATGCAAGCGCCATGGCACAAGTCTGACTTTTATATGGTTGCAGGTGAACTTATAGTGGATGACATCAGCAGGGCATGGAGAGAAGACGTTGGGAAGCCTGCATGAAATGGATCTGTAGGCATGTGCAAGTATCAAAATAGTAGCAATTCATGGGATTGGAGTGGTAACTGCAGGATACACACTTCTGTTGTTCTGGCTAGGCATACACACACATACACAATTGACTGCATTGAGAACAGAACCTCTACCTAAGTACACAGACTACAGAACTCAGTACTTTACACAAGTGCCACAGCACAAGTCTGAGTTTTAAATGACTACAGGTTAACTTATAGTGGATGACATCAGTAGTGCATTCTGGAGAGAAGAATTTGAGAGGCCTGCATGAACTGGATCTGTAGGCATGTGAAAGTATCGAAATACTGACGATTCATGGGATTGGAGAGGTAATTGAAGGATACACACTTCTGCTCTTCTGGCTAGACACACACACACACACACACACACACACACACACACACACACACACACACACACACACACACACACACACACACACACATGCAAGCACAGTTGACTGCACTGAGAACAAAACCCTTACCTATCTAAGTACACAGATTATAGAACACAGTATGTTATGCAATGTTACGCAAGCACCATGGCACAAGTTTGACTTTTACAAGACAGCAGGTGAACTTATAGTAAATGACATCAGTAGGCCATGTGGGAGACAAAATGTTTGGAAACCTGCATAGGCTCATAGCTTCATATGTACATAAGGGACTACTAGCCTAATGGTTGTATCCTTCTATTAGGCCCAGTTAATTTCCATGGGAATAAGTTTCAGCATCCAAAGAAATCATCCTACAACTGTAGTCTTCCCTTTTTAGACCCATAAGCAAATATATTTATTTTCCCCTTTTGCTATACAAATCCAAAACATGTCACTTAAATTGAAAGGCCCCAATGATTTTAACCAAGAAAATTAAACATCTTCAGTCCATCAACTATCCCAGTAAATTAGCACAATTCTCCTTACAGTCAGTAGCCTGCTATCTGTGCTGAAGTGATCTGCATCTCACTTTTCAAGATATGATATAAAATCCTATTTGATTTCCTTTTTATCTGCAAAGCCAGTAACTGTACAAACACTCATACTAAGAACCTAAATCTACACTAACATATTAACAAGACTTGCTGGAGGGATAGGTTCCTTACTCAACATATTCACAGCCTATGGAATAAGTTACCAGTACAGAGTAAGCAAAGTACTACTTTAGGTGCATTTAAGCCTAGTCTGACAATTAGATGGGTAGACATAAATTTACACCACATTTATCATGTACAACCCTGTTTGATTTGGGAGGTGGACACTATTAAGTGCTTGTAAATGGTGGCAAGAAGTTTTAAATGTGTCTATTTAAACATGTAGAGGGCTAGATATCTTATAGTTCCTGTGATTGCTTACCTGGTATTGTTCCTATGATCTAACAATAACTGGTGAAACAGGTCCACCACTGCAGAAATTTTTGGTGTCTAAAATGTTACCAGGAAAGGATTTATTTATTTTATTGGGACTTGGAGTTAGAGCCAAATTTTGGTTGATTGAGAAGCCCAGTAAATCTAAAATTAGAACACTATTTTGAAACTTTTGAAATGGTCTAACAACTGGCAGCTAGACTGATCTGGATTAAACAGTTATCTAGGTATGAATAAATATCTGCATCTTTCAATCTGAAAGGCACAATAGCTGGAGTTATGGAGCTAGGTACTTTGGAAAGATATTGTGACTGAAGGCTAGGCTAAAGGGAAGAACTGTGAATTGAAAAAGTTGTATTCCTTCCTGAAACTATAGAAACTTCTTGGAAAGATGGAGCACCAGGATAAGCTAATATGCATTTTTCAGGAATGTTGTTGCCATTTAAACCCCTTAAACCAGCTATGGTGTAATGGTTTGAAGTTTATCTGTACTAGATATCTTTAGTTTTACGAATTCATTCAGGGCAAACAAATTATTTGTTTTTGGACATCAGAGACCTTGCCTCTGTGAAACTGCAAGAATATTTACTGGATATTTTACTGAAATACTGGAAAGAAGAATGGGTGGTGCAGTGGTGCAGCAGTTAGTGTTGTCACCTCACAGCAAGAGGTTCACTGGTTCAATTTTCAGCTGGGTGCCTTCTGTTCAGAGTGTACATGTCCTCTCTGCATTTGCATGGGTTTCCTCTGGGTGCCCTGGTTTCCTCCCACATTCCAAAGACATGCATCTGGAGCATTTCTCCCCAGGACTTAATTAAAAATGGGCTCTGTCCCTTTTGGACTTTCCTGGTAAAAAAATGTTAAATAAATAAATATAGAGTAGAACAGCATAGTTCTGTATGGAGAAAGTATCCTCTTCCTTAACAATTTGTGGTGATTCAGACTTGCCCTGAACCAAAGAAGTTTAGCAACCCTGGAAAGATGTACTATGGAAAGGGTGCACACCAACATCTGTAACCTGCCTCTGCAGTCCCAGTTACCCATATATTTGTGGGCATTTTTTTATTTCCTTGCATGGGCTTAAATTCTTTTTCCTATAGACAGGATTTTGGAATGGGAGGCAGAGCAAGGAATCATAAAGGGATTGCTGTCATTAAGTCTCCCTGTAGAGGTTGTGCAGGGAGATGTAGTGAATCATTAGGAAGAACAGTCTCTGCCTACAACAAATGTAGTGGGGTAAAAGAGCATCAACTCCCTAGCCCTTCAATGTCTAGAAAGAAAAAGCTCTACCTGTGCAGAAAGTTCTAGATTTTATACTCTGTGTCCAGTAGGGAGGGTATATATCCTAGACCCTCCTCCTATAAAAAAGGAAACTTTCTTCCTCTCCCTGCAGTTGTAGCAAAACATTTGCCCAAAGTAATTCCAAGATTAGTAGAAACATTTGTTTCTTTGTTCTCCAGCTCTTGGATCAAAGCAGCTGTCTGTAAACTAAACAAGAAACCTTCTGAAATAGAAAGTACTCTAATCCTATTAGCTTTCCCTGGATAAGGCTGACATTTCCATTACGTTTTCATTCCACACACTATAAATGAAGCAGCCAATTTGAAAGTAAGGGAATGATAAGCAGTTTTAAACATATACTACCTGATCCTAGAAACATCTGCCAAAATATTTTACATTTTGCCTTTAGCGTTCTCTATATCAGATATGTACCAAATAAGAGGTTAACTCTTAATTCACACCCAGCTGATATGATACTCTTAGCACAAAAATCAGTGGCAAAACCAAAAATAATGACAAACAAAGGCTAGAATAACAGGTTTTGCATTAGCATGCATTCATTGAAGATTATGAGGTCTGAAGCTCAAACATCTGTCATTATCCCACCCCAGATGCTTGGATTAAAATTCGAATACTGTCACTGCGGTGTAGAATAAGGTGGGTGTTGCACTCCTGAGTGTGCCACCCTTTTGATGAGATGTTCAAACAAGGTCTCATCTGCATGAGTTGGTGTAGCTCAGGTGAATATAAAAAGTTCCACAGCACTTACTGAAAAGAGTAGGGGCCTTTATTTAATCCAGTTACCTAGTTTAAAATAAAAAAAGAGACAGCCGCTCCAGATGTAAAGTGTTAGGGAGCGCAATTAGGTTCATAGTTGAATATTAGGCTAATTACCCTGAATGGCCATTATAAGCTTAGTTAATAAGTTGGGTCTGAATCGAAAGCTGTACTTTGCATCTATAAGGTGAGGACATAGCTAGCAATTCATTATAGTCAAACCGCTATGTAGTGCTCCATGTGTGGTATAAACTGTAGCAAGCAGTTTTCTACAGTTTAAAAGAAAAAAATGTTTTTTTTAACATTCAAACTGGAGCACTGTGTTGCTCTGTGTTAGTATAAACTGTATTATAAATGTAGCAAGCAAAAAGAAAAAAAATATTTTTTCTTTTTTTCATTCTTTTCTTACAATCAGTCTGAAATGCTGTAGCACTGTGTGTGTGGCATATACTGTAGCAAAGTATAAAAGCCTCATGGAACATTTTGTAAAATCAGAACAGTTGAGAGCTTTGCTGCAAATTTAGCAAACATTTTGCTATCAGAGCTTTCATTTTGCTCTTCAAGCTCAGAGAAGAGATTTTGGGGGGAGGCACAAGATCGGGGGATGGCTCTAGGTGCAAAATAGCTAGGTGTACCTCTGATTTAAATAAAGTAACATCATACAAAACTTAAAAACACAATGCCCTACTTAAAATAAATATCTTCTTCAACATTCTTTCTCTTCTTTTTCTTTCCTTCTTTCTTTTTTTTGTTATATCTGTGAAAAAAAATTATAATAAACACAAACATCATAAGACCTTATATTCCTTATTCTCCCTATTCTTTCACCCGTAACCACTTTTCTGCCCTTTGTCTTATTTTATAGTCATCCCATTTATTATACAAAACTTTATTATATCTAGCCAATCAAATATGCCAAATATATTCAAACAATTCTTTATCCATTATAATCCACTAACCTTTTTCAGCTCCTTTATAAAAACATATCCAATCATTTGCACATTTACTTTTCAACATTCCATTTATCTCTCATTCTTGTCCAGACTTTTTTTTATTCTTTCACACTCTAAAAAACATGCTCACCTGTTTCTTTCCTCTTACACACATAAGATAACCTTTCGGATAACTGTATTTCATTACTCACTTTACTGGAAGCTTATTAATTATAAAATCCATTCAATAATTCACACTCCTTAAAATACCCAAATCTTCCCCCCCTAATTATAATGACTTCTTTAATATCACATTATATTACCTGCCAAGGGAATAGTTCTGTAGCATTTATCCATGATGTTTTCATATCAACTTTTCCTGTTTTCTGTCACTTCTATTATGTGACTTTTCAATTATTTTATTTTATTTATATATTGAATAACTTCTTCGGATTTTCAGCTCTGTTACACTACCTGTTTGTATCCACTTGAAAATGTGTTCATAATTTACACCTAACATTTTGTCACAAAATTTGTTTCTTTATTTTGTACAGCATTCAATGCCTGAAGTAAATGCAGTGAGCTCCCAAAACTATTGGTTCTATTAAACCCAATTCTCCTCTACCTTTTGTATTGCATATTATCAGGGGGATTCATAAAGGTTACCACAAAGAGTACACTATGTGTACAATTTTAGTAACATTTCTGAACTCAAGAACAGCCTTGCCATAATGCGTTTGCTGTCTATTCACTCAGAAAGGTAGTAACCTTTATATAGTAACCTTTGTAGTAACCTTTGTAATAACCTTTATGAATCCCCAGTATCTCCTTTTACAGGATTTAATCTAGAATCCCAAACTGCATGAAAACATAACTTGTAATAGACCCTTTTCAGTCCTTCCTAGAAACATAAATAATCTACTTAATAGCATAGCTTTCCTAATATTATTGAATGTATAAGTTCTTTTCTGAAGAGATAACTCATATGACTTCTATGCAGCAATTAAATCCTCTACCTCTTGTATTAAATCATCCCATTATTTTAGTATGGTCTATCTCTGAATTTAATGCCTAACACTTCAATATCATGCCTAGTTTACAGGCTCATAGGGGATTACTATGTTATCTGTCCAGTCCTTTATAAGCCTAGCCATGATTCCCAAAATTATTTCCCTGTTTTTTGTCCCATAAGTTTTTGTGGGGGTCTATATAACTTGAGCAGAAGTGGTTAAGCATTTACATGGTAACTCGCTTTAATAGACACATAGGTGCCAGAAGAGGGATAATTTTACTATTTCCCATCCTCTGATACAAGTTGTATTGAATAGGTGCAGGAAAGAACTTTGCCTCATGTGAATAGGGAGCCTGTTCCATTGAAGGGGCAGTATCTGAGACACATACCTGTCTCTCCAACATGTCTTATTTATTTTGCAGATAAAGCTTAGGTCCCTGGATCAGGTGTTTCTGATGCTATTTGTTTTGTGATATCCAACATGTTGATTAAAGTTGGATCAGAGGATGCTTTGTAAGTCAAACACAGACTGCCTCTTAGCAACCTGTAGTCGACCGAATATAAGGATAAGGATTCAAAACAGTCTGCACTGGACATGTTCCCTATACCATATTTCTTTTTGTGAGGAACCTCTGTGGATGCTCAATTGTTGCAAATGCCTGGTCAAGTACATACTGAAGGAGGTAATGTATTCTATGATTGGTCTATGAGGTCTGATTATAATGGAACAATGACATCTTTGGAGCTGGAAGCCAAACCTTTGCTTATAAGTTGCACAGCAAAAAAATAATTCTTTCTTACAGCAGATACATGATGGTCAAAAACCAAGTCACTGTCTATGTGCTTTTGCAAAAATACTTGCTCACTGGGTCTACTCTCAGTAGTGCATTATCAATGTGGTAAGTTGTGGGGTTAGCCGTCTTTCTAAAATAATTATATATTTCTTGGCAATGAGTTTTAGACCATGACTCTGGCACCCATTATTAGCCAGTGTCAGGCCTTCTTGAAGAGTACTAGTGACAATGAGTGAACCTAGTTTGCAACTGTATGAAAACTTGGTCAGCCAAAGGTCTTTGACATTAGAATTGACTTCAGGGAAGTGGATGCCAGAAAGGAGCAGAACCAACACTGAGACCTGAGGGACTCCACTAGTAACTGGACTTTTTGTGGTGATAGACTCCAGTATCTTGACTTCCTGGGTCCAATCTGTGAGCCAGTTGGCTATTCAGCAGGTGATGTAGGGGTTTATACCTAATTCAGCGAGCTCGTCTAAAATGCTCAAGTGGAGTACTGTCTTGAATGCCTTGGTCAGGTCAAGGTAGGCAGTATGCACCATGTTGCCTTTGTCCATTGCTTTTGGTGTCCTTCTCAAAGAAGTCCATCAGAATGAGTAGGCAAGACCTGCACTTGATGAAACCAAACTGAGTTGGATCTGATGCCTGAAGGTTTCCTATGTCATCATTTATCAATCCATGATTATTCTTTCCATGGATTTACATATAAGATTAGTAAAGTTTATGGGTCAATAGTTTCTGGGACAGTGGATGGCTAACCCTTGTACAGAAGGATAACAGATGCAGTCCTCCATTTTTTTTTTGGTACAAAGCCTTTTGGGAGGCTACAGTTAAACAGTGATTGTAGATGAAACAATAGATAAACAATAGATCATGGTTCATGCTATTAAGACGGTATCCTGGGATATTATCATGTTCCACTGATGCAGTGTTTTTCTCCCTGGACAGGGCCTTGAGGACCTGTTCCCTAGTGATAGTTGGGGAGTAATGGGCATGGGTATTTCTTGAGTGGTGTTTGCAGATGAGAGTGAGATAAAATTGCAGCTGAATTTATTGGTCAGTAGGTTTGCTATATCCTCCGGCTCAGTATAAGGGGCTCCATTTACAATTAGTTTGGCACATTGCTGTGTATTATCTTTGAGGTTACAGACATAGAGGAAGGATGCCTTATGATTGTTCTTAGCCTGGATGACTACTTTTACTTCAAATTTAGCTTTGGCAAACTTAATTAGCCCCCTGAGTGGCTTGTTTAGTTTGATGAGCAAATTCTTACCATCCCGGGCATTACTCTTCCTATTTTTAGACATGACTTTCTTATTTCTGTTGTACAACCTATTAATTCCAATAAGTAGGCTTGTTTTTTTTTTTTTTTTTTTTAGTTTTATCTGTGCTTACTTCAGGTCGGTGTCACTGCTTGTATGCAGTGGTTTACATGATTTTAAAGTTTTTTTTGTGAACAACTCATTCCCTGTGTTTGGTGGGGGGTGGCTTTAAATTTAAATTTTGCCACACTGTCACTTAAAAGTAGAAAGTTTGCCTTGGAAGAATTCCTAAAAATTCCAGGGTTAGTTGGTATCATAAGCATTATTTTTATTTTGAAGGAGTCAGCTTTATAGTCTGACCTGACCTGTAAGGATGTTACACTTGGGGGGGTGCAATGTTCACTAAGTCCCTATAAATCTAATTTGCCTTGCAATTATTTCTTTGTAATCTTTCTTTAAAAGCATTTATTATTAAACTTAAAAAAGTGTCGTACCTATTGGGCATCCCTGATGTACCCAAATTTTAATTTCAGTTTCTCTCTGCTTAACCAGTAATTTACTAATATCTTTGTAGTTGCATTTTCATAAATATCTTTCAAAACATTAATAACTTTATCCAAAATATCATACAGTTTTAAAATATTCTGTAACTGATTATGACATACATTATCATATACCTTTTAATGTTACGTGAAATCAGTTTACCTTCACTTTGTTGTTCTGCAGTTTCCTTTGTTACTTCCTTAACTGTAACCATCATAGCTCTGCTATCCTTTCATCCCATACAATCTTTCACCAGTTGCCTCTTTTCCAACGTTATTAAACCTTAATTGAAAAATCATCATGACTATTTTATAATCCACATTACATAACAATACAGAGCTCCACTTGCTTAATAGTTTCTTATTATCCTTCTTGTAAATAAGTCTAGCATATAAATTTGTCTTGATTTTATGCCTAGATTCACCCATTCATATATCACTTTATGAAAACATTTCTGTTCTTTTTTGTTAATTGATGTAAACATGTAATGAATACCATCTTTAGAACTCAATCCTTCACTTCTTTATGATTTTTTGAACTTCTTCATTAATAATTTCTCTGCTTAATATATCCAGTGTTTCTTCAGACATGTTTTAACCTCCTTTTTACATCCTGCCTAATCTATTTCTGTGCATACATATCTTTAGAAAAAGATTATTCGCTTTTAATTATTTCATCTTTTTTACTATTATACCCTCTTATTCTGTACTTCGAAAGAATACTTTCATTATACCTTATTTGTCTACTTATAAAAGGATTAATCTCTTCTCTTCTACCTTTAACAATATATGTTTGTTAAATAATCTATCCATTATATTCATTTCATTCAACATAAATATTAATTTTTGCTGTATCATTGCCTTCCCATTATTTCTTATAACTTCCTGTAATTTATGACATTCTTCTTTATAAATTTTCTTTTCATTCCTATGCCATTAATATTCTACATTTAGATACACAGTCTTATATCTTCTTTTACAATCAACCCACCACTCTAACCAATTCTTATAAAAATGTCTTATTTTGTAAATGTTTTGTAAATATCTGCCTTTCATCTTATAGCAACTGTAATATTGAGAACTGCCCAGTTAATTTCTTACACCCTTTGCCTTCCTTATTAATAAAGTATTTCAGTCCAAAAATAACATATACTACTATATGAGTAGAAATTCACAAAATAAAGTGCCAGCATTCACTTCTTTAATCTTTCTGAGAAGACAACAAAGTCAATTTCTGTCTCTACCCTTTTCTTCTTCTTCTTGTTGTGTCTTTCGTCTTTTTCCCGGTTAGGGGTCGCCACAGCGAAACTCCGATCCGCTAATGATTGGTAGTTGATTTTTACGTGCCGAGTTACCAGCCCTGATGCACAACCTTCAACGAAGGTACGCCCATTCACGCATGTCTCCACGCAGAAGATGCTCTAGCTGAGAATCGAACCGGACAGCGTCTTACTGTGAGGCGACAACGCTACCGCAACACCACCACCGGGGGATTTACCCTTCTCTTCTTCTAAGTATCTTTATATTCCTTTCCTATGTTTATTCAAAATTCTGAAAAACATTCTTTGCATACCTTAACCTTTCTTCCTTGCTTTTTTTATTCCTATAATGTCACAGTTAGTCTCCCAAAATCATAAGACTCGTGTTACCATTCAAATATTTTAAAATTTTCGAATAAGCTGTTTTTTACTGCATGGTGTAAATACATAAACTGTCAAAAATCATATTACCTGTTCTTTAATACAACAATCTAACATCACTAACTCTCCTGGATAAACAATAGTAAATTCATATACTGAAATATAATTCATCTTACACAATGTCATCATTACAGACCATAGGTTACTAGCTACAGAGCTTGTGATTTAGTATGATTAAGGATATATGGATGTGAAAAAGGACATTTACCTCAGGACTGCCCTCTGTACTACTAATAGACAGATGCAGCTCCTAAATACTTTATCCAGTGCATGGGGCCCCTCAAATTATCTACAGTATGATCCCAGTTATTCTCATTAGGGGGGGATATAATTAGGGGGATATATAATTATCAACCATGGGATGAGTAAGGCCACTCTCTAACCAAATGGCATTGGTTAATTCGAGCACAAAAAGAGAAACTGACTATGCTTAAAATGGCCCACAAGGACAACTAGCCTAATACTTACTTATGCACCTATTAGCCTTCCTCCCCTTACTTGCTTTAACTGCTCTTTCTGCTTTAAGTGTTTATCTAATAAGCATGTCATGTCATATTATAACCATTTAACCCATTGTACCACAGCATTACATCACCTTTTTGTACATTCATCAGTCAAATGACCATGTACAACATAAAAATAACTAAATAAATAAAGTTTAGGGTGCTATGAAGGTCTAACAGTTCCTTTGATTCCATTAACCATAACTGCACACTGAATATGTTTACAATATTTTCATTTGCTTGCAGTGTTACCCATATTTCCTATATCCCAGTCCAAATTTTCCTTTCATCATATAATTTGTCTATAGAGTTCACAGGCTGCCATATTTAAGATATAGATACAAAACAGTCTCCAGTGTATCCCCTCGCTCTAAGTCACCAGTCCTAATATAAACTGTTAACCTCTTTTTTTAACACTGGAGTTACGGTATGAAACAAATATTAATTCTATGGAAACTACTGCTTCTTTGAGTCAATTGCATACACAAATTTATCCATTAATTCACATGCCTCAAAAGTCACATTACAAAACTGCTCCTTTCTAAAATGATTTAAGGAGCAAATATGCAATATATTAAATACTAATGACACAATTATTTTGTCCCAATTAACATACCTGTCAATGGCCAAGTCTTTTTTTAAGAAATTTTTACTGCAGGATTTATATTCTGTTGAATACTCTGCTTTGCTCCACTCTGGTAGCTGCCCCTGTTGCAGATGCCCTCTTTCTAGACACGTCTTCTCTCCCTCTCAATCTCTGTAGCTGTGTATCTACCAGCATTTGTGGTTCACCTTCCCACTGGACAACATTTTCCAAACTTTCAGTTTCCCCTCCTTCACCTTTCAACAGCCTGTTATCACAGAATGGCAACACGTTCCTCTGATTCATCTTTATTTATCAACTTATGGACCAACTCAAAGCCCTGTCACTATACTCATTATCCTACAGACTGCTAACAGGTAATCTGTGTCTGGCATACAAGGTGTCCTTCAACCCATTACTGATGGATTTACTGCACATCAGCAAGTCAAATGTCATCAGAAATACTTGGTCTAGGGATCTAAACCTCTTCTGCAACATCAACAGAACAGTTTGGAGGGAGAGGTATATCTCACAGAGGATACTGTTGCTCTGGAACAGACCATCCAAATAAAACAAAGTTCATCACTGTCTGTATTCAACTGCAGCTTGGATCTATGGATGAGATGCAAAAAAATTACCCTAGGACTGCCCCGTGTACAGTAGTGGACAATGGACAGAGGCAGCTCCTAAATGCTTTATGCTATGCATGGGTCCCCTCAAATTATCTATGGCATGATCCCAGTTATTGTCATTAGGGGTAACATGGAATGGGTTAGGCCAATCTCTAACCAAATAAGATAGGTTAATTTGAGCACACAAAGGAATATTTGCTAGGCTTAAAATGGCTCACAAGTGCAGCTAGTCCAATACTTGTCTAGGAACTGACACAAAACAGAGTCTTCCAAACCTCCTTCTGCAAGTGCTATGACCACAGGCTCCTCTCTCCTCTCCTCAACAACTGCCTCGACAACTGCCAGGTTTGCAGACTCTTTCTCATCCACAACTACTCTCTTCAACAATTTTTCCTAATGTTATTCTTTGCTCTGCTGTGACTTCCAGCATTCCTCATGCTCCTCCATCTCACTCCTTCCTTTTGTCACCTACTGTCGTACAGACAGGAAAAGAATAGGATAACTTCCCTAGTACCAATTGACAAAGTGTAAATTAAATAAAAAATAGTCACTGCAATCCTACTTGACTTCCCAGAAAAAATACAAAATTTCCAAGGAACGGACCAAAAATATAAGGCAAAATCAGGAACTTTTTGTAAAATTAGGAACAGTAGACAGCTATACTAAAATAGCCATAATAATAGCTTAAAACATTGCATGGCAATGTTGTCATGAACTTAAATTCATGTTGATTAACAATTTCTTACTCCTTTTTGCTGTGACCAAATTTGTTTGATCCTCATCTGAGGTAGTCAGTTTAAAGTAATTTTCAAAAGGTTTTGACGCATAATAATATGCATACAAAGTATAAAAGCCTCACGGAACCACATTTAGATTATCGAAATTTATATCAAGGTCTTAATATTCTCTTGGGGGGGGACTAAGGAGAAACACAGGCATTCTCTTCATGTAATGCCCCAGCTCTAATACAAGCCATATAATGCATTCACAGCCTACAAATTTAAAGACTTAACAGCTTAGGTGGCAAGGATCTTCCTCTTCTACATTCACATCACAGAACACCTCAGAAAGAGCTTCCATAATGTAAGCTAGGTGTAGAGTGAAAAGATGGAAATTCTTGCCTTTTTCTGTTTACTATTAGTAGGCGAAGAAATCATGTTTTAATGCAAATATTTCTTTAGCAAGTTTCTGAAATCAGTTTTAAAGCAGCAGACTTAAAATAAGTAAAAACAGCAGAACTAAGTTCCTTTTTTTTCTGTAGTCTTTGCCCTCACTGTATGTTGATCATCAGCCCTCACCACTGCCAATCAGCCCATCCATTCCACAACAGCAGGAGGGGACCATCAGTCACTCAACCATCAAGGGTGGTGTAAGATTTTTTTTCTTTTTTTGTTTCCCCATCCCTAATACACATACGTGGTGAGACACAGCGGGAGGGCATGCCCCCGAGTGTACACAACCCCTCCTTCCTTTCTTCCATCCAGTAGAGAAAAATAGGCCACACCCTCCCCCAATCTGGCTCCCCCCAGAGCTGAGGCCACAAGTTGAACCCAGTTGCCTGGGATGCAGTCAGTTGTCCATTCTTTCTGTCATGCAGCCAGGCAGAGAACTAAGGCTTCTGAAGTAAACTACCATTCTTTGCAGGATTTTGTTCACTTAAACTGAATGATAGCTGTGCTCAAAAAAACTGTAGCATAATCATGTGAACTTAACAGTACACTTTTTGAACCTTGACTGAGTTTCTTACTTTGCAGAGATTTATTTTACCTTAAAATATAATTTTCTGTATTCTCTATGCTTTAAACATGTTTTAAGCACTCAAATGCTTGCAAAAGGCAGCTAAGGAAAGATCAGTAAGTCAGAAAAGATGCCCACTATTTAGATTAATTTTTACACTGATAAAAGCCCAGAAATGATGTCTAAAATCATATTTAAGAAATACAACTTTTGACAATAAATACAATGAAAGCAGATAGCACCCCCTGCAGATAAAAACAAACAGCGTTTATGATTCATTTGCTTTACTTGTATTTCTTGTATATCTTGCCTGGCTAATTTAAATAATCGCTAGATATTGCAGACAAAGCTAGAAGCAACTGTGATAAAATATAATAACTTTAAACTGCCTTTAGAGTTAGAAAGAATCTGCATATCAAGGTTAAAATATAATTTTGTTATGGATGTACTTTTTTAAGCTGACATATTGATGAAAATCTTTGATGCAATCAAAGAACATCTGTTAATCAAATAATCTACTTAATTTACATCTGAAAAAATTGTGATATAATTTCCCATCAGAGGTGAGTTGGCAGGAGAACCTTAAGATTCCAATATATCCTTGACAGCTTTGGAAATCTTAACATGTAGAGCACATGGGGGTTGGCTACCCAGCAGTTTTATTGCCACAATCAAATAGACAGCAAGGAGAAAAAATATCAGCAAATCCATTTTCCTATCCACTCCAATAGTGATGACTATATCTAACAAAGAATGATTACAACAGTTCTGTTTGGGGTTTATTAACCAATGTTGAGGCTGCACTTTGTTAGAACCAAGATGAGTTTAGGCCCAATGCTTCCTAGAGCACTAATACTGTGGTCTCCAAACAGAGTGAAATTGTTACTGTAGACCAGGTGTTCATTTATTCATTCATTCATTTACTCACTTGCTCACTTGCGTATGTATGTATGTATGTATGTATGTATGTATTTATTTATTTATTTATGAATTGGCCATTGTTTACTAGGAAAGTCAAACTGGCCAAAACTCCTTTACAGACAAGGCCCGGAGAGAAAAGTGCCTCATTAGATATATTTTTACAGGCAATTATTAAACAATTTAGCACTGCTAGATCCATATAATTCACTAGATAATCATTAAACTTTGTACATATATAGTTCATACAACAAGTAAACATATACAAGTTTAACACTTTTATATATGATTAAACAGATAATTACCATATTATGTACATAATGTTCCTACAGTAAGTTAAGCTCACACATAAAATTAACAAATAGCAGGTCAAAACTATAGTTAAACATTTGTGAGTATATAATAGCTATACCACCAGCTTTTTTAGTAGCATGAAAATTACAGATCACATTGTAGCTAAAAGGGAGTATTTACCTTTAGGTCACAAGGTTTATTTCTTTATCCTTAGGTCACAGGAGTTCTTAGAGAAGCCTGACAGAGAATGCTAGGAAAAAAATAACAGATGATAAAAAAATCTTTATGTCCCCCTCAATCAAGATCTCAGAGAACCCCTAATCTGTGCCACAACTGTCACTTTTCTGATAAAAAGCACTGGTGGTTTTCTGCCGTTGGTACTTATCTATTTGTGATTTGTGTAACCAGCATTAATCTTGTGTCAGTACCTTTTTCATCTTAAACAGGAGACAGATGTAGGACTAATGCTTGAACTATGTTTCCTAGATCTCACAGATATTATTTTTGTGACATTTAGTCCAGTGCTCTAGCGCATAAAACTTGTTATTAATACTCACAATATTAATGTGCATGAGTGTAAGCCCTTTATAGTTTTCTCTGACATTCTAAGGCAACGGCTTGCACTTCCAACCTGTTGTTGGCCTGGGTTAGTCTCCATATAATGTGCACATATAAGGGAAAAAAAAACGGGAGAAGGATAATGTTGGGGAGAGGAGAATACAATCTATGTAACTGCATGTGACACCATCAATCTAAACTGCATTTTTATAAAAGAAGAGCTAAATAAAATCAGTGAACTAGCAGTTTTGAAGTTGCACGGCTTCCTTTAGTGTGCTTTTTTCTTGGTTGCTGGGCAATGAGAAAGTATGAACATTGTTCTCACAGCTGTATAGCCACTGGACCAAGACAATCTGGGGACTTGTACTGCACTGACTTAAACCTATGCTAATTTCGAAGGCGGCCAGTGAAAGAGCATTGAAAACATTGAGGTGCAAGGTGATGCTTCCACTGCTTGTAGACATTTGTCCTACACTAATCTAACTAGTGAACCGCCAAGTATAATTCAAAAGTAAAGCCCAGACATACACTCTTATGTCACTCTCTGATGCATTTCAGACTTCACGACATCACCTATGTTCGATCCATAGAACTAACCAAAGGTATTTGTTAACTTTTTCATTTTCAGATTTCTTTTTAACAAAAACATATTATTTTATATTTTTTTACTTTATGCAGCTTAAATAAATGTCTTTTTCTAGCACAGAATCTACAGAATTTATTTCAAAGGAGGACAATACCTCCTAATATGCTAACAGCCACACCTACAACAGGAGGCTTGAACTTTAAATGCACATTCTTTAATCTGGTCTCTATTTTTGTAACACTGCAACATACCTCTCTTTTCAAAACCACTGGTGCTGCAACACATTCTAACATTATTTCTCATTTTTGCTATTTTGTTTGACTCTTATTTTATCTTAGATGCATCTATTATCTCCAATTAGTTCTTTTAACTGTGTGCTAGTAATTTCACTTGCTCGACAGACATCGACAACTTTACATAATGCCATGTCTGTTTCTCTTAATAGACTTGCCCTTGTTTCATCAATTCTTATAACATAAACAATTCTGTTATTAGTGAATCATGCAACTCACCAAATTCAATCTTTAGTTTTAAGTTCTTTCAATAAGACAGTTTCTGCAGGACCTTGAGTCCCTGTAAAGAATAAGTGGCAAACAAATAGCAATGTTTCTCTGGGCTCACATTAATTCCTGAATTACACATTAAGTGTGGCATTTTGTGTTCTTCATCATTAAGAAAATTAAAAGAGCTAATTATACAACGACTCTCCATTAATATTCAAAAATGTGCACGCTGATTGGTCAGAGTTATAGTAATGGAAAAAGGTCCGGTCGCCCAGAATTTTTCCATTACCATAACTCTTTTTTTACAGCAACACTGTCTCGCTATGTTAAATCTATTTAATATAGCGAAACAGTTTGCAAAAAGCAACGGAGATCTTGCTTTCCCTGTTGCTTTTGCCCACAGCTCTGATGTACTGCATAGGCATAAGCATATGCAGTACATCAGAACTGCAGCAGAATACCAGACAGCTGCGGAAGGGCAGCAAGGAGGCATTATACAATGCCATTATTTAAGAAAAGTAATTATTTTTTTTCTTAAATAATGACATTGTATAATAGCAATAACCACTTCTGGTGTGGTAATGCTGGATTTACCCACGGTTGGCTTTGTTTGGCCACTTGGGCTTCACCCTCATGACCAAACCACACCAACCGTGGGTAAATCCAGCATTACCCACACCCAGGCATGGGTTATTGCTATATTAATGTCTTCTCAACCTTCTGGGGTTCTTCCCAGTGACTCATTACATCATTCCAGGCATCTCAGCTAATCCACTCATAAAGAGGACTGGTGTCAAAGCTATTAGATTTCTGCTAAATTGTCCCCAGCACAAAAAAATGTCCGGTGGCTGCATTTGGGCCATTTTCTACTGATAATAATACACCTGCACTTTCAAACACACAAAATACTGAAGACAAATATGTGTTCCACTTGTGCAGATATAGTTCTTCACTTCTACAAATACCTCTTCCTTTCTGATACCATGTGAGTACATCCGACAGAGTCACTGGGGACTTTACTCAGACTGGACTATCTAGAAGAAAGGGGACCTAATAACATAAACAAAAAAAAGGAACTAATTCATCAGGTGGGTAAATACAAAATGAAAATATACAATTTGCAAAGTATTCAAAACAGAAAAGTAACAATATCTTGAAGAACAATAATTATAGGTGACAATCTTAACTTCATTTTAAATGTAGCCAGTGTAGTCAGGAACAAACTTAGGACAGCTCTTCTGTACTAAAATAAATATCCAGACAATCTAGAGAAATGATCATACTACTGGATGCAACACTGATTCAGCCAAATATAAAGTGCAATGCAGCTTGCTGTATTCAACAAAACATGATATACAACTAGAAAAAGTTCAACAGGTTCTGACAAACAAAACAATGAATCTACAAAACTGAAACTACACAATTAAGTTTAGAAAACACAATGTGCTCATTGTCGTACAGCCTCCTGAAAGATGATCTGTGTTAGTTTGTGGTAGTATCAGATCTAGTTCTTTTTGAAGCACAGTATCTATCACACACAGTCCAAAGAGATAACACTAGCTTGGGTAATTTGTAAGCACTAAATATAAACAAAAGAAAAAAAGAGGAACTAATGTATGAGAACACATCTATCTAGAATATCAAACAAGCCACCACTTTCATGTAAACAATGCACTTCTATGTCTACTTTAAAGATACCAGCAGATCATTTTATGATGATAAGAAGTCCATGCATGATATTATGTTAAAGATAAGAAAGGGTATCGGGTCAGTGATAAGAAATAAAGTCAGTAGTATTATGTCAGTCAAGTTTCTGAAAGACGAGTAGATCACAAGCTTCATATTCTAACCTATGAATCTATGACTCCTTAACAATACTGAAGAATAATCAGCTATTATGTTAAAGATAAAGAAAGGTAGGAACATAGGCAGTGCTAAGAGAGTTCTATCACAAACTTAGTGTAAGGTCACGGCCGGCCTTAGGCATAGGCGAACTAGGCAACCGCCTAGGGCGCCATACAGTAAAGGGCGCAGTTTGTGCTCATTTATTTACTTATTTTAATTAATTTACTTTTCTTATTATGCGAACGCATAATAAAAAAAGTACAGTAATTAAAATGAATAAATAAACCATAGGGTGCCAGAATCATAGATCGAGGGGGAGGAGGGAGTGCACTCCCACTTTTATCCCTGCTTTGTGATGAGGAGGCTTCCACTACCTTTAAGGAGAAATATATGCGTTTCGTACGCACGTTCACCAATCGCCAACACTGATATAAAGACGTTTTATGGTGGCGCTTAGAAATTAAACAAGCACTTTGAAAGGGATTAATTCCGTGTGTATGCATGTGGCCGTTTCGTTTAAAAAGAAGGTAAGTAAGTGTATTTGTGTGTGTTTGTGTAGTATAAACTTGGTTTCTGTATGCAAGGGAAAGCATGTGTGTGTAGAAATTCAGTAGTTTTCTCGTTGTCTTGTCCGGCACATACACATTTAGTCAATCAAACGTCATGTGTACACAACTTGTTCTAAAGTTCCCATTTACAAAAAATAGAGTTAAGTAAGTTAAGTTAGTTACAGGATTATTGTAAGTGATATATAATGCATTGAACGTTGCTTTGTGATAATCGATTCAAATGTATTACGCAGATATGAGAGTTATTCTAGATATGTAGTTTATTGCTTAGAATTTGTATAATGAATACAAGAGTAAATTCAAGACAAGTATTGAAACTTAACCTTGTATTGGCAGACAGGATATGATAAGGACAGGAATATCTGTAAATGTAGCAAATAATGAAAACATCCACTATGGATAATGACCACAACGCAGAGAAGACTAATTTCTATAGTGCAGCGCTTATCTGTCATTTCCGATGTACAACTTGCACCTCCAAGTTTACCTGGTAAAGGTCAGTTTGTGGGCCCTTTCTTTGCCCACTGCCAGCTACCCCATGCATACTGAAAGGAGTGCTGGCATGTAAATGCGGTAGACAAGAACAACAACTGCTACATCTGTCAATTTATGACCAGTGAACACCATGTAAATGGCATTAAAAAATCCAAACAGAAAGAGAAAAATATATTCAATTTACTCCAAAAATATATCTGTGCATACTGGATCAAATAGTGGATAGTGGTTCACACAGAATTAGTCTGGCGATTTAGTAATTAATATACCCAGTAAATAGTTCCAGTTTTATTGGGGACTTTAATAAAAATAAATGGTTCAAGTCTGCATATCACTGCAAAAATTACAATATTATGGATAAATTATAACAGTTAAGAGGTACAGTACAGTATAATGAAGCATTTTTACAGAAAATGCAGCACAGCAATTCCAAACAGTTCTGAAACATTAACACTTCTGCAATTGTTTTTCCTTTAAAAATCTGTTTAGTGCAGAATTTGTAAGACTATATGCTGCTGTTTTATGTATTTATATTTGATTTTAGGGTAATGCTGCATTTTAACCTGCTCAAAATAAAATACCTTTTGCCATTTTTCTTACACTTTCTTTTAAAGTTGTATTAAGCCTCAGTGGAATATGGTTTATTGACATAGCTCATCTATTTCAAACCATATGAACCCATTAATGGTGTTATTTTAAGAAGAATGTGGTGACCCAGGAAAATATTCTACATGCTAATTTTTAAAATGGGCAGGTTTGTCATTATTGGGTCATACATTTTGTTTCATTACTTACTGGAAAAATGTTCAAAACTACAAATTGAACACACTGTAACAAGTGTAAATGTTTTCAGTGTGCAACTAGCTGTTTTTTCTTTATCAAATGGCACGCAGTGTTGTAAAATCTGAAAGCAGTGTTAGTAGCATAATTGCCTTTGGTGCAGAAGGCTGTGGATTCCACTCCCACACCATGTAGATGGAGTGCTGATATGCAGTGCCTATATGATTGTTGATTATTTGGTGCATTATAAGGGGGGATAGCGGTTCTACACTCCTGAGTATGGCCTTTTGTATGAGATACCTAGTGACTGTAAACTTGTTAGTCGTTTCCTACTGCAATATTACCAACTTACTAATTTGTAATGTAATATAGGCAATTAATTTTTCAAGGGCAGCAGGCACTGAATTTGTAGATAACATTGATGTGTAAAGTTGTTTGCCAGTAGCAACCTCTTCATTAGTTACAGATTTCTTTAATGTGGAATCCAGATGATTTTACTTCTGCAGAGATTGTGCGTGTGGAATAACATTGATGGATTGTAATATTGATGGATTGTAATATTGATGGATTGTAATGATAGAAGTCTTGAGTGGCCTTTTATTGTTGAAATTTTCTGGAATGGGTAGTTATTGGTTCATACATTTTGTTTCATTGCTTATTAAAAGAATGTTTAAAACTACAAATTTAAAACATTCTAACAAGTGGTGCTGTATTATACAAGGAATATAATTCAATACAATCAGGAAAATTAATTAAAGAATAAATACATGTATGCATGACCCTAAAAAAAGTGTGCAAGGAGTCTGTTTTGAAAACAGCCCAAAGGTAAACTTAATTCTCCACCAACCAGATCCATTTCTATGAATGTGGGTTTTCATGCCGTTTCAGTGAATGAGAGTTTTGCCATTTCAATGAATGTAAGTTTCAAGGACAGAGAAGTTTACTGCTCATGCTAAGTCTGTTTTCATTGTGAGACTGTAATGTTTGTTTAGCAAATGGCTATCTGTGTTTTGTGCTACTTTATTTCAATATCTGTAATCATTGTAGAGGCAAATAGAACAGTATGCATGGTAACTGATGAGATAACCAAATAATGGAACACTGGAATGGCTGAGGAAGGGGCTGCTGCTGGGGGTTGCTCTGGGGTGGTGGTCTATTACCCTTCCTAGGACTCTACTTGACCATGATCTGGCTCTGGTATTTCAAGTAGAAAATACATATGCAAAGACAGCTGCAGTTTAACTACATTACAAGGTATCTTTTTCTTCCTAAGCATTTAAATAATTTAAGGAAATGACTGGAGTGGCTTTCTTGGGGAATGACCCAGTGGGTGTGGCTTAAATAGGGGTGTTTCATGTGTGGTGTGGGTGGGGCTTAAGGGGCGCCGGAGCACTACTTCGCCTAGGGTGCCATTTTGGCTAAGGTCGGCCCTGTGTAAGGTAACATCATCTTGCATATTTTAGTACACAGATGAGACATTAACAACATCTGCAGACAGAAAAGTTATTGTACAGCCTAGTTATCACTGATGTTGCATTAACATTCACCGTGTTTTGAAAGAATTAAGAGACAGATTAGAGAAAGTTAATACTCAGAAATTAACAAGATGCAGTAAAGACTTCAGGAATTAAAATATCTTTACTTTGGAAGCATACACATAACAATCAGTACTAGAAATGCAAGGTATTCTAACATATCAATGTGCCAGACTGTAAGCAGTAAATGTTCTTCATGGGGGTTGGACTGGAATTATTGATACTGGAGACAGGAGAAGGATGAGAGGAATCAATGCCCCACTTATAAACTACTTATTCTGGGGGCGACTTACAGACAATCCCAGACACTGTCATGCACGCCATTATATTGCAAGTGTCAGGAAAGAAAGAGTCAAAACAGCAATAGGTCCATGCCCAAAGGACACAATAAAGTGATTACATAATAAAGAAAAGCCCATAAAAGATAGCAGTTCAGACTCATTCAAAATAAGTGCAACCCATGTCTGGGAATTTCTTAGCTTGAATCTAATAAACCAAGAATTCAGTTACTGAGTTCATCAAATGTTCTTCTCATACGTTTATGTTGCCTGGCTGAGACTATCTTTCCAAAAATGTAGTTGCTGAGGCTTGAAATAAAGACCCATAATTGCCAACTCTTGGGAAAACTATTGACAAAGTATAGGAACCAATGAGTAGCCACGTCTTTCACAGGTAGCATCCTAGAAATGGAGTTTCTAGTAGATGGCCAGATTGAGCTGCTAAACTTTGTAAACAGGACTTAGAACTCCAGATGGTACTGTGAATCTCTTCTGTACTTTGATGAGCACTGAAGGACAGTCATCATTTATACCCATACAGATAAAATTACAGTTCTATACTTGCCAAATTAAGTAGGTTCATATGTGTATACTTGGTTAACAACAACCAGAACTTTTATAAGCCTAGCAGTACAACCCAGCACAATTGTGTCACCATGTGCCATGGGCATTTATCAGGAGGGGCTTTGTTAGGAAGTTTCTAAAGGTTAAGTGGGAGGGTGCGTTAGTTTGGGCATATTTACTGAAAAAGGAAATACTTGGCAATCAGTCTGCAGACTATTGCACAAATAGGAAACAACTAGATGTTGAACAAGTGCAAGATTAAAACTCTGGTCCTTGTGTCTGTGAGGTAATCACCTTAACCGTTATACCAGCCCCCAACTTAAGACTTTCTATGTACATATCATATGACAGTACCTCTCAAGTTGATATGGTTGTATAATCAAATACTGGATGAAAGGTTATCTTACACAATGACCATGTTATTGCTTTTTAGTACAGAATTACCAAATAATGGTTACCTAGGTTTTGAGCTGGGGTCCCATATGTAGCATGCTAAAAAGATGGGCTCAGAATAATAATATCCAACAGATATTCACTAATTAAAAGGCCCTCAGAACAATAATGAACCGGGAAACCCTCCAGAAATTCACTCAATGTTTACTGGTTTGTGTACAGTTCCACAAAAGTGAAGTCCTTTCTTTGATTCACAGAAGGAGGTTCTGCTGCTGCTTTAAATGTTTGATATAGATGGGGGTACATCTGGAGTGGTGGGTTTGCAAAGGGTAGATCAGGTGGCATCTGGACAGAATGCACTGGGCATTTTTTAACTGACACTTAACTAAATAAAATAAAATACAGACAATGGGTTTATTTAGATAAGAAGAATGGAGTTTTTTTAACAATATCCCAGGTATCAGGGACTGGCACTGTGGAGTTGAGCAACTTAATTGCATAAAATATGAAAACATTTTTCTTTATTTCAGTTTGAAAAAATGGGGAGTAGCACCTCGATTATCCTTACATTATAGGTTTGGGTGAAAGGTAGAAACTGCTCAGTGGCATCACAAGTTCAAAATTATACATCAAATTTTGGACATTAAATCATCCAGGCTAACTAATTTAACCCCTTACTGTCTAACTTCCTTCTCTCCACCACCCATTATCAATATTTCTTGGCAATTGAGCCTTCTTAGCTTCTTTTTTGTGATATTTTTATCTTAAAATATATATATATATATATATATATATATATATATATATTGTTTGTTTGTTTTTTTGTTTTTGTCTGTATGAATAATATAAGCTTATTATACTACCATTGTTGTAAGCTTTTAGATACAATGTCAAGGAATTTGCATTTGAACTCCTATTGTAATTGTCATATGCACAAATGTATAATTGTGCAATCTTCCTTGGAGCTTTTTTCCCCAGGTCTCCTTTGAAAATGAGCTTCTGGCCCATTCCCACACTACCCGGTCAAATGTAAATAAATAAGTAAAAAAATCCAGAAGCATAAAAGCCATGTTTACACTTGCCACCTTTCACATAATTGCCTGGCTTGTGTTTAAAACTCCTAAAGTTACTGATTTGGCTTCTCTGTGGAGATATTTTATTTTGCAGTTTCAGAAGGAAGTGTGACAGACTTATCCTTTTCTGCTGACCTTAACATCTGGTTTTAAGAACAGGTTACAAGATCTTGTGTTTGCTAATGGGAATTGTAGTTTATAAAATATAGAATCACAAAGAATGAAGTCAGGTAATACAATGGAAACTGAAAGGAGTTACCTATAAGTAACCTATATGAAACCATCTACAAAAGTGAAGGATATTTTTATTCTGTTCTTATAATCTGGTTCTTTTACATTTGCATTATTTACATAAAATGCATTTGAACTCTATTTAACTGGGGCATATGCACAATTAAATACAATCAGAAGGATAAACTGTTTATAAAACATTAGTGAGCTGTATTATGGAACATAGAGAAACACATTGGTAAACAACTATTCGAAATAACCTGCAAGATTAAATGCACTGCCTCAAAGGCAACTTAGCTCACAATAGTAGCATCAATTTGAACTACAAATAAGCTTCATTCTGTAGTCCTAGCTTTGCTTTTCTCACCCTTTCTTTTTTTTTTTTTTTTTGCTGTGACTCTGCCCAAATCACTTAATCAGTCAGTGCTCCTGGGTCACCCTGAAAATAAGGATTTGTACCTAGTGGGTTTTACCTAGTAAAGGATCTTCTCACCATATTAAGTATGCTGAGGTCAAAGTTAACCTCATTACCTAGAGGTATATCTGAAGGGGTCTATATTGCATCACCAAACGGTTAGAAAAGTGAACGCTGATTCATCGACCCCGTCTAAGCAAAAGCTTACAATCTCGAACACTCAGAACAGTGATTTTTTTTTCCCAGGGAAAAAAATTGCTGTTCCGAGAACCACGCACACAACACGCGCACACCACAAACTATTTCTAATGTGGGGGGCTTTGCCCCCACACCCCCTGATGTGGGGGGCTCTGCCCCCCACACACCCTCTACTTAAATATACCAACTCTGAGACTGCACTACAGTAATGAAGAAGGCAAAATACCGAAGGCGGACAAGCAATTTATTTCCCAGGGAAAGAATTTGCTTATATGCCGCTTCGGTATTTTGCCGTTTCGCACTATAAAGTTCGATCAAGATGCATTTGAAAGAATGTGTCTTCGATCAGCTAATATATATGTCTTGTCAGCTGCTTTTAGAAACTGACTGTTAATTTTGTATGTGCTTTCAAATAATTTAGCATAGCTAGTATCATAATACATGTTTTACATTTTACTCTGATCTATCTGGTGCACCATCTAGTTTAGTTTGACAGGTAGTCTTGAAATGATGTTGAATCACGGTTACTTGTAACTAGACATCTTATTTTATAATCAGCAGTCTATATGGTTATCCATATATCAACTTTTGAATTTATGTCAGTGAAAACATTTCTGAAAATATAAATAAAAAGTTGCAAGACTGGCACTATCACTTGTGATATCTGATTTTCTTTGAAACTTTCTGTGATAGCCTGATTTGTTTTTTACATTCCACAATGTATATTCTACACCAGTTTAACTAATCTATTGTTAGATTTAAAACTTAACAGGATCTTTATAATATCAGACTGTAGTATGGTGAAGAAGGCCTTTATAAAGACCAGGTACACTGAATAAACTGGATAGAGAAGTGATATATACATTAGTTAATGATACTGTATTCACTATTTCTTAGAAACTGCAGTATTTTCTCTTTTGTGCATAAGACACTAGAAAATTATAGCCATTAGTGTCCTAAAATGGGGAGGCAGATGCTCTGAGAAATAAATGCCCCTCTAGGTCTTTATATATTAGTTTGGGTGGAGTGAGAAAAACAAATAGGGAGTTTATATTTTTAATTTGTTTTCTTTAAGCTGAACTTCGGATTTACCTCACAGGATGGTTTTCTTTATTTCATCTATTTAGTCTTGGCTGAAGGGCTGAGCCATGCAGTATCCCAGTACTAAGGTAGGGGTCAGAAATGAAATATCAGCACATGGTTATGAGAGGGTTACCAGGTTACAGACGTAATGGCTGTGCACTTAATTATACATGTACTCATTGAAACAGAGCTGTAAAGCACTGCACATATGAAATAGCACCTACAATTAACTCAAGCAGTTTATGATGACACTGATGTCTGGCCATAAAGTTGCATCACTCGAGTATCATGCAAGAAGAATCTGTTCAATAATGTACTTCAATGGGAGCTGTTGATACACTTCTTGGGTGTTTCTGCAGTCTACTCCAAACATTCATTCCTATGCACACAAAAAGAGATTAAAAATGAAGATTAAAAAAATGGATACACACTGGATATTCAATATTTTCCCTTATTTTACGAATGAGCAGCGGGATTATTGTACTTCAGTTAGTTGAAGACATGTAAAGATTGTGCCTGGAATTTTCACACCAGCTTTAATTGATTCATATAGAAATGGTTTTGTATGAGACTGGAAAACAAAACATTATATACAACTTAGGGGGTGAGACCACACCATCAAATTTGGATGGGTGTGGAGTCCTTTGCCCCTGAAGAAAAAATAATCACTTTCTTTTCAGCATCATATGAACTGATCCAATCCTTTCTGAACTTCTCATGCATATCTACACTTATTCCGTCAGAGACAGAAATGAAATGAGCATGCTGAGTCAAGAAAATGAAGCTGTATTACAGCTTTTCTCTGTTACGAGCCAACCTTTCAGATAGCAGACTGCTGGTTTTCTAGATTTGTGTGTATTACTTCTGCTGTTGTGTATCTGTATATATCCTGATAACTGTGCATTTTGATTTTGCGTGTCTGTATTCATTCATTTTTCTGCCTTATGGCTTGGTTCATTGCTAAACATCGTCTGTTAGATCTGTGCACTGATGTAGTTAACAAATAATATAAACTGAAAGAATAATAAAAATGGATATTTAATTCCACAGCTAATATGGTTATTACTAAAATAGCCCCTCTGATGTAGATTGCTGCCTTAAATCTGTTTTCACAGTGATCTGTTTAGGTGATCAGGAGCTCATCTGTGTTGACCTTGGATTGGTGTGGTTCTATGAGCTACATTTCCAAGCCTCTGACACAGCGGAAGGCAATGCTACGATGGCAGAGAATATATGTTCCTCTTTATGGTGCACCATGGATTTATCTTGCTTTCTGGAGCCCTGTGAAGTGCAGCCCTCTTCCCCTTGTTCTAACTACCACTAGCACTAACCAGAATATCAATAGAGGTTATGTTTTCTGCTGTTGTAAAGTACTGTATGACAAACAGAATGCATGCTCATTGTAAAACAGCAAATCACAACACAGAACTTGTGTTGTATAAAAGGTGCAAAAGCAAAGGAGGAGGAGGAGACAGACCAAAGGAAAAAACAAACAAGGTGTATGATAACAGAACATGGTATAATAAACTCATTATAGAGACACACATTATAAAAAGCCATGATTTTGCAGTGTCAAAGTCATTGACTTCTCAAATGCCCATATGCATCATTGTGCCACTCACCTGAACCAAGAGATTATAACTACATGAAGCAGCAATTTGTGAGTACCTAGGTATGACAAGTGAACATTGGAGTCATGTTTCTGGCACTGTTATCATCTGTCAAATAGACATCTTCTTGACAAGGCCATGCCATACTGTTATATTCTGTGTGGTAATTTTTTGTGCCATTCTGCTGCTATATACAATATCCATATGTAATATTGTGCACATTCTTAGCTAATTTATGCAATTTATTAGCATCTTGCCTTATCCAGAAACTGTACAGGCACAGCCTCATGAGTTCCTTTGTGACATCATTGCTAGGTACTGTATAAGTACAAAGGAATTGATTCACCCTGTACCATACATAAGGCTTAACCTTCAAGGCCCCTCTTCTTTTCTCCATCTTTATAAATAAACTTACACTCAAGCTTCCCCAACTTCTAATCTTACTATATGCCAATGACACGGTTAACTTCTGTTCCAACCAGACAATCCTCTCACTTCAACATGATCTGCAAAATGATTTCCTCTCCTCAGTAATTGGCTCAATAGCAAAAAAATAATACTTAACTCCTCAAAAACTAAAACTATATTCTTCAGAACCTCCACTAAAAGGCAAAAAGAACCTCAACTCATTTCTTATTCTTTACCACCTTAATGATGTCATTGAGCAGGTTAAAACCTTCAGATATCTAGGAATCAGGATTGACCCCTCACTTAACTTCCAACATCATCTCAAAAGCACCTGGAAAAATGATAAACCCCCTACTCATCATGGCAAACAAAATATTCTCTTTCCTCCCCCTCCCAAAATAATTGCTATTGGCAAAGGGATTTTTCTAGCCAACTTGAGTACTGCAAACCTCTTGAGCATCTGCCTCCAAAAGAAACTATGTCACAATTCAACCAATCTCTAACTCCCAGCTGCCACTTTATTACCCTTTCCCCAAAGTATGAAACCTGTGTCTTACACAAGCCAAAATCATTTGGCTGCCTGTTCAACAGCGAGCCAGTCAACTCCTTGGCTCCCACCTTTTCTGGTTCCTGAAAGAAAACTCCTGCCCTTCTCTTTCCTCCAGCTTACTTAAACAGCCTCTGTATAACCTTAGATCTCATAGCCACTCAGGGCCTCTCTTGCAAGTCCCTAAAACTGGACTTTAGTGCTCTAACCACTCCCTTACTAACCTTGGACCCAAGCTCTGGAGGGATCTTCCTTCAAATCCTAAAGACCTCTCTAACTACTCCATCTTTTGGGCACAACTTAACATTTCACAGCACAAGCTGCTTGTAAATGCTCTGCTTCAGGTCACATGACCTGTTCTCCCAACTTTCTTACACATATTACCTGCCATTTTCACTATAGCATCTCCTGCCTAACTCCTAACATGTTGCTACTCTAACTGATGTAAATATTGTATATAGTGGTTTCTGCTGACTACCTTCTTAAATCATTTTACTATTGTATATTAACTATTCCTTTGTTTTTAGTGTGCTCTTTTATTGTATAAATTATTTTTATTTTTTCACTTGATGTGTGCTCACATTGTGGAAGGAGACTGAAATTTGTCCAGTGGGATCAGTATTCTACCCCAGATAAATTGTATAAATAAATAAACCTATAGCATAGACGAGACACGTTATTCATTATGTTTGTTTTCTTCACTGTATTATGATTGCATTTTGCTTCATATATGTTTTTTGTTTACTGCCTGATTGTTTCTTGTTATGTATGCATGTAATGTGATTCTCAAATAATACTATGGCTTGTATTTTACTTCATTTGTATCAAAGATGATGAATGCTTTTATCATTTACAGTGCCTCTCCTGTCAGCTGGGAAGACAGGCTTTTTGCTCAGTTTGCTATACAAAAGGAAGTAGCTTGAAGAGCTAGAATCAGAAAGCTCATTCCCGTTTTTATTTATTTACTCGTGTGTGTGTGTGTGTGTGTGTGTGTGTGTGTGTGTGTGTGTGTGTGTGTGTACGTATCTATTTATTTAATCATTTGGGATGCCAGAAAAAAATGTACTAGCCTAAAAAGACTCTTCATATGATACAAATAAGACATGCAAGTTAAGTGACCATGGATAAATAATGGTTTAGCAAAAGAAAGTGCTGCTTTTGTAGTATGGAAAAAAAAACATTAACACAAAAAGTAAAGGTACAAAAATTGAAAGTATACAATATTGTTAACATCCAAAACTCTTCTAGTTTAACTATTTCAACAAATTCTGCACTCATCAGACCCTTCGATAAATCCCTGTCCCAACCTCTGGCACAACTGGAACACCCCCAAAGCCTTCTTACTAAAATAAAAAGGACCTAAATCATAAAAACTATGCAGACTATTTCTAAGCCTTTTCCCTCTTAAAGGCTTCTGAGAACCAATCTCTGCCAAGTATACACAGCCACAACATACTCTATCCTGTCAGACATAGTGCACATTCTTAAGTCCAGTGGGGCCATAAACAACCTCTCAAGAGATCTAAATCTCTTTTCCAACATGCATAGAGCATGTTAAAAGGATAGATGTGTGTACCAGACAATACCATTTCTTTGTAACTGCCTTCCCCTCCACATGAAATAAAGTACTTCTCTTACAATAAATGTAATCTGGACGAATGGATGAGTAACTCCCTTTACTCTTTACTTTTACTCCATAAATTCCCTTAGCCCTACTATACTGCGATCTCCAGCAACAATCTCGATGAACTGTAGTTTTGTGAAAGTGTATTTCCGGAGAAATGCACTTTTGTAAAACCAGACTACTGAAACTGAGTTTTGCTGAAGGGTTATTTCGAGGGGACAAAGTAGCCCCATAGTAGTCCATTTTAATGCTCTGAAACAATCTTGTATTTTAGCATGTATGTATTTTTTTAAAGCTTTTGAAAACATGGGGAACAAGGGACAGTGGACAGCCTAGGACTCTACATGCAAAATAGGGAATTTTTTTTTTCCATCAACTACACTCACATGAAAATTAGGTGGATTTTTCCACCAACCACACACTTACACAGACATTCTCCCTTGCTTTAAGTCTAGTCAAGCTGAATGCTTATCCCCCACTACCTACAGTATTTAAAAACCCTGTTACTACTGCATGATTTGAACAAGTCTTGTAATTGGCAAAAGCTCGCATCACAATTACCTTTAATAAAGGTCTGAAAAAGAAGCTTTCTTTGCTGTTGAATTTTCTTTTAACCTTGAGCTTAGGAAAGTTTAAGCTCTTCATTCAGAACTGAACATCTGATCATCATCTTCCATCTGAACTGCTACCATTTGGCATATCTTTCTTCCACTTTTATGTATACATATACACACACATACACACACACACACACACACACACACACACACACACACACACACACACACACACACACACACACACACACACACACACACACACACACACACTAAGTTAATAGCACATACAAATGCAAAGGATTCCAAAATTGCTTCACAGTAATCAAAAGCTTAAGTTTAGTGCTTCCAGTATGAAAGTAGAAACTGAGAGATAACCAGTAACTCTGCCAGTTTTAGTAAAATCAGTTACTGACTAGTAAGTATACTGCCTGGATGTCATCAGAGAAGAAACTTAGACGGCCTGAAAGAAAATCAACTAGAAAAAGTGAAGAGATAACACTGACTGGAAAGAATCCTGCAGCTGTTCAGCTAAAAGCTGTTCAAGCTCCAGCTTTGGTTTAAGACATGGCTTCCAGTAATCTAGAGGAAAAAAATAAGTCAAATGTGCTCCGAGCTGATTAAAATAAATGACACACTGAAGGAATATATCAACTGAAATAACAAAAGGCTGGAGAAAACTGAATAAGCTTTCAACAGCTATTCAGATGAACTGATAAAACTGCAAAAATCAGAAGTTAAAATGAAATGCTGGCTGAGTATGAGACTACTCAAGAAGAACCGTTTCAAAAAATGGTAACGTTAGAGGGGAGAACATGCAGTGAAAACCTGCAATTTTCTGCTGTATGAAAGAAACTGAAAAGAACACACTGTATTAATTTTATGAAAGTGAAAATAAACAACTGGACTGGTATTCCAAAACAAGATTTGTTAATTGAAACACAACATAATGTGTATGCTCCAACCTTGGTCATTTGCAAGCAGCCAAGACCAGTACAAATAAAGATGCAATCATGCCAGCAAAAAGAATTGATCCTGAAAAAACTGTGTCAGAAGGGCAAAGTATTAAAAACTGGAGACAGTAGAGTGTTTGTGGAAAATGATTATCCACTGTATGCCAGGCAAAAGAGAAGCAAATCTATCCTAGTAATTAAAGAATGTTGTGAGGCAGGCATGATATTCAAGCTGTTGTATCTAGCTGTCTTCAGAATATTTTTCCTAGAGGATCAAAGTATTTTTTTATGCAGAACAGGTAATGGAGGAAATAAAAAAGGTGGTCCAACAAAAAGCGAGCTGTCAAACAGAAGAGGACTCTACATCTCATTCTTCTGATAACAAAACTAATAGAGAGACTTTGCCAATGAATCCTTTTCTAATGTTCCAAAGGACAATGCTTGAGAGACAGAAAAAAGACAGGAGCTGACTAAAAGAAATGGGAGTACCTTGGACTTGAACTAGAGTCTGAGATTATGAGATGGAGATGAACAGGAAGAAGACTAGCAGCACTGAAAATAGGGAATATAGATAAGATTTTAAAGCATCAACCAATTTGTGCAAAAATGGTTTTATAAGAAAAAGTGGAAAAGATTAGACTTGTGTTGACATTGTTAAACTTGTGGGGGATTGAAAAGTATACACCCCACTTCATGTCATTAATGTTTGAAAGGACATTAAGACAAAGGGGAGGAAATAACTTTAAGTAAAACAGTGTTTGTTCATACCAGTTATTGTATAAAATATTTCATGATATAAATTGCATGTTATATATTTTGAGTAACTATTATATGTGATAAAGATACTAAAGTAAACAAGTACTTTATTTCTTCTTTTTTAGTTTTCATAAATGCAGGCCTTACAATGTAAAAAGAGAGGAAAGACTAGACAAAAGCATGTTTAAGTTAACATTGTTGAGGTGGGGAGTAAAAGTGCACAGATTATAATATATGTAGAGTTGATATGTTTTCTCTTACTTTTGCATAGGTGAATGTCTGGATTAAGGCCCTTGTGTAAACAAGAAAATAAGAGAACATTGACTATAATGAAAAATTTTCCTTTAGCAAATAATTGCTCACTTTGAGTTGAGAAATGTGGAGATGGGGGCAGCTGTAGATTTTATGTTTCCATTGAGATAAGCTGACTACTGGGGCAAGTAATAAAAGCCAGTGCATTTTTAAGGCTACAAGTTAATGTTTTCAGATGGTATACAAGCTGTTTTTTTAATCTGACAGGGGAATAAAGATAAGACAAGAGCAGACTGCAATTGGTGTAAGTAGGAGCACAGGCTGTAATGTGTGTCTCAGCATGGACAACCTTAATTTTAGGTTAGATAATGCCTATGGGTGCAGCTGTTGATTTAGGCCAATAGTTTCTATCCGGAGGGTTAAACTTCATTATTTTTTTTTCAAAACAAGTTTATTGTTTTAACATATAAGAGAAATATCATAACAATTTTATACAAATAATTAAAAATAGTTATTATTATAATATTCAACAAAACAACTAAAGTATTTACAAAGACATCCACTACAATCAGATCAATTAATTAAACTAAAATACTGTGCTATTGAAATTAGAATTTTTTTAACAAATTTTGTAAATTATCCCATACAATAAAATGTGATGTTTTTCTAGCTGTTCTCATTCTAATTGTGCTTATTTCCATATGACACATTATATTCATAACATTTTTAAATTCATTGAACGAAGGAGGTGTATCTGAAATCCAATTTCTAGTTATTATTTTCCTAGCCACTGCTAGGATAGACCATAACAAGGGAAGCTTAATCTTTTAACACATTGAGGTACAGGTGTGTTGAATAATATAAGAGACTTAGAAATAATGAAATTATCTGTAAAAAGAGCCTGCAAAATTCATTAATTGACTTCCAGTATTCTTTCAACTTCATACAGTCATAAAACATATGAGCCCAGTCAGCATTAATTTCTACATTACATCTCTTACATAGATTATCTTTATTATTAATTTTATTCATCATCAAAGATGTATAAAAGATCTATGTAAAATTTCCATGTATAAAGTCTCCAGACAATGGAAGATGTAGTTCTATAAGCAGATTCCAATATATATTGTTTATCTTGTTGAGTTGGTGGGTCCCCATTAATAGAGGTGAAATAATTCCAGTATGAATCTACATTGTAAAAAGTTTCTTGTCTGATAATTTTATGTATATATGAAAGTTTACCTTTATCAGAAACTTTATGCTGTAAATTTATTATCAAGTAATCAATCAGTTTTGGAATAGATTCTTTAACTGTTATAGACATTAGATCTATTCTATCAATGAGATGTTGTCTAAAGATCTGAACCTCTAACCAGCAAGTTTCACTTAGATCAAATTCTTGTTTTAAGAAATCTAGATTTTTAACTTTATTATCAGATATCAGCTGATACCAGTACTTTAGATTATTATCTATAGCTAAATGAGCTCCTTCAGAAGTAGATGGCATAAGCATACCCTGAGTATAAATTATAGGAATACAATAAAATTCCATTCCCTATACTTAGGGTGCATGAATATAAAGTTACGATAACTAATAATAATATTTAATGGGTAACAGACCATATGTTTAGGTGTAATAGGTGAAGTACAAAATTCCTTTAGCAACCACAACATGGAGTTATTTATAATCATATTTTTATGTGTTAAGGAGATTTTCATGAAGTGCATACTAATTAGCTCCCAATAATCTTTCCATTTTGCGACATATGACTGATCTATTAATAAAGTAATAACTTTTATAATAGAAGAGATAATATATAAATTAAAGTCTGGAAAAGAAATACCCCCTTGAGACCAGCTATTAGTATGTTTCTTTAATGCAATCCTAGGTCTATTAGGTGCCCATAAGAAATTTAACATTAGTGTATTCAGTTTCTTGATAGTTAGTTTTGTAGGTGAAAGTATTATTGATCGTATTAAGTATAAAATCTTGGGGAATATTATCATTTTAATAATTGTAAGTCTCTCCTCCATAGTAAAAAACATATTATTCCAGGTATTAAAAAGATTTTGTATATTAAGAAAACAGGTGTTATAGTTATTATATATAATAGATTTAATATCTTTAGATAGTATTATACCTAAATAAGTTATCTGACCTGAGTTGGGTACATATTTAGTAAAATCACTGATGAGAGTATTTTTTCGTGTATATATAGGTAGTATTTTAGTTTTTTCTTCATTGAATATTAAACCAGAAATACTTTTAAAATTCATCATTTTATCAAATAAAGACTGCATAGAAGAATTAGATCCTGCTGATGTAATTAGAACATCATCTGCAAAAGTTGAATTTTTGATGTTGTATTTTCTTCTATTTCAAAACCCTCTATGTCAGTACTGTTTCTAATCAAATTAGCCCAAGGCTCCATTACTAAAGTGAATAACAGTGGAGAAAGTGGACATCCTTGCTTTGTACCTTTAAGAATGGGTATTTTTTGTGAAACATATGTTCCTACCTTAATATAAGCCAGCTTCCTTTGTATAAATGCTCAATTAAATTTACAAATGCATCAGAGAAATTTGTGCATTTCAGTAAGGTAAACAGATAGTCCCAACTTACTGAATCAAATGCTGAACCTATATCAAGACTAATAAGTGTTAAATCTTTTTTTTCCTATTTGCAAATTCAATTAATGTTAAAGTTCTTCTTATATTATCAAAAGTATTTCTATTTACAATGAAGCCCGTCTGATCTATGTCTATAATGCGGGGATAATTGTCTTCAATCTATCAGCAAAAATACTCATAAACATTTTATAATCAACATTAAGTAATGAGATGGGTCGATATGAAGAACATCTAGTTGGATCTTTATTAGGTTTTAAAATTGGTGAAATAAATGTATATTGCCAAGATGGGGGTTATTAACTCAGTTTGGGCCAGAATAAAACCTTATGTATTAATGAATATGTAGTTTTAGAAAGGATTTTATATATCTCTGGTATAATACCATCATTACCCGGTGCTTTGTTTGATTTAAGCTTATTTATTTGTGTAATAACTTCTGTATATGAAATACTCTTGTCCAATAGTTTAATCTGTTGTTTATTAAGCTTTTATTCATGTTTGTGGTTATAAACTCCTTTATTTTATCTTTAGGTTCCATGTTAATGTTGTTATGGTTAATCTTGTGAAAGTGATTTCTAAATTCATCCAGTATTTCTGGTATACTAGAAACATTCTTCTTTTCCTTAGAGAAAAGATTTCTTTGATATGGTTTTGTTTATTCAATCTTTTGTTTTATTTTTAAGTCTATGTAAGTATTTGGGGCTTATTGAATAAGACAAAAACTTGTATTTCTCTAAAGTTATTTTAACTTTATGAGTTAAAATTTCTTTGTATTTCTCATTTAGTTTGTTTATTTCTTCAATAACTTTCTTGTCCATAATATTTTCTTTATTATTATGTTTATAAGAGTCTAGTTTACTTTGAATATCTAACAATTCCTTATCCCAAGATTTCCTTTTGTTATTATACCATCTGATACTTTGTCCATATAGATATGATTTTAAGGCATCCCAAACATAGACAATGGAGACTTCAGGAGTATTATTTATGTCTAGAAAATGTTGTACTTCTGAAAGTATATATTCTTTATAGTCTTTTAGCTGAGTTAAGTATGCTGGTATCCTTTTGATCTGAATATTATGAGTATTTTTTATCATGAATTCGAAAACAATTGAGTTATGATCAGATATAGGACATGAAATGATTTTGGAATTAATTAAATCTGTTACCATCTGGTTAGAAATAAAGACCCTATCTATTTTTTGAATAAGTTTTGTATCTGTTAGAAAAAAGGTGTATGGTAATGATTTTGACTCTATCTGATTATTAATATCATTCAAATGATAAGAATTAGCAAAATCATTTAAATGTTTTGCATTAGATGTAATTCTTCTTTTCTTTATAGTGGTAGTATCACTTTCATGTAGTATACAATTAAAATCACCAGCTAAAATAATATCCCCTACAGAGAATGATATGATCTTATCAATATGATGTTTCACTGTATTAATACCAATTCCAGGTATCCAATATACATTAATTAAAGTGTAAGTCTTCCCATTAATTTGTATTGTAACCATACAAAACATTCCTTTGTCATCCTGATAAGACTTAATGGTTTTAGGAATGGGCATACTTTTATTCCATAAAATAGCCACTCCTCTTTTTTTCTGAGTGTGCTCTGAACTAACCAATACTGTATACTTATTAGTGGCTAGTTTATCAATATCTTTTTTCAAGAGATGGGTTTCTTGCAGGAAGACTAGATTGGCCTTGTGTAGATTAATGTATCTTATTAGGCTTGCCCTTTTACGCGGAATATTCAATCCATTAATGTTTAAAGAAATTCCTTTTAAAGATGTCATTTGGCATTTTTAAAACTCAAGAATCTTATGATCGAAATAACAAATAACAAGATAAATAATGTTACATCTCCTCTTTTAGGTGTACCTTTAAACATAGCTGTATTTATTAAATCTCTTATGGGATTTTGTATAGGATTCAATTTTGTTTGTAGTGACAATGAGTGTACAAAATATATTGTGGATGTCAAAACTATATACATATAACAATGAACAAGTGAAAATAATGTAAGGATTAAACCTTGCATCCTGCCTGGAGTTGAAAACTCCAACTTAGTTCCAACCAGACAATCCTCTCACTTCAACATGATCTGCAAAATGATTTCCTCTCCTCAGTAATTGGCTCAATAGCAAAAAAATAATACTTAACTCCTCAAAAACTAAAACTATATTCTTCAGAACCTCCACTAAAAGGCAAAGAACCTCAACTCATTTCTTATTCTTTACCACCTTAATGATGTCATTGAGCAGGTTAAAACCTTCAGATATCTAAGAATCAGGATTGACCCCTCACTTAACTTCCAACATCATCTCAAAAGCACCTGGAAAATGATAAACCCCTACTCATCATGGCAAACAAAATATTCTCTTTCCTCCCCCTCCCAAAATAATTGCTATTGGCAAAGGGATTTTTCTAGCCAACTTGAGTACTGCAAACCTCTTGAGCATCTGCCTCCAAAAGAAACTATGTCACCATTCAACCAATCTCTAACTCCCATCTACCACTTTATTACCCTTTCCCCAAAGTATGAAACCTGTGTCTTACACAAGCCAAAGTCATTTGGCTGCCTGTTCAACAGCGAGCCAGTCAACTCCTTGGCTCCCACCTTTTCTGGTTCCTGAAAGAAAACTCCTGCCCTTCTCTTTCCTCCAGCTTACTTAAACAGCCTCTGTATAACCTTAGATCTCATAGCCACTCAGGGCCTCTCTTGCAAGTCCCTAAAACTGGACTTTAGTGCTCTAACCACTCCCTTACTAACCTTGGACCCAAGCTCTGGAGGGATCTTCCTTCAAATCCTAAAGACCTCTTTAACTACTCCATTTTTGGGCAATAACTTAACATTTCACAGCACAAGCTGCTTGTAAATGTTCTGCTTCAGGTCACATGACCTGTTCTCCCAACTTTCTTACACATACTACCTGCCATTTTCACTATAGCATCTCCTGCCTAACTCCTAACATGTTGCTACTCTAACTGATGTAAATATTGTATATAGTGGTTTCTGCTGACTACCTTCTTACATCATTTTACTATTGTATATTAACTATTCCTTTGTTTTTAGTGTGCTCTTTTATTGTATAAATTATTTTTATTTTTTCACTTGATGTGTGCTCACATTGTGGAAGGAGACTGAAATTTGTCCAGTGGGATCAGTATTTTACCCCAGATAAATTGTATAAATAAATAAACCTATAGCATAGACGAGACACGTTATTCATTATGTTTGTTTTCTTCACTGTATTATGATTGCATTTTGCTTCATATATGTTTTTTGTTTACTGCCTGATTGTTTCTTGTTATGTATGCATGTAATGTGATTCTCAAATAATACTATGGCTTGTATTTTACTTCATTTGTATCAAAGATGATGAATGCTTTTATCATTTACAGTGCCTCTCCTGTCAGCTGGGAAGACAGGCTTTTGCTCAGTTTGCTATACAAAAGGAAGTAGCTTGAAGAGCTAGAATCAGAAAGCTCATTCACGTTTTTATTTATTTACTCGTGTGTGTGTGTGTGTGTGTGTGTGTGTGTGTGTGTGTGTGTGTGTGTGTGTGTGTGAGAGAGAGTGTGTGTGTGTGTGTGTGTGTGTGTGTGTGTGTGTGTGTGTGTGTGTGTGTACGTATCTATTTATTTAATCATTTGGGATGCCAGAAAAAAATGTACTAGCCTAAAAAGACTCTTCATATGATACAAACAAGACATGCAAGTTAAGTGACCATGGATAAATAATGGTTTAGCAAAAGAAAGTGTCGCTTTTGTAGTATGGAAAAAAAACATTAACACAAAAAGTAAAGGTACAAAAATTGAAAGTATACAATATTGTTAACATCCAAAACTCTTCTAGTTTAACTATTTCGACAAATTCTGCACTCATCAGACCCTTCGATAAATCCCTGTCCCAACCTCTGGCACAATTGGAACACCCCCAATGCCTTCTTACTAAAATAAAAAGGACCTAAATCATAAAAACTATGCAGACTATTTCTAAGCCTTGTCCCTCTTAAAGGCTTCTGAGAACCAATCTCTGCCAAGTATACACAGCCACAACATACTCTATCCTGTCAGACATAGTGCACATTCTTAAGTCCAGTGGGGCCAAAAACAACCTCTCAAGAGATCTAAATCTCTTTTCCAACATGCATAGAGCATGTTAAAAGGATAGATGTGTGTACCAGACAATACCATTTCTTTGTAATTGCCTTCCTCTCCACATGAAATAAAGTACTTCTCTTACAATAAATGTAATCTGGACAAATGGATGAGTAACTCCCTTTACTCTTTACTTTTACTCCATAAATTCCCTTAGCCCTACTATACTGCGATCTCCAGCAACAATCTCGATGAACTGTAGTTTTGTGAAAGTGTATTTCCGGAGAAATGCACTTTTGTAAAACCAGACTACTGAAACTGAGTTTCGCTGAAGGGTTATTTCGAGGGGACAAAGTAGCCCCATAGTAGTCCATTTTAATGCTCTGAAACAATCTTGTATTTTAGCATGTATGTATTTTTTTTAAAGCTTTTGAAAACATGGGGAACAAGGAACAGTGGACAGCCTAGGACTCTACATGCAAAATAGGGAATTTTTTTTTCCATCAACTACACTCACATGAAAATTAGGTGGATTTTTCCACCAACCACACACTTACACAGACACTCTCCCTTGCTTTAAGTCTAGTCAAGCTGAATGCTTATCCCCCCACTACCTACAGTATTTAAAAACCCTGTTACTACTGCTTGATTTGAAGAAGTCTTGTAATTGGCAAAAGCTCGCATCACAATTACCTTTAATAAAGGTCTGAAAAAGAAGCTTTCTTTGCTGTTGAATTTTCTTTTAACCTTGAGCTTAGGAAAGTTTAAGCTCTTCATTCAGAACTGAACATCTGATCATCATCTTCCATCTGAACTGCTACCATCTGGCATATCTTTCTTCCACTTTTATGTATACATACACACACACACACACACACACACATACACACACACACACACACACACACACACACACACACACACACACACACACACACACACACACACACACACACACACACACACTAAGTTAATAGCACATACAAATGCAAAGGATTCCAAAATTGCTTCACAGTAATCAAAAGCTTAAGTTTAGTGCTTCCAGTATGAAAGTAGAAACTGAGAGATAACCAGTAACTCTGCCAGTTTTAGTAAAGTCAGTTACTGACTAGTAAGTATACTGCCTGGATGTCATCAAAGAAGAAACTTAGACGGCCTGAAAGAAAATCAACTAGAAAAAGTGAAGAGATAACACTGACTGGAAAGAATCCTGCAGCTGTTCAGCTAAAAGCTGTTCAAGCTCCAGCTTTGGTTTAAGACATGGCTTCCAGTAATCTAGAGGAAAAAAATAAGTCAAATGTGCTCCGAGCTGATTAAAATAAATGACACACTGAAGGAATATATCAACTGAAATAACAAAAGGCTGGAGAAAATTGAATAAGCTTTCAACAGCTATTCAAATGAACTGATAAAACTGAAAAAATCAGAAGTTAAAATGAAATGCTGGCTGAGTATGAGACTACTCAAGAAGAACTGTTTCAAAAAATGGTAATGTTAGAGGGGAGAACATGCAGTGAAAACCTGCAATTTTCTGCTGTATGAAAGAAACTGAAAAGAACACACTGTATTAATTTTGTAAAAGTGAAAATAAGCAACTGGACTGGTATTCCAAAACAAGATTTGTTAATTGAAACACAACATAATGTGTATGCTCCAAACTTGGTCATTTGCAAGCAGCCAAGACCAGTACAAATAAAGATGCAATCATGCCAGCAAAAAGAATTGATCCTGAAAAAACTGTGTCAGAAGGGCAAAGTATTAAAAACTGGAGACAGTAGAGTGTTTGTGGAAAATGATTATCCACTGTACGCCAGGCAAAAGAGAAGCAAATCTATCCTAGTAATTAAAGAATGTTGCGAGGCAGGCATGATATTCAAGCTGTTGTATCTAGCTGTCTTCAGAATATTTTTCCTAGAGGATCAAAGTAATTTTTTATGCAGAACAGGTAATGGAGGAAATAAAAAAGGTGGTCCAACAAAAAGCGAGCTGTCAAACAGAAGAGGACTCTACATCTCATTCTTCTGATAACAAAACTAATAGAGAGACTTTGCCAATGAATCCTTTTCTAATGTTCCAAAGGAAAATGCTTGAGAGACAGAAAAAAGACAGGAGCTGACTAAAAGAAATGGGAGTACCTTGGACTTGAACTGGAGTCTGAGATTATGAGATGGAGATGAACAGGAAGAAGACTAGCAGCACTGAAAATAGGGAATATAGATAAGATTTTAAAGCATCAACCAATTGGTGAAAAAATGGTTTTATAAGAAAAAGTGGAAAAGATTAGACTTGTGTTGACATTGTTAAACTTGTGGGGGATTGAAAAGTATACACCCCACTTCATGTAATTAATGTTTGAAAGGACATTAAGACAAGGGGGGGGGGATAACTTTAAGTAAAACAGTGTTTGTTCATACCAGTTCTTGTATAAAATATTTCATGATATAAATTGCATGTTATATATTTTGAGTAACTATTATATGTGATAAAGATACTAAAGTAAACAAGTACTTTATTTCTTCTTTTTTAGTTTTCATAAATGCAGGCCTTACAATGTAAAAAGAGAGGAAAGACTAGACAAAAGCATGTTTAAATTAACATTGTTGAGGTGGGGAGTAAAAGTGCACAAATTATAATATATATAGAGTTGATATGTTTTCTCTTACTTTTGCATAGGTGAATGTCTGGATTAAGGCCCTTGTGTAAACAAGAAAATAAGAGAACATTGACTGTAATGAAAAATTTTCCTTTAGCAAATAATTGCTCACTGTGAGTTGAGAACTGTGGAGATGGGGGCAGCTGTAGATTTTATGTTTCCATTGAGATAAACTGACTACTGGGGCAAGTAATAAAAGCCAGTGCATTTTTAAGGCTACAAGTTAATGTTTTCAGATGGCATACAAGCTGTTTTTTTTTAATCTGACAGGGGAATAAAGATAAGACAAGAGCAGACTGCAATTGGTGTAAGTAGGAGCACAGGCTGTAATATGTGTGTCTCATCATGGACAACCTTAATTTTAGGTTAGATAATGCCTATGGGTGCAGCTGTTGATTTTGGCCAATAGTTTCTATCAGGAGGGTTAAACTTCATTATTTGAAGATGGATGGATGCTATGGGGGTGATTAAAACAAAAAGTCTTATAAAATGTGATATACATTAAAATCGGAATGACAAGAAACATCTGTATAAAAGATCAACCTGCTAAACATTAGTGGGTGCATGTAACAGAAAATCTGGCAATAGACATTTAATAAAGCTGTCATATTTAACAGATGGGAATAATAACTTCTTATTATAATGGCTGTGATATCCATATTATTTTGGAACATTAATGGCATCACATGTATACACAAAAAGGAAAGAGTATTGGAGTACAAATAGCAATGCTATAGGAGACAAATTTGGAAAGAAATGAGCATGTGAATTTGATAAGAAAATGATTTCAGGATGGATATTCAGAAGAGTATCAGGGACTAAGGAATAAAGGAGAACTTATACTAACTGCTAACAGAGCTCCAATACTGATAGAAGAGGAAAAAAGATAATGATGGTAGATTTGTGGTAGTTAGGGGCTACTGGCAAGAGCGGATGGTTATGCTGGCATATATTTATATTCTAAAAAAAAAAAAACGGGCCAGCACTAGATTCCACACAACCATTTAATATAAAAATATTTAGTGGGCATAAATACCCATTGATGAATAACAAAACTCACAACACCCAAAGGGTGACAAAGCATACCGGTTTCAGCATAACATCTTCATCAGTGCTATCTAACAAATAGTATCACAATTAATGTAAATATAGAGCAACCAATTATTGCACCACACAATTAACCAATCACAATCGTTCATTGAGTCCTGGAGAAAATAAGCCATCTAATGTAATTATCCACATCCTTTCTTTAAGATTCAAAAGAGAATGTAAATTTTCTAAAGATGTATTTTGTTTATATATTCTGTCTATAATTGTAAACCTAAACCTAGCAGAAGGATGTATTACCTGGTGTTTGTATAATGCATTTGTATTTCTATGACATTTAATGTCACTCATATGTTCTGATATTCTGAGTTTAAATGAGCAGGAGGTTTGCCCAACATAAAAGGCAGAACAAGTACAATTCACTGAATAGATCACACAATCACTGCTACAGTTTCCAAAAATGTTTATATCATACACTTTGGAACAATTAAAATAAGTGAATGAGCTTTGTTTAGGGACCATACTGCAAAATCTGCAGTGTCCACACGGAAAACTACCCATTAGTGGGCCTCCTTGTAATGTAGTTTGTAACTGATTATAAACTACCTGATTTCCCTTTTTGTAGTGGTTGAACCAACCCCTCCATATTTTTCCCCTTATATATCCAAACCTACATCTAAATGGCAAAAACTGATCTAGCCTATCCTCCATATGTAGAATTTCCCAACATTTATGTATATCTTGTAAATACCTGGTATTACCCCCAAATTCCATAATAAATCTGAAATATGAGTCAGATTTTAAAATTTTGTTCGTGTATGAAAGAGTCTGTTTTCTATTGACTTCTTGGACCATGTTACTTGCTAGATCTACATCATGTTTTCAATAACCTCTATCATAAAATCTACGAGCCATGTCACATGCCTGAAAATTATAATTGTCCAAAGTAGAACATATTCTTTTGAATCTTAAAAATTGAGACTTTGGAATACTCTTAATAACATGGGGAGGATGACAGCTGGAGGCATATAACAAATTATTAAACTGAGGATATTTCTTATAAACATTACTACTGAGTGTACCATCTTCTAATATTTTAACCTTAACATCTAAAAAGTAATGCTCTCTTGGTGGTAATTCAGTGTAAATTGAATCCCCCATTTATTTTCATTGAGATACTTGATGAACTCACACAAATAATGCTAATCTGACCTCCATATTAACTGACAATCATCTAGATAATAGCGCACAAATGTCAATCTCCCCAGTAAATAAATTATGACTAACATCATAAATTAAATGATGTTCAACATAGCCCATAAACAGATCCGCATACATTTTGGAAGAAAAAGGACTACTGAAGATACATTTTGATATTGAACTGATTTATTCTTCCAGAAATGGATATTTTAAACTTTATTCTAATAATTGGTTCTTCTCGTAATGTTATCATAAGCATTTTATTTGTTCTTCAGCTAAATACTATGATGCATGCAAATATGTCAAATCTAAAATTTTGAGTTTGTGGGATACTGGGATTGGATAACATCCATTTAATGAATATGTAATAAATAGCAGTTTAGACTTACTAAATTTAATAGTATAGTCAATGAATTCATTGATTCTAAGAAAAAGGAAATGAAATTAAATAAGTAGGAAGAGATATTTGTTAAAGTTAATATTAAATTGTCTGTATATGCACACAATTTGAATAATCATTAATAGTTACTGGATTGATTAATGGATTCTAACAATTGACAACAAAACTGAATTAGTACCCAATACAAAAAGAGTAGGAAAAAAGAGGACAACCTTGGTGTATACTTCAGTTGTTGTTGTTGTTGTCTTTCGGCTTTCCCCGGTTAGGGGTCACCACAGCAGAACTCCGGTCCACTAATGACTGGCAGTAGATTTTCATGAACGCCGAGGTGCCAGCTCGACGTTCAACCTTCAACAAAGGCACGCCCATTTACGCATGTCTTTCGAACGCCCACCCAACCGCGGGGAGGACTTAAGAGTCTATTGCAATAATATGAATGAAATATTTAGTTAGGAAAGATAAAGCATTCCATCAAGTTATATATACTTAAATGAGATTTAATTTTTTTAAAGGAAAACTCCACCTTAGAACTAAAAATCTACGTTTTTCACTCTATCTTTGCCTTCTGAGCTATTTTAAAACTTCAACATTACTCTGACTGCTTCTTATAGAATTGTAATATGTTTTTGCAAAATGGATGCTGAGCTTGAATATCGTCATGATCTTTATTTTTCTTCAAGGCTTTCTCTTTCCCATAATCCATTTCAAGTCTGCTTTATATGAGTCATGCTAGACATAAGGAAATAGTGGTGTATTCCCATGCCATTGACATGTAATAGGATTAGTGTCAGTCACTATCATCTTATATGCCTTCTGTAACAGGACTACTCCTTTTATTTCTTGAATAGCCCTCATCCGTGTGTGTCTCAGGGCTTGTTTTATAGTATAATAAGTAGTTACACAGCTGCAACCCAAAAGTAGCTACATTGCAGACATTTATTTAAAGTATCTTTTTGCAGTCTCTGCTTATTAAATCAAATAATTTAATTTTGGGACATTTAGAGAGCATATAGCAGTATCACAAGTAAATATAGTGTTACATTTATTCCTGGAAAAGTTAAATAACTTGTAAGATTTGAATTATTGCTGAAAATTTTCCTTGTATAAAACCAAATTTGTTAACAAATAAAAGGGAAGAAATCTTTGATAATAAAATTATTTTATGCAACTTAGCTATAAAGCTGTGGTCTGAGTTCAGTAAAGCAATTGGACTATAATTTTCCATATTAGGGCCATCTAATGTCAGGTTTTTGAATTACTAATAACTTAAAAATATGGATCTGTGGAATTAGAAACAGATAGCTATATTAATAAATTAGGAAGTCTAGGGTTAAGATTATCAGGAAAATATGTTTGCAGAACTACATAATCTACAAATCAGGACCACTGGCTTTTTTTGTCAAGAAATGACAACTTTTAACAGCTCTTCTGAAAGTGAAAATTCAAATACTTCCATAGAGAAGGTAAATCCTTTTAACAGACTCAGACCTTTCTTCTATCTCTCCATTAGAGAAAGCATATATTTTATCAAAATAATCTGAAAATTGTTAAATGATACCTTTAACCATGCAGAAACTGTCATCCAAAGATTTAAATTTCTGAATACAGATTTCTTATTTTTATTAAAGAGGGTTTTAAATAAAGAGCCATGTGTCTCAGCCTTATATTATTTCTCTTTCAAATATTTATACATATCATTTATTTCCACTTATTTTAACAAAGCCAGCCACTGCAAATGTACTTTAATCCTCTTTGCTATATACGTCATATAGTCCACCTTAATTAATGTGCCTAATACGTCTAAATAATGAGTAAAAGTGAAAAAAAGACTTTATTTTGTTTTAGACTGTATATGCTTATGTTACAGATTTAAAACATACAGTGCAAGACTGTGACTTTGGTAACTTGCCTGAATCTCTGATAAGACAGAATAAAGAATAGTAAAACAAGCAAACCACCTGCCAAAGGTGACTCACAGCAAGAATGTATAAAAATAATAAAAATGTGACTCAACCAACACGGTACTCAATCAAAAACACAAAAAAGCACAATATGAATCTTTTATTGGAATAGGTTAGCGGTTTTGCGGGGTTACCACTTTATCAGACCATGTAAAATACATAAAATGCATTGAATTTAAAATAAAAAATAACCAATCATCAAAAACAACTAATAAAACAATGAAAACTAACCAATAACAATCACCACCTCATTACCAAGCCAGGCTTAAGTAGAATTCCTAGATTCAACCCTGGAGATTTATGTGCTTGCTTCATGTAATACAAAGCAAGGAAAGCAAAAGGAAGGGGCATCTTGATGGTGCAGTTTGGCTATGGCCTACCATGACTAGCTGAAGCCTCAAAGGTAAATAGCAGAGTGTTCCAAACCCCATACAATGCTACTGCTCACTTTCTTGTTGCAAGCTTACATGAATTAATGCCACTGTGGCATGCAGAAGAAAGTGAAAACACTTTGTAAGGATAAAAGGTCTCAATATTTATCACCAAACATCTCTCTGCACCTTTTTTAAAATTATTTATTTACTTGTTCATTCATTCATACATTTGTTAACTAGGTAAGTGCACCACTCAACGGATCCTTTGCAGGGCTGACTCGGGCCAAATAATGAAAGCAGTTACAATGATAATAAAACAAGTGTGTCACAAACACATAATAACTATACACAAACACTGTATACAATTGATATAATTCTTGAAATGGGGAAAAACAGATTGGATAAAGCTTGAGGTTAGGCACATTATATAGCAGAATAGAAGAACAAAGGAGATGGGTGAAGAGTAGAGCAAAGTGAGAATGAGTGAGTAGGTACATGTGAGGAAAGCTAGAATAAGGGCAATGCAGCTAAATAAAGGGGAGAGGTGTTGCTAGGTAGAAGAAGAAGAAGAAGCAAAAATTTGTGAGATATAGATGAAAAAGTAGAAAACTGCCTTATTGTGGATGCACCAGAAGATGTTGTTGAGTGTAAGTAGGTTTAGGGCAGTGCCAGATTATCCATTATTGTAAAAAGTAAGTCTTTAGTGTGTTAGTTCACAGCTTTCTTACAACCAATGACAGCTGCAGCTGACTTGATGTCCTGTGAGTCTTTGTTTCAGTATTTGGGTGCTAGTTTCATGAATGTTGTCTGTGACAGCTATGGTAAAAGGAGGTCTTAAAAGCAGGTAACAGTCAGTGATTCTTAGAAAGACGAAATTATATCTCTGTAAAAGATTTTTAAGTGGTGATAGTGGTAATTACCAAGAAGCTTAAAGGTCAGTATGTTTAGCACAAATTGTGATCTAGTGTGCACAGGGAAGCATTTGCATTCTTTAATGTTAGTGATGCTCTTGGGGTGGAGTACGAGGTATAAAGCATAGTATCTTGTTTTCTGTGCTTTGAATTCATTTAGATTGTTTTGGGGGTGTAGTGAGTTAAGAGGGAGTGCACATTCAAGTTTTGGAAGAAGTACACTGATGGCAGCAGCTTGCTTGGCTTCCTCTGTCAGGAGGTTTTAAGATTTTGTAGACAACTCTGATTTGTAAGAAGACCTTTAGTGCCTGGGTTTCAACATGAGTGGAAAATGAAAGTGACTGATCAAGTAGAAGGTTTAGATATTTTTGTTATGTGGTATATGGTAATGAATGGTTGGGGTCTTGAATGTGAAGAAGTTGAGCAAACGGCAGACATTATTAGTACCAAATAACATAACAGATTTTGGTGTTTAGGTCAGGTTTGTTGGTGAGTTCACAGTTTCTGTTCCTCCATAAGCTGTATCTCTAGTTTTAAAGAGCAACTACATGGATTCAGGTTGCCAGCTATAGGCCATCTTTCCCACACACATGTATCATCTACTATTAACTGTAAAATACATTTTGATAAAAATGAACAATTCATGCATGTTTTTAAGTAAGAGAAATTCAGGTAAAACAGAATATTAGAAAACTTAAGGATGTTAGACCTAAACAAGTACATTAAAAGATTGTTATTAGAAATACAGAGATGTTAGATCTAAATACTGGTCTGACAAGACAGCTCATCCCTTCAGAGTTTCTACCACTTATGATTAAAGCTTTTTAATGTATACTTTTTGTGTTCAATCTGATTGTTCCAAAAGTTCTGCACTGGTATCAACTTTAACTCTGAAAATAAATATAACCTTGTTTTCTATAAATCAATGCATTTGGTCAAAATTGCAGCTGAAAATAGCTCTCATGATCATTTTACCCAGTAAATAAACATATAAGTAAATAATATGGTTGTTGCTAGTCTACACTGGATTGCAAATTAAGGACTACAAAATAAACTATTCCTGTTTTTCTACTAATGTCTGATCTTTTGTTTGTTGTTTCTTCTATTCATCGTAGGTCTGTGTGCAGTCAAAACAAAATAGCAAAACTGGTCTTGTCTTAACAGGGGTCTCATTTGATCTTTTAAAAGCCTTGTGATTTGCCCTCTGGCCTAAGCAATCTGTAACACTTTTTTTTTGCTCTGCTGTAAAGTCAGTTATAAAATGTTCTGTGAAGCCTGGAATTCTGCAGAACCAGCTTTCTTGGGCCTACTTTACATATAACACAATCATTTTAAATGTTTCTGTAAACCAAATGGCAAATTATATTTACTTGCTGGTTAACTGCCCCATTTTACAATTCTGTATCTTTCTGAATTAATCAGCGGAGCCTAGACTGTATACAAATGGGCTGTATTGAGGATTCACTAAATAATTTCCTTCATCGGACTAACTGGACAGGTGGTGAAGGTACTGGCCATAACTTTAGGTTATTCCTTTGATCTGGTCAGTACAGGAAGGTTTAAGTTGAGTCATGGATCAATTACTCTGAAAGCATTGAGAGGAAGTTTGTCTATAGTAGGAAGCCAAGCTTTACCACAGTATTTAGGTTTAATCATTGTTTTGTTAGCTGTGTTTTCATGTATGCGATAACTGCAGTGTTGTTCTCACCTGTGGTATGCTGGTCCTGCATAGACCAGGAAAACAATTTATTATTGTACCTCTGCTTGTCTAAACTATGTTTTTATGAGTATTTACAAATGCATCTCAGAAGTAATTCTGTTTGCTGATGGTGGCATAGGGTTCATTTTATGCAACATTCATGAATGTTTTAAGCATCTGTCAGAATAGTTGAGCTTCAGAGCACCTGTTAAGAACACAGACTATAGAAAAGCCTTTGTATTTTGTGATTTACAATTATTTGGCCTTCAAATACACTTTGTATCTTGCTTTGATTTTCCTAATAAATCTATAAAGGACACTGCAGTATTTCTCCATGCCACCTCATGTGATGTAATGTGTAAAATGTAAGTAAATATTGTATATAGTTATTATTATGCTCCAGTTGTATATTTTACAGTCATATATCACATGACAGTGTATGTAAATGCTGTTTATGTTTGTTATCATATTCCATGTGTATGTTTTACAGTCATACCTGCATATACAGACTACAAGTTGCAATCTCACCAGACTGACATCTGTTATTACTTTATATAGTTGTCTTTGCTTTGTTTTCATTTAGATATTGTACTCCTCATCCCAACTTTCTGTCCAGCACTGAATATTATGTTGTATCTGCTGATTCTTTGGCTATGCTTCTGTGTCAAAAAGCTTCTGGGCAATGGTTGATATGGGACCACTTTGATCAGTCCATTCCCCCGTTAACAATTTTATTTATTTAAATTAATTAATTAATTAATTAATTAATTAATGAACAAATAAATAACACAAAATGATTATCAATCATGGTGACCTAGGCAGGCATCTCATGCCCTTTTTCAGTCAAAAATCTTTTTGTTGTGTATGCTTACTCTCTCTCTCTCTCTCTATATATATATATATATATATATATATCAGAAAATGCTTAAATTATTCTGACAAGATGCAGAAATGCATGTATAAACAAAACCATAAAGTATCAAATGCAAATTAAGAAGTAAATTGTTGTTTTGCCTTGTCTTCCTTATACTGTTTGACATTACAGTGATATTTTGCCTGCCACTGCAGGACATATGACCTAACTGGTCAGGTAGTGCTCTGTCTTGGATCGAAACCTGACTCTGCATCTCCTGAGATGACACACTCACATGTACACACACACACACACACACACACACACACACACACACACACACACACACACACACACACACACACACACACACACACACACACACACACACATCAATGAGGAGTATACCTGAACCACATAACCCTAGGGTCACAATCTTCCGAGGTATCACTAAGAAGCTTAGCATACTAAAAAACACTTTTTAAGCCAGTAAAGCCCTTAGTAAGCACTGACAGTACTCTGTGCCTAGAATAAGATTCAATAATAATAGCACTTAGAAAAGTGCTTCAAAGTGCTGTTAATATTGGGTCTTGTGCTAGACTAGAGCTCAGCTAGGCTCTCTTTATCCCCCCAATACTGGAGTGTAATCGCAGTCTTCCATGCACTACATAGAGGATTATGATCGGGTCTCCAATCAGTTTGAGACGTGGATGCCAAGAAATTCACCTCCAGACCAAAGCTTGAGAGGTGAATCTTGGCATCCATATCAAGAACACATAATAAAGGGTTATGATGGGAGACCTGATCCTAATTCTTTATAGTGCATGGAACTTTATGCACTACTAGTTACAGACGAAATAAAAAAGTGCTAAATGTTCTGCCAGCTTTCAAAGCTGTAAAGCACTTGTCAAGAGCTTTCAGAAAGACAGTGTAACATGCCATAACAAGCGGTGTCAGAAAGACAGCATAACGCATTATCTTATATTAAGGAGGATTAGGGACAGACTGTTGGCACAGAGAGCAGAGAAAGAAATCTGTTTTTAATTCTGCTGCTGTCATTTGCTGGCCAGTACTGGCAGGTTTAACTGCTAGTGCAGTAATCAGTCTTAACAACTAAAGTGGGTGCTTAATAATTGTTAAGATCAGGTCTCGTGCTATAGAAGCATTTAACTGGTTTGTGTTTTTTTGTGATACTGGAGCATAATTACCATACCACAGCCACCACAAAGTTCTTCTGACTGATTATGTATTCAGAATATCTGTAATCAAAGTAATTTTGATACTTTCTTACTTAATATTTGTTATACATTGCAAGAAAAAAAAACATGTAAAATAATCACCTGAGAAAAAAGTTTGAAGTGCTGGTTGTTGTAGTATTCAAGTAACTTCAGAATAAGCTCAACTAGCCACCACCTGCCTTCTTATACTGTGAAAACAAGTCAGTTCCATGGCAATGAGAAATCAGAAAGTTATGCTGAGGTTACAATTAGAAGAAACTGTTCCTGTTCTCACTTTAGCTGTATGAGTAGCAGCTGATGAATTCAATAGTGGATGAGCTTTAATTACAGATTAGGGCAACAAACAAAGACTTTGGAAGATAAAAATAATGGAGGACAGTCATTTCAGATTTGGTGTTTCACAAGCAAAATCATGAAACTGAATCACAATTTGTGTGAATGTCTATGTGAGCAGAACAAAGTTAGCCAATGGCTGAGGGGTACTACTGTTTAGTGATTTTTTTTTTACTTTTATTTATTTATTTAATTATGCTTTATTGACTGGGATTGTCCCACTAGGTCAACATCTTTTAATATTATGCTGCTCAAATATAAGGTCATCTTAGTACAAGGACAGATTTTCAGACCTTGTCAAACATTGTCAGCACGTGTGCATGTGTGTGTGTATGTGTGTGTGTATACAGGTAAATATTTAGGGAGAAATCCTGCATGAAGTGGTGTTACCTGTTTCATTTTTCAGTTTCTCTCAACACTTCATATCAAAGGCTGCCATTAATCACTGACTTTCCAATTTGCAACTAGTTTTGCCATGATGTTCTGACTTATTTCAATGAAACAGAAATATAAGTATATTTTTTTAATTTAAAGAAATAACTGTGTTAATTGTATTTGTGCAATGCTCTCTTTTTCTTCTTCTTTTGGCTTTTCACGGTTAGGGGGTTGCCACAGCAGATCACCAGTCCGCTCATGATTGGCAGTGGAGTTTTTACGGTGTCGAGTTGCCAGCCTGGCACCCAACCTTCCACCGAAGGCACACACATGCACAAACTCACACCTAGGGCCAATTTAGAGTGTCCAATCCACCTACAGCATGTCTTTGGGATGTGGGAGGAAACCAGAGCAGCCGGAGGAAACCCACATGACCACAGGGAGGACATGCAGACTCTGCACAGAAGGCACCCCAGCCGAGGATCGAACCGGAGAACCTTTTGCTGTGAGGTGGCAATACTAACCTCTGCACCACCGCGGACGGCCCTTGTGCAATGCACTCTGATTTATGCAAATAAGTGTGCTTCTGGGAGATAAATGCTCCTTGAAGAATTACATTTCCATTGGAGTTTTTATCTTGGAACTTTGCATGACACTAATGATTGCTAAAACTGCATTAAACTCAGCAAAATATCAAAATAAAAAGAGGAAAATCTTTGAAAGAATTTAGAAAAGTTCAAAAAGAATGAGGCCAAACTAGAAAAGCTTAAAACAGTCAGGAGAAAGTTAAAGAGACTTGGGCAAAGTTTAATAAAACCTTGTCTGCATTGTCTTATTATGTCTGAAAAAAAGGAAAAAAAATCTGAAATTAACAAAATTATGCATATATATGCATATGTATGTTTTGATTACTGGGAACTCTGCTAGACTAAAGCTCATTTTCTTTTTTTCCCCTCATTTTTTAGCCAGCTTACTGTTGTCTTCAGGTTCTCAGCTTTCCCCTATGGCTCCTTTGTTTACAGGGCCACAGGCCACTACACTGGGGGTGGTTGTTCCCCAGCATATCTGTTCATTGGATGGGGCCTAGCCTTCTGCATAAGAAGACCTCTATGGACTTTGGTCTGGATAGAGGAGTGGAGAAGCTAGGGCCGTCATACTGTGACCTAGTTAGGCTTTCATTGTTTGCTTTATCCCAATCTCCTACTGACATGCAAGGCTGACATCATCCAGGTGGGCATATATTGGTGCTGTGATGGAAATGCCTCTATCTATGTTGTAGTATATCCTTCTTTGCCTGCCCACCTACTATAGCAATGCCTTCTTTATCATAGCTCCATTATTGCCACCAGGGTTGCTGAGATGGCCACACCCTCTGCACTTCTACAAACCCTTTCACAATACCCTATCATTCCTCTTCTTCCACCTCCAGTTGGTGCTCGAGCTGCTAACCAACCTGAGATCACCTGAGTCGTAGTTCTGGCTTTACCCTGTATGCCAACAGTGTGAGTTGCTGTGGTATGTTCTCGGTGAAGACCTAGGGTGAAGAGCTTCAACAAACTGCTACATATATAAGTTATAATAATAAAGTGATTAGTACACATAGACACTGGTCACACATTAGTTTTACATAAGCAGTCAGAATCACAAATTCAAATAATTTACTGTAAAGAACGGCAAGTAGAACAATAGTTTACAAAATTTTACCCATTTATTTTGACTTTGTACACACTTCCATGTTATCTCTTTTGATCTGAAGACAGTAACTTGCCTAGTAATCAATAGTGACAATGAAATTTATATATATATATATATATATATATATATATATATATATGTGTGTGTGTGTGTGTGTGTGTGTGTGTGTGTGTGTGTATATATATATATATATATATATATATATATATATATATGTGTGTATATATATATATATATATATATATATATATATATATATATATATACACACACACACACACACACACACACACACACACATACATATATAGGAATCATAGGAAGTGCAAAAGCTACAGAGTCTTGCAACCATTATACCTTGCCAGTTCCTACCCTAAACTGCACCTTCCTTCTTAAGGAGGGCTGCACTAGTCATGCCCAGACTGAATTTATGAATACTCCTCCAATTATCCTGGTCCTGCTTGCAGGAAGTTAATGTACCTCACTGCTTTATCTGCATTGGGAGTCTATTCTAGAGATGAAGGAGATGCCGAGTAATGATTCTCTCCACCTTATTTTACTGGTGTGCTAAGGCGTGGTTTTGATCTGTTGTTCGTGATTTATGAAAGTACAAAAGACTCTGCACTACTGGGTCCCTGATTGACAGGAAGGCAAGGCAAGGCATAAGGCTCCTCTGAGAAGCCTATAAGACATAGAAAAAAGGGACAGTGCTTCTAATCTTTTCTGGTAACTTAGGGATTTTAAGCCTAAGATCCTCTTTGTCAGGAATCTCTGCAGTCTTTCCAACTGTTTGATATGTCTGGTGATGTACATCCAAAGAGGGCATTGTATTCTATAACTGGTCTGATCAGTGCTGAGTATAAAGGAACAATACCCTATTTTGATCTGAATGATACTCCCTTGGTGAACAGAGGCACCATGTAGAAGTATTTCCTGACAACTGTTGCATGTTGATCAAAAGAGAGGGAATTATCAACCCAGACTCCCGGGTTTCTAACTACATTTTCATTTTGAAGTGGGGTATTGTCAATGCTATATGATAAGGAGATGGTTTGCTTCCAAACTGTGACAATATTGCAATATTTTGCATTTAATTTAAGCCTATTTTCAATACATGAGCAACTACAAAATGAACTGGCACCTCACCTAAGTGTCATGTTTAATCATAGCCTCACCTCAGGCTTCATGCCCACTGAGTGGCACACAGCTACAGTTATCCCACTCCACAAGGGAGGATCCACCTTGGATCCTAGGAACTACTGCCCCATCAGTCTGACGAGCCTGATCTGCAAGGCCATGGAATGTATTATCATGGAACTTATAAAACAAAGATATTGGCAACCTTCAAACACTGGACCCCACACAGATTGGGTTCGTAAAGGGCCAATCTTGTCTCCTCAACCTGAATGACTTCTTTGAATCAGTCCCCAGAGCTGTGGATGAGGGTAAGGCAGTCCACACAGCCTATCTGGACCTTGCCAAGGCATTCAACATCATCCCCCACTCAGGAATCACAGATAAACTTACTAAGCTGAGCATTAATCCCTATAGCACTCAATGGGTTGCCAACTGGCTTACTGACAGAACCCAGACTGTAAAAGTAGCCAACTCCAAATTCAGCTCCAGACAAGTGACAAGTGGAGTACCTCAGGGTTCAGTCCTGGGACCGATCTTGTTTGGCATCTACTTCTTTGAAGTACAGGCCAACACTAAGGGACTCTGGCTAACAAAGTTTGCAGATGACTGCAAACTGGGAGCCATTATTGAATACTCAAATGATGTGGATATTCTACAAAAGGGCCTTACAGAAACAGATGCTTGGCACCAGAGCCATGGGCTCAAGCTCAATGCCAAGAAATGTATAGTTATCCCCTTTGAGAAAAAACATGTACCCATGAATTACCACATAGGTGGCAGTACACTAAACACCAAAGTGTGATAAGAGACTTAGCGACACAGGTGGTCAGTGGTCTCACCTTCGATAACCACATCGCCACAACAGTCAGGAAATCCTTCTATGTGGCACACTTCATCACTAAGGGCTTTTTGTCCAGAAAAAAGGAGGTCATTGTCTCACTGTACTCATCCCTCATTAGACCCATTATAGAATACAACGCCCCGTTTGGTATGTACCTCTCAAGACATCTGCAACAACTGGAAAGGCTGCACTAAAAGACTCACAAACCTAAAGCAGATGCCCTATGCTGACCATCCAAAAAAACACCAGCTATACTCTGTCGCATATCGTCTACTCAGAGGCAATTTCTGCTTAACATACAAGGCCATGTCAAACCCAGAGCTGTTGGACATGCTACACTTAAAGAAATCACAATCCCTCAGAGCCACACGCTCCAGGGATCTAAACTTTGTCATCATGAACAAAACATGCTGGAGGGATAGGTTCCTGACCCAGAGACTCCCCAGACTCTGGAATAGACTGCCCATACATGTCAAGCAGGGCGCCTCTTTGGCCCTCTTCAAAAGGAACTTTGACGATTGGATGGGAGATAGAAAATTCACCCTGGGGATCACAGCAGTCACCCTGCTAGACAGGGCTCCAGGGAAGTAAATATTGTGGGAAGAATTAGCCAGGGAATTGCTATGGCTAGGCTTGTATAGGCCTTAGGGCCGATAGCCTAGTACCAACCTATGAACCTATGAACCTATGTAAGTGTAAGTCCCAGCTGCATTATTTCTGTGTTAGAAGGGGGAATTGACAATGACTCACATTTTGCAGTAATCTGCAAACTTGCTTAGCCATATGTCTTGTTTTTCTAGTCTGTAAGTCAGTGAAGTAAATATCTGTAGGACATCACTGGTTACCTTTGTATTCTGTGATCAAGTACCTGCTACCCACACCTTGTGGGTGCTGTCTTTTAGCTAATTTGCTATCCCTCGTACCATATAAGGATCTATTTGTAGTACATTTAGTTTATTAATTATGCTACCATGGGGGATGGTGTCAAATGCCTTGATTAATCAAGGTAAGCTGTGCATACAGTCAGTGTGACAGCAGTCAACAGCTTATGCTACCTTCTCAGACAAGTTAACTAGGATCATTAGACAGGATCTACCTTTCTCAAAACCAAATTGTTGTGGATCTAACCTGACAAGATTTTTAATGTCAATGTTAATCAAGTCTGTTATACTGTATGTTCCATGGTCTTACAAATGAGACTGATCAAACTAAGAAAAACGAACAAATTAACTTTGAAAATGACAACAAGTACTGGCGAAACAAGAATCCGAACCAGCGTAACAAATATAAAAACAAAATTTATTTAAAGCGCTTTTCGTTAGCTTGTATCAGCTAACTTCTTCAGAAACAAGTTAAAAATAATTTCAGGTTCCAATAAATAGCATAACATACATCATGTGCTGCTAATCAAGTGAGACCTGCCACTCAACTTTTAAAGGTACCTGCATAAAAATCGCAACCATGGAAAAATCAATTACAGAAAACCTAAAACCTAAAAACTATCACTGCTAAATGCCAAATCCATTGGATAGCCTTTAGCCACATAAAATACATACATAACAAGAGGTATACTCCATGGAATATACACAATGTCTGGAAACGTAAAATGTATAAAAATGTGAAATATATGTAAAGAAATATGAATATACAAATAAATATGTATCTATACTCAACATATGTATGTTTTCGACCTCAACGTTTCAAACTTTTCAATTTTAATACATTACTGATGGAACAAGTGTCATTAAGCCCTGGAAAGTTGCAGGCATTCAGCTTTATCTGCCATTGTAATTCAGGTTCCTCTAGTTTTAATGGTGCTGGACCCCCTCTTGTATCCAAATTAACATGGTCAATTACCATGTATCTAAAACTATGGCCATTATACTGTTGAACGTGTTTGGCTAAAGCATTCTCTAACTTTAATTTCCCAAAAGCATATTGGTGCTCATATATCCTTTCATGGAGATGCCACTCCGTTTTGCCCACATAAAATGCTGGGCATTTCTGACACTTTGCTATGTATACCACCATCCTAGTATTGCAATTAAATTTAGCTTTAAATTTAATGTTGTAATCATTGACCTTCAAGGAGTATACATTGTCCACAAATTTACAAAAATTACAATTTTGGCATTTAAACATGCCTGTAATTTTAGGAGGGGTAAAACGTTGCTGTTCAAGTAAGTTTTTCAAGTTGTGACCCTTTCTATAGATGACTTTGGGTCTATTACCCATCTTAGCACAAATATTAGAGTTGGTGTGGAAAAGGCCCCAATTTTTCTTAATAACGTCTACACAGAATTGGCTATGTATGTTAAATGTAGTTGTGAAACCAGGACTGAGTTGGTCTTTATTAACTATACTCACTTCTGCCAAATTCACAGAGGTGTTGGTAAACTCAATGGATGTATTTATAATAGATGTATTTTTAATACGTAGTAAAGGCTGATAAGTGCCATTAAGTCTTTTACTTTGAACTTCACAAATCATATCATCCAAAAGGTTAACCGGGTAACCTCTATGTAAAAACATAGCTTTCAAAACTTGGCATTCTTCTAAAAAGTCATTGTGTTGACTGACAATGTGAGCAGCTATCACCAACTGGCCTTTAATAACCGATCCTCGTGGATGTCTAGCTGCTCCATCATCCTCATCCCTCATGGACATCTAGCTGCTCCGTCGTCGAAACTGCATTTCCGTTTTTTTTTTTTTTTTTTTTTTTTGATTGGCTGGCAAGCTGCACTCAATCAGGTCCCGCTGAAACAGGGGATCTGATTGGTTGCAGCAACCTGCTCAACTAAGTCCTTTGTTTTTTTTTTTTTTTTTTTGATGCAAGCTGCACTCAATCAGGTCCGCCGCTGAAACAAGGGATCTGATTGGTGATGAAGCAAGGACCTGATTGGTCCTTGCAAATCACTTCCTGCACAAACTGCCTTTCTGCAGCTAATAAGGATCACTTCTCTTGTTTTTCAACAGAGGAGTGTTTCTTATCAGGATCAGCGGTGGATCAAGGTTTGTGGATTATACTCTTTTAAACTGTCCTTTTAAGGGCAACTTCTGAAAAGGTCTGACAAACTGTCCTTGGACTGAGTGGTCTGAGGAAGGTGAACAGAGCAGGTGAGCCTTCAGTCGTGAAGGAGCAGAGTATTGGAAGCAGCCTTCTGTTGAAAGCAAAAAGGTAAGTTTGGGGTTTAGTTATAACTTTATTTTTTGTGGGGGTGGTGATTTTATTTTTTTTTGTTCATATTTCTTGTGTTTGTGCATATTTGTACTAAGAGGTTTGGGGAGTGTGGGCTGCAGTTGCATTAGTTTTATTTTAGTTTTGTGTACAGTTTTTGTGCTCGGAGGTTTGGGGTGAGAACTGTAGTGGTACTAGTTTTATTTTGGGGCTGTGGTTGTATTAGTTTTATTTTGGTACTGTGTAGAGTTTTGTCCTGAGAGGGTGGGGGTCAGGTTGTGTTATGTCTGTGTGCTGGTGGTAAAAGGATGGGTGGTGAGAGGCTGTGGTTATAGCAGTTTTACTTTACTCATTTTACTATACTCACTTTACATTTGTTTTCTGGACAGTGTAGGATAGAATCCATTTTCAGTGGATGCCCAGGAAGAAATGTTTTAGTATATGTGCTAGAAATATGTAAAATAATTTGGCTTCTGTTTATATGAGGGACAACATAAGGGAATGTGAAGTGTAATATACATTTAATTTTAATTGAAGTGTATAACTTATTTGGAGCAAGAGGATTTTGTTTTGGCAGTATCTATGCTGTATATGTAGAGAATGGGATAGGGGTGATGAAAAGGAGGGAGATAAATAATGGGACAGAGAAGGTTATTGTAGTTGGCTAGAGCAGGGGTAGGTGGGCAGTCTTGTGGGCTAGAGCAGGGATAGGTGGGCAGTCTTGTGAGATGCTGCTGTCTAAGTCAATAGTATTGGGTGTATGGGGTGTAAAATATTGGTTGAGAATGAATGCATTCCTCTAGGAGTTTAGGTGGAAGAATTGCTCTTGGCCTATAATTTCTTCCACCTTTGTGCAAGGGTATAATGTATATTTTCCAGATGGTTGACTGACTGCTCAGTAATGGATCTTTTGTATTCGATAAGAACTGGCTTCAACTGCTACTTTTTGAAACTGTTGGTAGATTTGTCAACTGAATTTGTAGTAAGTTTTCAGTTTTGTAGTAAGTTTTCAGTTTTTACATATTTGTTAAACGCTGTTCTGCTATCTAGGTTTATAGTACTGTTTTACACTATCCCTGCTGTTGCACCTTGTTCTGTAGTTTTGGCTGTTTGAATTGTGCTGAGAGGTTAGGAGGTTGATGGGGCATGTAAAATGCATAATGTTGGGAGGGTGGTTTGCAGCTGTGAGAATGTTGCTGATAGATGTTTTGAATGTATACTAATGCAAGCCTTGTGAACTACTATTGCATATAACTTCAATGTTCTAATCACTGATGCAATGACTGCAATGTTTTTGTGTTGAAAGTTTGGGAGTGTGGTTAGGACCTGTGAGAATGTTGTAGTGTTCAGTGTTTGACTGGAGCCTTTTTAATGGGGTCATGTAATAGGACATTGTTAATGCTATGCCTATGCTTTTTGTTTTCACTTTATCCAGGATGGGGTTCTGCAGAATGTACTACTATCTTAATGCATGCTAATGCAAATACTGTTCTGTTAAGGGTTATAGTACTGCTTAAATATCCCTAGTGTTACAGCTTGTTCCGTTATTTTTAGCTGTTTGGATTATGTAATTTAGAGTATGCTGGTACCTGTACATTGTTTAAAAAGCCCAATGTTGGGAGAGTAGTTAGTGGCTGTGAGAATGTTGCAGTGTTCAATGTTTGCCTGAAGTTTTTAATGTGGGGCCACACACACTAACACATTGTTAATGCATGTTGCATGCTAATGCAAATACTGTTCTGTCGAAAATATCCCTAGTGTTACAGCTTCTTCTGAGTTATTTTGGCTGTTTGGATTATGTAATTTGGAGGATGATGGAGCCTGATATCTTAATACATGCTAATGTAAACACTGTTCAGCTGTCTAGGTTTATAGTACTGTTTAACTATCCCTGATGTTACGCCTTGTTCTGCAGTTATTATTGACTGTCTGAATTATGCTCTTTGGAGGTTGAGAGAACTTGTGCATTGTTTACCTTGCCTAATGTCAGGAGGGTAGTTAATAGCTGTGAGAATGTTGTAAAAGGTGTGGATGTTCGAATGTATACAAATGCACACCCTGTTATGCTACTATTGTTTACCAACAATGTACTGATGCAATGGCTTACCTTTTATCATTGTCCTGTGTTGAAAGGTTTGGAGTGTGGTTAGGGCCTGTGAGAATGTTGCAGTGTCCATTGTTTGCTGGCTTGTATTTTTAATAGGGGTCACAGACTGTAAGCACATTGTTTATGCTATGACTTTTTGTTTTCACTTCATCCAGAATTCTGCCTAGACTTGGGGGGTTTAAGAATTCCTGAAATGTACTGATATCTTAATGCCTGCTAATGCAAACACTGTTCTGCTATCTGTTTATAGTGCTGTCTAACTGTTCTTCATATGCTTTGTTGCAATGACTTATTTTTATGGTCCATAGCTATTGAAAGTTTGGGAGTGTGGGTAGGGCCTGTGAGAATGTGGCAGTGTCCATTGTTTGGAGTTTTTTGTAATGGGAGTGTCAGACTGTAAGCACATTGGTAATTTTTTCACTTTGTCCAAAATTGTGCCGAGATGGGGGTAAGAATTCCACAGAATGTACTGATGTCTCTAATGCATACTACTGCAAACACTGCTCTGCTATCCAAGTTTTTGGCTGTCTGAATTAAGTTGACAATTTTAGGAGGTTGATGGTGAAAATTGTGTCCAGATGTTGTTTTTAGCCTGTTCTCTCTCAGTGATTGCATAGCACAATGTGGACAGCTGAGGCTACTAACAGAAATGGACTTCTTGTTTCATACCCTCCACGTAATGCATGGTACATTCCTTAGATTTATGCTTTTGTACACTGATCCTGTGCTAAGAGGGGTTGTGGGAATGTCAGTCTCCCAGTCTGTGTGCCACTTCATCCTTCACACATGAGGTTGTCTAGCAAATCCATGATTTCACTCCTTTGTTCAAAAATTATTTTGATTTGTTCAAGTCTGCTAAGAGATTGAGAGGGAGTGGGCATGTGTAGTCTGTATTGTACCGTAACATTTGTCTTGCCTCAATTTGGTGTGTTCTCCTTCAAACTTGTGCCTCTCCTAGTCATTAGTTCTTTCAGACTTTAGTCTAAGAAGCTTGTAATATCAATCTTTTGCATCATCTGTGGCCACTTCACATGTTTAGGGGATGACAGGAGAAGAATTGTGTAGAAAAAGCTGACATTCACCTCTAGTGATAGATATCTAACATGAAACTGTAACCTGGGCCTCTCATTACTTGTTTGTGCCTACTGGTTAGTCATTTTCAGTCTTTCTGCCTGCAGTGCAATAGACTGTCAATGAAAGCCATTAAGCATTTTTAATAACAGTATGACCAAAGGACTCTGTATATGTAGTAATTCTGCTTTACTTCCATTCCCAGTTAGAGATGAAGCACATATTTGTCAGGAGCAGCAAAAGAAAGCTTCAGCAGCAGAGAAATGAGGATGCAAAGAGACAGGGTTCCATTATGAAATTTTTCTGTGACTCATCAGTGAGGGAGATTCAGGAAAAAGTCTGCCTTCAGGACAACACAATGGTTTTGCATTACAGTCTGACCACTGTGAGGCCAGCATCCTTTCACTAGAAAGTAACAACTTTCTTCCGGCCACACCACAGGCTACTTCCTGTGGACCTACAGCCATTACCATGGGTGAAAGCACGGCAGCAAATGCAGACTCACCTGAGGTGTTGCCTGGATCACCAGACTTTGATACAGAAGGAGCCCATACTTCCATAGTGACAGATGTGGCCTATGACTTGCAGGGAGTGTCGGGTACATCTTTGGAGGATCTAGGGACTTGGCCAGACTTGATTAGGGATGAGTTTAGGGTAGCTGCCATTCAGCATGGACCTGTGCAAGTGGTGTTAACACAGTTCCCAGTCAATGAGCAGAAAAGAAGATTTACATCTGAGAACTACTTCCATGTGCTGCCTAATGGAGCCGAGCAAAAGTCTCAAAGGATGCACTGTTTTGCTTTCCATGCAAATTGTTTGGACATTCTAACCATCTTCTCAGGTCAGGTGGTTACAAAGCATGGAGAGAGATGTCCAAAGCTTTACACAGCCATGACAGAGCCAGAGCATATGGCATGCATGATGAAGTGGAAGGAACTGGACAACAGAATAAAGAGTAGGCAGACTATGGATGATAAGAGGCAAGCAGTGGTTGAAAAGGAGATAACTCACTGATTGCTGTTGTCCAGTACTTGGCAGAACGGAACATGGCATTCCGTGGTACAACTGATGCCCTGGACACCTATGGCAATGGCAACTTCTTAGGTCAAGTGCAACTTTTATCGCAGTTTGACCCTGTTATGGCTGAACATTTATCCGTAATAAAGAGATAATGGATCACTATCTTGGGAAGGACATACAGAATGAAGTTATCCAGTTGATTGCAAATGCTATCTTAAGGATCATAGTAGGGAAGGTGAAGGACACTAGGTACTTTTCTGTGATTCTTGATTGCCGCCAGATATCAGCAATCAAGAGCAAATGACTGTAGTAGTTCGGTATGTGGACATTTCACAGACTGTAGCCACAGTTGAGGAACATTTTCTGGGATTTGTGCCTGTGAATGACACAACTGGGGGGGCTGCTGACAAAGCTCTTCTTCAGACTCTGCAACATCATCAACTGTATATTAAATGACTGTAGAGGACAAAGATATGACAATGGCAGCAATATGAAAGGGAAAAGAGACTGAGTGCAGGGCCTGGATAAAACAGAGGAATTCAAGAACTTTTTATATGCCATGTGCGTGCCATAATTTAAATCTTATAGTTAGTGATGGAGCACATTCATTACTACAAGTAGTGTCTTTCTTTGGATGTCTGCAGAACATTTACTCTGTTCAGCATCAACAAACAGATGGCAGATCTTACACAAATGTCACTGTGAAGCCACTGAATGTAGGATAGATTCTGTCAAGGTAGTATGATTTCAGTTGAAGGGAGTCATAAAAGCATTACAGGAGATAGGGCAATGATGCTGCAACATATCAACAAGCAAGAGGACTGTGCTCCAGAACTTATTCATACCAGTTCTTTGTATGTTTAGTGGTTTGGTATGATGTGCTGACAGAGGCAAATCGTGCAAGAAAAGTTCTGCAGAGTCCATAGGCTGATATTTCTACATGCGTCAGTGTGCTGGCTTCAACTATGGACTTGCTGAAGAATTACAGAGAAACAGGATTTCAACATGCCATCAAGATAGCAGAAGAACTGGATGTTTTATCAAATATTAAAGCCTTGAGTGATGTTGCAGAAGACACACTGCTGCAACACTGCAAGACTCTGGAAGAACAACTGACTGACAGAATAAGTGGCCACTGTGATATTGATGACTCTGACCAACTTAAAAGCCATGATTGATAATGAATCGTCACCACTGACTGTGTTAAATTTCTGCACCTGTTACAGTGGCTACTGCAGATTTCTAAGTTGAAACTCATAAAGACATACCTGCGTTAGTCAATGAGTCAGGAGAGACTTTCAGGCTTAGCTGTGCTCTCAATTGAGCATGAAGTGGGCACATGGCAGCCTCATTGAAGATTTTGTCCGGAAGAAAATTCGTAAGATCCCAGTAAAACTGTAGATTAGGTATGTGCTCATATTTCCTTTCCAGTAATCTTTTATAATGCTGTCAGGCAGTCTTAGTCTGGCTTGTATGCTGTGTATTCACTGTTTTTGTTTCAACAGGTAGGACCATGAGGATGGAACTAGCAGGATGTTAGGCAAAGGCAGCTAGGATCAGCTGGACGCAGGACTTGTCAAGGACTCATGTGGAGTGGCAGGGTAGTGGCAGGACTCATCAGGATGGTATGACAGTTGGGAGCAGCAAGACTCTTCAGGAAGAACAGACAAGTGGCAGCACAGTTGGGAGCAGCAAGACTCTTCAAGGAAGAACAGACAAGTGGCAGCAGTCAGAAGCTGAGGAGGTAATGCATATGGAAGATGAATGCCACTTTGGTATTCATCTTTTTCAGTCTGCCTGTGTCAGACTTACTAATCCCCATTACTCTCATGTGCATGGGTTTGAGTCTGCCTCAGGCTCAGTAATTATGTTGTCTGTAATCTTTTCTGTGTCCCATAGCTGTGTTGTGTACATCTGCAGTGTGACTGTTCATGTCAGTAATTGTGTGGGTGTTAATGTTCAGTCTTGCTGTAGTGCTGTCTTTTATCATGTGTGTGGGAGTCTGTGTCTCTGTCTCGGGGTCAGTCTGTGTGTGTGTGGGTCTGTGTCTCTGTCTCTGTGTGTGGGAGTCTGTGTGTGTGTGGGAGTCTGTGTGTGTGTGGGAGTCTGTGTGTGTGTGGGAGTCTGTGTGTGTGTGGGAGTCTGTGTGTGTGTGGGAGTCTGTGTGTGTGGGAGTCTGTGTGTGTGGGAGTCTGTGTGTGTGGGAGTCTGTGTGTGTCTCTGTGTGTGTGGGAGTCTGTGTGTGTGTGGGAGTCTGTGTGTGTGTGGGAGTCTGTCTCTGCCTGTGTGTGTGTGTGTGTGTGTGTGTGTGTGAGTCTCTGTCTGTCTGTGTGTGTGTGGGAGTCTCTGTCTGTGTGTGTGTGGGAGTCTCTGTCTGTGTGTGTGTGTGGGAGTCTCTGTCTGTGTGTGTGTGTGGGAGTCTCTGTCTGTGTGTGTGTGTGTGGGAGTCTCTGTCTCTGTGTGGAGTCTCTGTCTCTGTGTGGAGTCTCTGTCTCTGTGTGTGTGTGGAGTCTCTGTCTCTGTCTCTGTGTGTGTGTGGAGTCTCTGTCTCTGTCTCTGTGTGTGTGTGGAGTCTCTGTCTCTGTCTCTGTGTGTGTGTGGAGTCTCTGTCTCTGTCTCTGTGTGTGTGGGAGTCTCTGTCTCTGTGTGTGTGTGGAGTCTCTGTCTCTGTCTCTGTGTGTGTGGGAGTCTCTGTCTCTGTGTGTGTGTGGAGTCTCTGTCTCTGTCTCTGTGTGTGTGGGAGTCTCTGTCTCTGTCTCTGTGTGTGTGGGAGTCTGTGTCTCTGTCTCTCTCTGTGTGGGAGTCTGTGTCTCTGTCTCTCTCTGTGTGGGAGTCTGTGTCTCTGTCTCTCTCTGTGTGGGAGTCTGTGTCTCTATCTCTCTCTATGTGGGAGTCTGTGTCTCTGTCTCTCTGTGTGGGAGTCTGTGTCTGGGAGTTTGTGTACCTCTGTGGGACTGGCTACCTTGATACAACATTGCTACTAAATGCCAGTCAATGTGGGTGTCTTTGGGGAGTCAGTGTAGGTGTCTGTGTACCTCTTTGGGACTGGATACCTTGATGCAGTACAGAGGCTTGTCATAATGTAACATTGCTACTAAATGCCAGCTGTAGCTCTTTATCTCATGGCACAAAATCTGGACAAAGCCACAGATAATGGGTTTCCAGCCCCAAAGATCTGGGCAAATTTTAAATATTGCTGTTATAAACTGAATGTTGCCATAGATGTTCTGAAGGGTATAAACTGAAATGCCTGTCATTTAATGAATTCAGTCATCAATGATTGCCACAAAACAGACCAAACAAGAGTCACATCTGGACATTCTTTGAAAATCTGGGCAGTTGAGTATCCAGTCAGTGTCTGCATCTGTGGTGGCAACCTTGCTGTGGTACAGGGATTTCATAATGTCACATTGGTACTCGATACCAGTCAGTGTGTGCACCTGTGAGTTGCTACCTTGTCATGTGCACCTGAGTCACTACCTTGCTGTGGTACAGGGGTTTATCAGGATTGTAACATTGGCACTAAATGCTAGTCAGTGTGCACACCTGTGAGTAGCTACCATGCTGTGGTACAGGGGTTGTCTTAGTGCAACATTAAGTTTATCATAATGTAACCTTGGTACTAAATGCCAGTCTGGGCTTGGCACAAATTCTTAATGATCTGAATGTAGTGACACTAGTGGTTAAATGGTGCTGGATGAGCTTGACAGGGAAGGAGGTGCAATAGCAATGTGGTCACGCTTCATGTTCTCTTGAGTAGGGCCCCCAACTTGAACCTTGCTGGGGGCCCCCAAAATGCTAGCACCGGCCCTGACCGAGCGCTTCTGGTGGTAAGCATGGCAGCTTGTAAAATGTAAGAATGAGTTTGAATATGTTCTTTTTCTATAAATTGTAGCCGCAAGACTGCCTTCTGCTCTGTTTTTAGATAGCCAAATATCCAAAAAAGCTATTGCCTCTGTGTCGAAAGTTGCAGTGAAACGTAGAAAATGTGTAGAATCATTGAATGCTTGTGCCACGGTGTTACTCATGTCATTATTCCCATTAATAAGAATAAAAATATCACCCAGATAACGAGTGTAGTATATTATCTGGTCTTTGATGATGGGATTATTAAATACATATTCAGTTTCCCAGTAAGCCATAACTAAGTTGGCTATACTGGCACCACATGGGGAACCCATTGCTACACCAACTCTTTGTAAGAAAAACTTATCGCCAAACATAAAGAAGTTATTGTACAATATAATGTCTAATAGTTAATTAACTAAGGATATCTCGTTGGCAGGGGCCCCATTTCTTCTTCAGTAAAAGACTCACCCATTCCGATCCTCGATCATGTGGGATGGAAGTGTATAAGTCTTTTACATCCACTGTAAGGAAATTATAACTCATGTTAAACTCTAAGGCATCTAAACTCTGGAGAAATGACCATGAGTCCTTACAGATTTGACCTTCCATACTAACGTATTTTTGCAAAATAGAATCGACAACTTTTGCGCAAGGGTAGGTTGGGGAACCCCTACCATCCACCAATGGTCTTAATGGGGGTCTGCTAAATCTTTGTGTATCTTTGGAATACCAAAGATACACGGGTATTTAGGATAAAGGGTGAACATATAATTATAGATGTTTTGTTCAATTCTCCCTTCTATAAACATCTCTTCCAAGTTATTTTTTATAGAAAGGTAAGCACCATTAACTTCTGATCTAGAGCTCATTACATAAGCTGAGCTATCAAGGAGTAGGTTCATCCTTTCTACATAGTCAAGGCAATCAAAAACTACAAGCCCACCACCCTTATCTGGTTTGCAAATCCTGATATTCTGCGATTTAATGTATTCCAAACAATCTTGTTCATACTTACTAACACTACTGTCGCAACCAGTACATTGCCTACTATGTAATAGCTGTCTGAAATCTAATTCACATAGTTGCTCAAATACTTGCAACAGTGGGTGTAGTGGTGGATTAAATGCACTTGAGATGTGGAACTGGTCTACATTAGGCATTCCAGGATTTGCTCCCATTATTAATGTGAAATTTAACTTCCTGGTAAATATTTTAAGATCAATTATAGTCTTGACCAAATTGAATTTTTGAACTGGGACATAAGTATGGCCTTTAGCTAAGAAGTCAACAATGTCCGTCAGAATAACTGCCGAGGAAAAATTATAAACTTTAAAATCACCTGAGACTGATCAGATTGATGGACCTATAGATTATGAGATATGTTACACGGCCACCTTTACAGAATGGCATCACCAATGTTGTCTGCCATACTTCCGGGGCTGAGCCTGATAAACAGCCTCACATTAAATAACTTGCATAGAGGTTCTGCTAGGACAGGTTTGGTACTCTTTATCAAGCAGTCGGGTATGCTATCTTTTCCCATGGAGTGTGTACTTAGTCTTGGACAGCACTTTCAGTATACGTTCTTTAGTGATGGTGGGGGTTTGACAGCTGCAGGGATTGTAGGGCTTTAGATGGTTGTCTCACAGATGAAATGTGCTCTAAATTCATTTGCTAGGATATTAGCAATGTTCACAGGGTCCAAGTAAATGTTGTCATTTAGCATAAGTTTTGTACATTGTTGAGTGTTGTTTCTCAGCTAAAGAAGGATTTCTAATTTTCCTTGTCTTCCATCGTCAACCTGGGTTCATTGGCTGCCTTTGTAGATGTAACAGTATTTTTAAAATTTTTAGTCAGATTTAGTCCTTAGATGTGTTATATACTCTGAGTTTTTCTGTAGATTTTATTTGTATCAATGGACCACTAAAATTGTTTGCTTTTAACCTTCCTATTATATTTGGATCTGGATAGGACTATCAGTTTTGTACAGGTATGTAGGTATAAAACTCCTTTGTGAATCTATCTGCTGAGGCAGTGTCTGGAGTAATGTTGTTATAAGTGAAATTAAAGACTTCATCATAGAAGTTGAGAAGATTTGTGCACATGAAGCCTTTGAATTCTGATAAACTAGTGTCAGAGTATTGAGATAGTGTGAAAGAAGAGGTTAATAGTTTATAGTTTGACTTTAACTGGAGAGGGAGTTTCTAGCAGAGTTGTGCATGAGGATGCTGCATTTGTAAGTTGCGTGTCAAGAATATTTTGTCCTCTAGTTGGACTAATAACAATCTGGTCCTTTCAATTTTTATTTATTAGGGCTAAACACTTCTGAGCATATCCTACATTGATGATATAGGTACTCCAGTCAACTGAAAGGAAGTTAAAGTCTCTCAGAAACATCAAGTTCTTATTTATGGGGACTACATCGATGACATTTAGGAACCTGATTTGACTTCTGGGGTCATGGAAGGGGACCTGTAACAGGCGGTAAAGTGACAGTTGATTGTATTTAGTATGAATTGGAGTTTGAGAAGTTATATTTGTGTGTCTCTGGGAATCTGTTTTGAAGTGATATGGCCTCTGACAAATATGGATTCACCATCACAGTTACCATTGGATCTGAAGACATGGTAAGCAACAAATGTAGGTATGGAAAGAGTGCTTTGTGGGTATTTAAGCCAGGTTTTGGTGATTACAGATATATGGATACCTTCCAATTGCAAGAGTGCCCCTCCTCCCACCCCACACACACACACTGCAGAAACAGCACCAGTGGCCACCAGTAAGCTCTCCAAGTCACCTCCTGTAAGATGGCTTTGTTACTCTGCTGGCAACCCAGTAGGTGGCTAGACTTGTTCAGGAAACTGTGGATGCTGCCCCACCATATCCAGCTATGAAACAGTGCAGAAAACAATGAATGTAAATGGATAGAAACAAAACAACAAAAGTCAAATAATAAAATGAAGACAATGTGATAAAGGGAACAGGAAAAAAGTATCAATAAATTGTGATCTTTGTACTACAGGCTCTGGACGGGGGAAAAAGCAGTAATCAGAACAATGGTAATATACATGTGATATACAGACTTGGGCCAAAACTATGACATATATACAGAGATTGCAGGGCAGGATATGATGCCACTGCAGTGTAGGACAATCAGTATGTTTTTGATGGACATCAAAGCTAGGCAGAAAGAACAATGTAGAAATTAATTGCATGTACTGTGGAGGTGACCGTCTTTGAACAGGTGGCACATATAGTGTGGTAAATGCTGGGATCTGTGGCACAAGGTGGCACAGTACCACATATAACATATCTCAGAAACATTTGCATATCCAAACTATGCTAGGTGTACCTAGTATAATAATGGACAGTGGAACAGGCACAAATGCATTACATGTCAGGCACAAGGGCAGTGAGCAGTACCTACACTGTGATCACAAAGGTATGAGGCGCTGAACTATACAAATGTGAGAATCACTCAAGGGAAGACCTGCACTCTTTTAATCACAGTGTTAACACCCAGGGTCAACAATACAATGGCATTAACAGGAATACCTGGCAATAATAGTGACAGTTACACATGTAGTTGCAGTATATATGAGACATAAGGCAAAACTAAGGTAACTCAATGGTTATTTAACAGCATTCATATATGGGTAGTACTAAGCTAAGCATGTGAAACACAGATATACAGGTATGACAGCAATTCAGTATACAAACATTGAAGCCTGATCAATCTGTTCTGACTGTCTTGTATGTCAGTCTGCTCTTACAAATCCCATCAGGTGTTGAGAGACACAAAACAGAAAAAAAAAACCTGAGTATAGCATTCTCGTGGATCTCATTAATTGCTAACTGGGGAGTCATATGCACTGTAATACTTAACTCTTTCCCCTAACTTCTTCCCATTGGCAGAGGAGGTCATAGTGGTGCTTCTTTATGTCACTGAATCTGTGCTAGCACTACCCAATACAGTGGATGATGTTTGCGGGATCATTCAAATCCCAGGCACATGCCAGGCATTCACCTTGAACTGGGAACCTCATTTGGAGTCCCTGAACAGGTGCTTCGGTATTGCAGATGCAGCAGGTGTTGAAAGATATTGGGCTTCCTGCTGCACTACTTGGGAGTCCTTACACTTTTACCCCTTAGAGAAGCCACAGCCATCTGCCAGGTTGATATCATGAGCAAACTGGTAACTGAATCACACTGACACATGTCATGGAAACCACATGGTGTGCTTTGACACACAGCATGGTAGTATGAGTTAGCCCAGTGACTATGTGTAGTAGCATGAACACAAATGACATGGACAGAGAGAGGGTAGAAGATGTCCAATCGTCACAATCGCAGAACCATTCTTGTGACTCTGCAATGGATCTGTTCGGGCCATCAGCAGCACTCACATCTGTCACAGGATCCAACTGAAAACAGTCCTGGAAGACACTGTCAGCCTTGTTGGTGCTTAGCCTGTGTCAATCATGTCCATGAGGACCCAGTAGTAGCACTTTTCTCTTTTCTGGGGAGAATATTTCCAGCTGCTGTCACCTTTTCATTGACACATCATTACCTGTAACACAAGGGCATACACCTATGCTCAGTGCTTGGGCCCACAGATTTCTCCAGTTATCTCTGTTAGTCTACCATCTGTGCCACAGCTGTGGCTGCAGCAAGTGGCATGACTGCTATACTGTGCTTTCACAGCCCATAATCCCACAGCAACCCAGTTGGGACAGCTTAGTAACAGACTATGGTGTAACATGTAGCTGTAATCCATAGGAACATCGTATATGTAAAAACTGACTGCTGTAGAAAGTGGCTCAAAATTGCTTTTGCAGAGGGAGTGATTATGCAACATTTTGTTTAGGACATCTGCTATGCTATCCTTTATATGGAGACAGGGGATATATGGCTGTGAAATCTTTAAGCATTCATTAAAGCTTTTTCTGTGACAGGAAGATAGGACTAAGTTAACAGGTAATGTAAAAAATGGCCCTTCAGGCATATTGTACCTCCTCAAGCTGTGCTACAACATCAGTATTAGCATTTTATCCCACTTGCTTACAGAGAGACCTTTCAGTTAAAGTCAAATGTAGTGTGTAGGCATAGAACCTATATTCCTCAACTCTTTCAGCATAGGTGCAACAGGAATCCTGAATGCATACTGACACTCATAAGTCAGTGAGCATTTTCCCAGTGTGGGATATAAATAATAAAACAAGGAAAAGGCAGTTGGAGACACTTGCATTTTAATTCCATATTTGTAACAAACATATTCTGGTTGAAGGTCTTAGAAACCTTGAGGAAAGTCAGAAAGAAAGAAATAACCATATATGTAGATGACTACAATATTGTACAGGGGTTATAAAAGTGGTCCTTCCTTGTTCATTTAAAAGTGATGGATTACCATCGATAACAATTGCTGTACTGTTTATATTGGCCTGTTTTTTTCTTCTTTTGATACCTGATGCATTATTTTTGTGTGCGTTTGTGCCCCCTCTTACATCTTGAACACATTTTACAAATTTATCACAGGTGTGGAAGCAACGTAACAGACTCCCATTGAAATGCAAAATTGCATCGACATGGAACATCTCTGGAATGAATGGAATATTTGCATTCGTTGATAAGATCTGGTTTACAGGCAGAAGGGCTAGATAATCAGTCTTTGGAATCCATATAGTGAACTGGTTATGCCCTGGGACCTGCCAAGCCATTGCAAAACATACTTTTACTCTTAGTAGGGTCAGCTACAGCACTGACCCCAGTCTGCACCTTACATATTTTTTACAGCTGCACATTAGTACACACTTTAGGATATAAAATGTACTTGGGCAGGATTGGTCTTTAAGTGCAAACCTCAGCCGTATCCAAACATGTTGTTTTAGCAGAGCTGCCCTCAAGGCAGTATCAGATTACTACACTACCAAGTCATGGGCCCTCCCTAAATTCTTTAGTCTAAAACACAATACCATACTGTGAGACAGTAAGGCACATCACAGTCACAGAAAAAGCAAACCTCAGGTCGGTCATGATTTTTTTTTTTACTGTAGCGATGCTCAGTAGTTGTTGTAAACTTTTTTTTAAATTATAGTGGTGCTCAGTGGTTGTAGTAGGAATTGTTTTGTAGCAATGCACAGTAGTTGTGGTAGGAAATTATTTCATGTGTTGTATAGAAAGGGTAATCGCCCACTGAGCATGTAAGTCCCCATGTCTTGAGAACTAGTAATCGGTGGTGAGTCATCAGTTAGTAGCTCTATTACAAACTTGCCTACATGCAGTGTTCCTCAATCATTTTCATTCTGACTAATAAAACTAAATTATATCCTGTAGCCTGGCAGTCCTCAGCATTTATCAATGCTTTTAGGCTTACCAATAAGCATACCTCTCAACCTCTTAGAGCAAGAAATCTGGACAAAGCCTTAAATAAAAGTGGGAAAAGGCCCACAATTAGGGACTTTTTTAAAATATTGCTCTTACAAACTTAGAAAGTTGCTAGAATAGCAGGTTTTGCATTAGCATGATTTTTTCGAAGGACATGCAGTCTGAAACTCAAGTGCCTGTCATTATTTTCTAACTTCAATAATGATTTACCACTAATTTGCCAGAAAACCATAATTGCATGGCAAATGGACCAAAATCACGAGTACAAAATCTGGATATTCTGCAAAAATCTGTACTATTGAGAGGTATGCCAATAAGTTACCTGCAGTATAACAACAAAACACAGCACTGCAGGAACCGAAGACCCCCCCGTAGAAAATGTAGATAACATCCAAACAAACAACAGCAGGGTCACCACAACAAAAAGCATAAAACAATTTATTAGTAACAGGATAAGCACTTTTAGAAAACAATTTCCTTCATCAGATCCTACTAGTAACACTGATATGCATATGAATATATATATATATATATATATATATATATATATATATATATATATATATATATATATACTGTTTTTAAAATGTCATAAGCCAATCAGCAAAACCCAAATGGCCTGTGTAACTTCCTGGTGTATCACAGAACAGCAAGTGTCATTTCCTGATGCTGCACAGAATGCATCTCAAAACAATTTAAAAAAAAAATATATATATATATATATATATATATATATATATATATATATATATATATATATATATATATATATATATATATATATATATATATGTGTGTGTGTGTGTGTGTGTGTATGTATAAAATATATATATGAAAACATAAGTACAACTTCACTTACAAAAAATAATAAAATATATATAAAGGACACAACCATAACACACAGAAAAAATTATGTAGGACTACATAAATATGTTTAACACTACCAAATCACAATTTATGAACTTTCAACACAGGTTTTAAAGGGATTAAGGCATTTAAACCTGGAAAACATGCGCATGCAATTCTGCTATCCAATATGTTTCCCTTACCTCAGTGACATTATGTAAATGTCCACCCCTGATATTGCTGTCGATGGTATCTATAACCATAAAGGAAAAGCTATGATCAGAGTGAAGTGCTGCATGTTGAAACAAGGCCTTGTGCTCTAAACTACTGTGAATAGCATATCAGCTGCATTTTCATGTTTGCTACCACGTCTTCTATACATCTTTGCTCTTACTTGACATGGGAATAGCTCTAGGGTTTCTCAGCAGCCTCAGTACCAGTCATGACCTCACAAATGAAAATGCCAGGTGGCATTAAAAGCTGTTGTTCAACGGAGTGAGGCTTTTTTACTGCCACTAGGAGGCTTTTAGGCCATATTCAGACAGTGATGTCTTTGCTAAAAAAAAATAACATTTGCTGCATATTTTTAAAAGCACTTTTTTTAAACACCTTTACTGAATTATCACTTGTGACATAGGCAAATTTACATTTATATAAAAGCAATTTTCTGATATAGAATCCAAAAAGCTTATGATCTCAATCTGGATTTTCAGTAAGCAGATGGAGGCTTAGTCTGGAAGGTTTTATTGACTCATTTAGCAGTCTCATATCAAATCAAGCTCTGAGTAGTTGGACTGTCTTGTGTGACTAGTCAAACCCAACCTTAAATAACATATCTTTTCACTACACATTTATGCCTTTTAGCAAATAAAACAATGTTCTTATCATTAGAGCTTTATTCACTGGAACTACTTTCAATTGTTCTGTACACACATAAAAAAATCTATCTTGTCTCAAATTTCAAAGAACTATTACTGGGTTATCACCCTTTTCAGTGGTACTGCTGAAGAGCCCAACTGCTTCCAAAGTTTCCATTTTTCCTAGTAATTTTTAGGTTCATAGGTAAGTATTAGGCTATCTGCCCGAGGGCATATGTAAGCCTAGCCAGAATGTGTTGGCTTTCGCCTCCCCCTTAGATTAGTTCCCTGTGCCTCTGTCCAGCAGAGCCATTAGTTCCCTGTACCTTTGTCCAGCAGAGCCACTGCAGTGATCCCTGGGGTAAATTTTCTGTTTCCCATCCACTTGTCAAGATTTTTCTTGAAGAGTGTTAGTGAGGGGCTCTGCCTAATGTAGATTGGAATCCTGTTCCAAAGCACGGGGAGTCTCTGGGACAGGAATCTATCCCTCCAGCAAGTCCTATTTATCGTTATGGTGAGGTTTAGATCCCTAGAGTGTGTGGCTCTCGGGGATTTGTTTTTTTTTTAGGTGGAGCATGTCCATCAATTCTGGGTTGGACATGGCCTTGTATGTCAGGCAGAGATCACCTCTGAGTAGGCGGTATGCAACCGAGTACAGCTGGAGTTTCTTCAGTCGGGCTGCATAGGGCATCTGTTTGAGGCCAGTAATCCTCTTGGTGTGGTACTTCTGTAGTCTTTCCAGCTGTTGCAGGTAAGGTTGTAAGGTACATCCCAAATGGGGTGTTGTACTCTATGATGGGTCTGATGAGTGATGAGTAGAGGGGCACAATAACCTCTTTTGTTCTAGATGCGAACCCTTTTGTGATTAGGTGGGCCACATAGAAGGATTTTCTAACCACCTTGGCAATATGATTATCAAAGGAGAGATTACTATCTACTTGGGTCCCCAGATCCCTTATTTCATTTTCTGTATTTAGGGGACTACCACGTATGTGGTAGCTTGCAGGTACTTTGTTTTTTCCAAAGGGGATGACTATGCACTTTTTGGCATTTAGCTTGAGGCCATGATTTTGACACCAGGTATCCGTCTCAGTGAGACCCTTCTGGAGGATGTCTGTATCAGCCGGAGAGTCAATTATGGCCCCCAGTTTGCAGTCGTCTGCGAACTTTGTCAGCCATAGTCCTCCTGTGCTTGCCTGTACCTCAGAGAAGTATATACCAAACAGGAGGGGTCCCAGGACTGAGCCCTGGGAGACGCCACTTGTAACCGGTTTAGAGTCGGACCTAGAGCCTGCAACTCTCACCGTGTGGGTTCTATCCATGAGCCAATTGGTAACCCATCTTGAGACATAGGGGTTTATGTTCAGGCTGGTGAGCTTGTCTATAATACCAGAATGGGGAATGGAGTTGAAACCCTTTGCGAGGTCTAAGTAGGCTGTGTGGACCTCTTTTCCCTCATCTAAAGCCTTGGTAACTGTCTCAAAGAAGTCCACCAGATTTAGGAGGCATAAACTGCCCTTAACAAAGCCAAACTGGGTAGGGTTCAATGTTTGGAGGTTCCCAATGTCTCTGTTAATGAGTTCCATGATGATGCGCTCCATAGCCTTGCAGACCAGGCTAGTCAGTCTTATAGGGCAATAGTTCCCAGGGTCCGTTGTGGCTCCACCTTTGTGGAGTGGGATATCTTTTTGCTGTGTGCCACTCTATGGGTACATAGCCTGTAGAGAGGCTGAGTTTAAACAGTGTGTTTAGGTGAGGGGTTAGTTCATTTTGGAGTTCATGTAAGACACAGCCTGGGACTCCATCCAGTCCAATTGAAGCTATGTTTTTGGCTTTGGATAGGGCTGTTTTAACCTGTGTGTCAGTGGTTGACAGGGCTCTACAATCTTCTGGTATGGTTATGGGCCCTTTAGGGGGTGGGAGGGGAGTGAAGTTTACACTAAACCTGTCTGCCAGAATGTTGGCAATATCAGTCGGTTCAGTGTATTTTGTGCCATTCTGCACTAACTCAGAGCAGATCTGAGAGTTTTCACTTAGGTTCTTGACATAGCTAAAGAATGCTTTGTGGTTATCTTTGGAGTCCTTGGCAATTTTTCTTTCGAAGCTAGCTTTGGATGATTTTATGAGGGATTGTAGTTTCTTGCTGATACTGATCAGGGATGTCTTTCCTTGTTGGGATTTTACTCTTTGCTGAACTAGTTTCCTCCTTCTATTGTATAGCTTGTTTATGGCAGGGGTCCACCAGACTGGTTTCCTTTTCTTGGAGGAGTGAGTCTTAGTTTTTCTTGGGATAGCACGATCCATGCATTCTTGCAGGTGCTCATAGAGTGCCTTTGTAAGGGATTCAGCAGCTTGGACAGCTTTGTCCTTTAGCATGGGGGCTGTGAACCTTTCCACCTTGGTCTTAAGTAACGTGAAATTTGCTTTTGACAAGTTTTTCAAGGTGGCTTCCTTGATCGGGGGTGGGGGCGAAATATGGATATCCAGAGTGATTAGTCTATGGTCTGATCTAACCAGTGAGGGGTTGACCTCCGGTGTAGAACACTGGTTGCCCATGTTGGTGATGACCAGGTCCAATATGTTGTCACCTCTGGTAGGGGTGTTGACCAGTTGATCCAAGGCATTTGAGTTTATAAATTCTAGGAAGCGTTGGGCAAGGGAGTTAGTACTTGGATAGTTCTCCCAGTTAATGTTTGGGCAATTGAAATCACTCAATATTAGGGTGTTTGGTAGGACCTTCATATTTTCCATTGTCCCCAGAAATGCGGAATGGGGGTCCTGGGTCATGGTGGGTGATCTGTAGCAAGCTACAATTTGAATTGCAGTTTTGCCCATTGTTAGTTGCACATGGATGATCTCTGAAGCATTGTGCTGCGCCACTAACCTGGAGGTGTGGGTATCCTTGATGAATATGGATACACCCCCACCTTTTGTGTTTTGGTCTGGGTTCTTTGGTCGAAAAGTATGGTATGAGTTATAGCCTGGTACTGCTGGGGTGCTCTCTGGAGCCTTAAACCAGGTTTCTGTTACTGTACAGATATCGATGTTCTCCATACTGAGGAGTGCCTCGAGTGTATGCATTTTGAGGTTTAGACTTCTGGCGTTGAGTAGCATTACCCTTAGTTTTTGCTTACTTGTGTTTTTTACGGTGGTGAGTTTGTCTTTTGAGCCTTGCCTAAAAAAGGCACTATGGGGGTGGCAAAATCCTTGGCCAGTATTTGAAAGACTAAGGGTGGCAGGTGCAAGCCATCTCTTGCGAAGCAACGTGGCTTGTCGAGCATGTCATCCCAGGCGGACAGATACTGAATCCCCTTTGAATGACACAAGAAACTTTGCCAATTGTTGAAATTGATAATTTTTTCTTTATACTGTTGCATCATTCTTGGTGAGGGCAGGATGCTACTCAGGGTCAGGGTCATACCGGCTTGGGCTACGTGATCAGAGAGCTCTTCCATGTCTCTTTTCATTTAGTCCAGGGAGGTACGTCTCAGATCATTCACACCAACATGGACAATGACAGAGTCGTATTTGTACTTGTTCTGGAGCTACTTGAGTGCTTGTGTTATGTGGCGGATCCTGGTGCCTGACAGGCAGTTAACTATAACCTTCTCCTTGTCCAGCCTAGTTAGTGGGACATCAGTGTGCCTGACTATAAACTCGCCTATTACTAGTGTGTTGGGTATGTTATTTTGCATTAAGGGCTGTGATTGCGTGGCACACTGATTATGTGAAGTATGTGTTTCGTGGTTTGTAATGGGGTGTGGAGGTTGCTTGGGTGTCTGCTTTGGAGGTCTCTGTTGCTTTTGCAGATTTTTATTTAGAGCCTCCAAGTATGTTTTTGTGTATTTATGTGTGTTATTTGCCGGTGTTGGTTTAGTAGGTTTATGTGAGACTGGTGGTGTGTTGCAAGTATTTTCCTTCTCCTCTTAATGGTCAGTTCCAGTCTTGGGTTGTGAGAGCTTTGCCTCCAGTTTGGCTGTATAATTGCATCTCTCGCATATATTAGTGTTTGGTGGTAGGAGAGGGTTATCTGTGTACATGAGACAGTTGTAACATTGCCTCAAAATGCCCAGATTCACCAGTTAGACTGGAGAGTACACCTGAAACTGCCCTTTGGACATGCCTGAATAGGTAAAGTGAGCTGTTTTACTGATTGGCTGGTAGGGACGAATAGAGAGCCTTGTCCTTCTGGACAGTATAGGGGGGTCTAGTGCTACGGTTAATTAGTGCTTGCTATGAGTTTTGAGCAAGTGCTGGGCTGTGAAAAGTATGATTTGAGTGCTTAAGTTGAAAGTTTGTCTAGTTCTAAGGGAAAAATTGAAGAGGAGACTTTGTGGAATCGGGAATAGTTTAACCCTAGCTAACTGGTGCTGCCCGGCACGCAAATGTGGTTTTTATAGCAGGGAAATGAAAGAGATAGAAATTAGCTCAAATGGCCAATAAACTACTAACTTCTGGGCTGAAACCACTCCTCTAGGGACAGATAGGCTGCTCAAAGCTGCCCTCTCTCACAGGTGAACAGAGAAACTTCCTTCTATCCAAGTAACAAAGAAACACAGAAACTTGTAACACAACCCTGAATTCAGCAATAACCTGAAAACTGGACTATACTACTTCAGAAAGGCGGGAAACAAATATATAATTTTTTTTTTTTGCCTAAACCTTATATGATCCTCACTCTTGTCATAGCTCCTAGCCCTTCCTCCATTAAGTACAATGATGGATAATAATATCACTTAGTGAATCAGTTGTGCAGTTTAGCTTAGCAACTAAACTGCACAACTGATTAAGTTCTAACCAATTGGTCACCTGTCTGCAGCTGCTATAATTATTACTAGTCCCAAACCAGCATTATACACAATATTACTTCACAGTGACTATCTCTACATTCATAAATAATTTGCTTAACAGCAATTTACAATGAATACTGCTCTACAGGAGACAGTCACTGAATACCAGAATATGCATCCTGTACAGTAAAATGTAACACAGGAGCCAGAAAATAACAAAACATGTACAGAATACAGACAACAACAACAAATTGTAAAAACACAAATCTGTAATAATCTGAACAATGCTGATGCTGTCACCCCCCCAAGTCAGAGTGAAAACAGATTTACTTACTCTTCAGAAGTCTGTGCCAGGTTTCCAGGAGGCTTATATAGTAATTGAGTATGGCCAGGCAATGCCAAACCACAGTATGTAACATGATGCCAAGATGAACAACTGTGCACTTACCCACTATTGACCATTCTGGCATCTGCTGTTAAATGACAGAAAATGAAAGTGACTGCAGGAGTTACTCAGTGGTGTGATAGCACGGCTAAGTTTTAGCTGTGGGAAAATGCAGCTGTGTCTCCACAACTACATTCAAGGACAGTACATTTCAGTTTGTTGTTACTAACTTGCCACAGCTCTCCTGTCATGACCATGTGACCCACTAGTGAGTCATGATCCATCATTAAGAACAGTGGGAGTGGATCAACATATGCCATTAACAACATAACTTTTGGAATGTCTTCTGATAGTAAATTTTATCTTAACCCTATCTATTTGCATGTGGTGACTACAGATGCCAAAGAAGACAGTGTCGTTGAATCCCCAGGAGAAAAAACTCCAGGAACAAATCGTAAACAGAATTAAATATAATATGCATAAAATACACCTACTAATCGATTAGTAGACACTCATGATTTAATGTATAATGAAAATACAAATAATTAAAAATAATACCAGAAACAAATCTTAAATAAGCAGTAAAGAGTATTAATCTAATTAATATTTTTGGGTTAGAGGTATTTCTGACTCCCACAAAGCTGACTATCAGCTACTACCAATGCTTCTCCTTAATCACAGGGTGATTGATTCAGAGACATGAAAATTAAATGTTTATGGAGATGTCTGTTGGTGCAGCTTTACCTTGTCCCTGAATCAGAAATGTATTACCATTCTACTAATTGTCAGACCTGCTTTAGCCAATTAGTGCTGACAGTGATTATCCTGCTAAATCCTATGGAATTTTTAGTTGTTTCCTACCTTTCCTCTCGGCTACAAGGCCTTCAAGGAGTAACAAACATCACAAAACACACACATTTATATAAAACCAATTAATTATACAATTAACCAATTAAATAATTAAATCAAATATTTCCAATTAACTTCACAATTCAAACCTGTAGTCATTAAAGTATTGTACTTCAGAATAAAAACAGATTCTTTATAAAGAAGTTATTTCAATGAAAAACTAGCTCCTACCGTAAAATTAATTTTTTCAAGAACAGTACCTTGCAATAACAAAAAAATAAATCACTGTTCCGTTTTTCTTTAAAATGTACAGCCACAACATTTTCTAATTTTTGATGTTTTTATGTCCCTAATGTGTTCCAGTAACCTTACTTTAAACATCCTTTTTGTTTTTCCAATATAAAATAGGTTACATGGACATCGTAGAGCATATATAACCCCCTTGGCGTTGCACAAAAAAATCCTTTTGGAAAAAACTTCACATTCTTTATCATCTTAAAAGAACAAACCAGATTACGACAAACAGCACAACTGTTACATGGAAAATACCAGTAATGGCAAGTTGTCTTGCAATATCAATATTGTACTATGCTACACTACTCAGAGACAGCTCCACGTGGTCCTGCAGAGTGGTCCTAGCTACAGAGAACTGAGAAAAGCGACTACTTTCCAGATTTAAGTAATTTTTCTGTTTTTTACTTGGAATACCTTCTCTTGCTTATTTTAAACAAGCTTATAGTGTTTTTTTAACTGTTTGCTGCATTTTATAGTATCTGCACTTAAAAGTTTACCTGGTCGAAAATTAATCGAAAATCTGTGTTTGTTTGTTTAATTTAACTATTGAGGCTGCCCACTAAAGTGTGCTAGCCTGTGTAACTGATTTATTGCTGCCTTCTGTATTTCTGAGTGTTTTCTATCTAAAACCGAAAAAACAAAAAAATCCTTGTTTTCCTGCCTCTCCTCAACTAGTTTAGACCAGTTTACAGGCTTTGCTGTATTCTGGGCTGTGGTGTAGTTCCTGTGTTGTCCATTACCTTACCTGGATAAGAAGGAAGTTTCTTTGCTCACCAGTGGGAGTGGGGAGCCTTGAGCAGCCTATCTGTCCCTGAAGGAAGTGACCTCAGCACAAGAGCTGTAGTAATTGGTTGTTTTGGACCATTTCTAGCTCTTTTCAAGTTCCCTGTTTAAAATCCGCCTCAGAGCGTTTTTTTCTGGCTATGCTACTCAGAGACAGCTCCACGTGGTCCTGCAGAGTGGTCCTAGCTACAGAGAACTGAGAAAAGTGACTACTTTCCAGATTTAAGTATTTTTTCTGTTTTTACTTGGAATACCTTCTCTTGCTTATTTTAAACAAGCTTATACTGTTTTTTTAACTGTTTGCTGCATTTTATAGTATCTGCACTTAAAAGTTTACCTGGTCGAAAAGTAATCGAAAATCTGTGTTTGTTTGTTTAATTTAACTATTGAGGCTGCCCACTAAAGTGTGCTAGCCTGTGTAACTGATTTATTGCCACCTCCTGTATTTCTGAGTGTTTTCTATCTAAAAACAAAAAAAAAAAACAAAAAAAGAATCCTTCTTTTCCCGCCTCTTCTCGACTAGTTTAGACCAGTTTACAGGCTTTGCTGTATTATGGGCTGTGGTGTAGTTCCTGTGTTGTCCATTACCTTACTTGGATAAGAAGGAAGTTTCTTTGCTCACCAGTGGGAGTGGGGAGCCTTGAACAGCCTATCTGTCCCTGAAGGAAGTGACCTCAGCACAAGAGCTGTAGTAAATGGTTGTTTTGGACCATTTCTAGCTCTTTTCAAGTTCCCTGTTTAAAATCCGCCTTAGAGCATTTTTTTCTGGCTATACTACTCAGAGACAGCTCCACGTGGTCCTGGAGAGTGGTCCTAGCTACAGAGAACTGAGAAAAGTGACTACTTTCCAGATTTAAGTATTTTTTTCTGTTTCCTACTTGGAATACCTTCTCTTGCTTATTTTAAACAAGCTTATACTATTTTTTTAACTGTTTGCTGCATTTTATAGTATCTGCACTTAAAAGTTTAACTGGTTGAAAATTAATCGAAAATCTGTGTTTGTTTGTTTAATTTAACTATTGAGGCTGCCCACTAAAGTGTGCTAGCCTGTGTAACTGATTTATTGCTGCCTTCTGTATTTCTGAGTGTTTTCTATCTAAAAACAAAAAAATAATCCTTATTTTCCCGCCTCTCCTCGACTAGTTTAGACCAGTTTACAGGCTTTGCTGTATTCTGGGCTGTGGTGTAGTTCCTGTGTTGTCCATTACCTTACTTGGATAAGAAGGAAGTTTCTTTGCTCACCAGTGGGAGTGGGGAGCCTTGAGCAGCCTATCTGTCCCTGAAGGAAGTGACCTCAGCACAAGAGCTGTAGTAATTGGTTGTTTTGGACCATTTCTAGCTCTTTTCAAGTTCCCTGTTTAAAATCCGCATTAGCTTAGCTTTATGCTGACAGCGATAGCAGCAATCGTTAAACAGGGTTAAACTTTTCCTGGCTACGCCAAGTCTGCTATTCAAATTTTCCCTTAGAAAGCTCTACTCTTAGAATAACCAGTCTACTCTTTATATTATAAGCATAGCACTTGTTCTCTAAGCTACTCTTCTAAGCAAGCACTCTCAAACTCAAGTAGCACTACATCCACCTACCACTCCAACCACTTCCCTTAAAGGCACAGCACTCTCTTATAATATTCTGGCATGTCGCGTGGTAGATTGCTAGCATCTTCTCCTGCTCAGCTGGTTAATCTGGGAATCTTGAGACAATACTATAATTGTCTCATGTACACAGGCAACCCCCTCCTCCTCCCAACAAACACAAATACATGTGAGAGATGCAACTATATAGCCAAACTGGAGGCTGAACTCTCTCAACACAGGACTGGCAAGACCAGACAGGAGGAGAAGGTAACCACACACACAACAAACCCAGTCACACATAGACCTACCCCAACTGCAAATCAAGCACATAATAACACAAAAACATACTCGGAGGCTCTATTAAAAAGCTTACCAAAACAACAGAGGCTCCCAAAGCAGACACCCAAAAATCCACCACCTCAAAACATAACACATGCAACACATACTTCAATAAATCGGTGTGCTAATAAATCACAGCCCTTAAGGCCAAACACTATGCCTGATACACTAGTGATAGGTGACTCTATAGTCAGACACACTGACGTCCCACTTACCAGGCTGAGCAAGGAGAGGGTAATGGTAAGCTGCCTATTGGGGGCTAGGATCCGCCATATAACACACGCACTCAGGTCACTCAAAAGCACGTACAAATATGACTCCGTCATTGTCCATGCCGGCGTGAATGACCTGAGACGTACCTCCTTGGACTACATGAAAAGAGACATTGAGGAGCTCTCTGATTATGTAGCCCAGGCTGGTATGACCCTGACCCTGAGCAGCATCCTGCCCTCACCAAGAATGATGCCACAATACAAAGACAAGATGATCAGCTTTAATAATTGGCTCAATTACTGGTGTCATTCTAGGGGGATCCAATGTCTGTCTGCTTGGGATGACATGCTGGAAAAGCCACGCTGCTTCACAAGGGACGGCTTGCACCTGTCACCACTGAGCTTCTGGATATTGGCTAAGGCTCTTGCCACCCCCATAGTGCCTTTTTTAGGCAAGGCTCAAAAGACGAACCCACCTCCTTAGAAAACAAAAATGTTAAAAAATTAAGGGTAATGCTGCTCAATGCCAGAAGTCTAAATCTCAAGATGCAGGCTCTCGAAGCACTCCTCAGTATGGAGAACATCGATGTCTGTGCTGTAACCGAGACCTGGTTCAAGGCTCCTGAGAGCACCCCAGTGCTACCAGGCTTTACCTCGTATCATGCTTTTTGGCCCCAAAACCCAGGCCGAACCACAAAGGGAGGGGAAGTGTCCATATTCATCAAGGATACCCACACCTCTAGGTTAGTGGCAACTCATGAAGCATCGGAGACCATCCAGGTGCAGCTAACCGTAGGCAAAACTGCTATACAACTGGTAGCATGTTACAGACCACCCTCCCAATCTCAAGAACCCCACTCAGCCTTCCTGAAGACATTGGAAGATATGAATGTCTCACCAAATACCATCATATTGGGAGACTTCAACTACCCTAATATAGACTGGGTGCATTATTCTAGCCCTAACACCCTAGCCCAAAGGTTCCTGGAATTCATAAACTCAAATGCAATGGAACAGCTAGTCACCTCTCCCACAAGGGGGGATAATATACTAGACCTGATCATCACAAATATGGGGACAAAATGCTCCACACCGGAAGTATTGCCCTCACTGGTGAGATCTGACCACAAACAAATCACCCTGGATATACATTTACCACCTCCACCCCCAGCACAAAAGACTACAGTGAGAAACTTCTCAAAAGCCAACTTTACACTTCTCAAGACTGAGATGGTATCATTTAAGCCCTCAGGGCCAATGGAAACCACATCCCACAATGCTGAATCCTACACAAATGCTTTCTATGGACATCTCCAAGAATGCATGGATCGTGCAATCCCAAATAAAACCAAGACCCTCTCCACCAAAGGAAAGCGTCCTGTCTGGTGGACCCCAGCCATAAACAAATTGTATAACAAAAGAAGGAAGCTACTGCAAGACAGAGCAAAATCCCATAAAGGGAAGGCATCTCTGATCAACACTAGTAGAAAGCTACGTTCTCTCATAAAAATATCCAAGGCCAACTTTGAGAGAAAAATCACCAAGGACACTAAAGATAACCACAAGGCATTCTTCAGTTATGTTAGAAACCTGGGCGGAAACACTCAGATATGCTCAGAGTTAGTACACAACGACAAAAAATTTACCGAACCCACAGATATTGCCAACATTCTGGCAGACAGTTTCAGTGCAAATTTCTCCCCTCCCTCACCTCCAAAAGAAGAAATACTCATCCCAGCTGAATGTAACCTCCCTGTCATCTCTGATGTCCAGGTGAGAACCACCTCAACAAAGCAAAAACACAGCATCTATGGGACCTGATGGTATCCCGGCTCGTGATACGTGAACTCCAAGAGGAGCTAAACCCGCATATAAAAATGTTATTTAACCTTAGCCTTACTACAGGATATGTACCTGAACACTGGCGTACAGCAACAGTGGTACCACTCCACAAGGGAGGCTCCACTACAGACCCTGGGAACTACCGCCCCATAAGCTTGACCAGCCTGGTTTGCAAAGCTATGGAAAGAATTATTATGGAACTCATAAACAATGACATTGGGGACCTACAGACACTTGATCCCACCCAGTTCGGCTTTGTAAAAGGCAGATCCTGCCTTTTGAACCTGGTTGACTTTTTCGAAACAGTCACTAGAGCCATTGATGAGGCAAGGCAGTTTATACAGCCTACCTGGACTTGGCCAAAGCCTTCGACACAACACCCCACTCGGGGATCATAGAAAAGCTAAACAGCTTAAAAGTAAATCCATATGTCACAAGATGGGTTGCAAACTGGCTAAAGAACAGAACCCATAAAGTCAAGATTGCGAGAGCCATGTCAGACTCAAAGCCAGTCACAAGTGGTGTCCCACAGGGCTATGTCCTGGGACCCCTCTTGTTCGGCATTTACTTCTCAGATGTGAAAGCAAACATGGGAGGGTTGGCTGACAAAGGATGACTGCAAACTAGGCGCCATAGTTGATACACCAGCTGACACATACATCCTACAGAAAGGCCTCACCGAAATGGACAACTGGTGCCGGAATCACGGACTTAAACTGAATGCCAAGAAATGTATAGTCATCCCCTTTGGGAAAAACAAAATACCTACAAATTATCACATAGACAGTAACCCACTGAGTACCGAAAAAGTAATCAGAGACCTGGGGACCCAAGTTGATAGTGACCTCTCATTTGACACCCACGTTGCCAAAGTGGTTAGAAAGACTTTCTACCTTGCCCACCTTATTATGAAGGGGTTCACATCCAGATCAAAGGAGGTCATTGTGCCCCTGTACTCCTCCCTTATCAGGCCCATGATTGAGTACAATACCCCATTTGGTATGTACCTCACCCGGCACTTACAACAGCTGGAGAGACCCCAGAAGTACCTCACCAAGAGGATCAAGGGTTTCCAACATATGGCATATGCTGCCAGGCTAAAGAAACTCCAGCTCTATTCAGTAGCATACCGCCTGCTCAGAGGTGATCTGTGCCTGACATACAAGGCCATGTCCAACCAGGAATTGATGGACATGCTCCACCTCAAAAAATCAAAATCCATAAGAACCATGAGAGCCAAAGATTTAAACCTCAGTACAAACATGAATAGAACATGCTGGAGGGACAGATTCATAACTCAGAGGCTTCCCATACTCTGGAACAAAATCCCAGTCCATGTTAGGCAGAGCCCCTCACTGACTCTCTTCAAGAGAAATCTTGATGAGTGGATGGGAGATCGTAGGTTTACCCCAGGGGTCACCCCTGTGTCACTACTTAACAGAGGCACAGTAAACAAATTTTAATAAGTAAGGGGGTCTTCAATGTGTCACTACTAGACAAAGGCACAGTATTCTAAATTTATTCTATACACCTTAGTACCACTACATGGGGTGGCGAAAGCCACATCTCTGGGGCTAGGCTTGCAAATGCCTCAGGGCAGATAGCCTAGTACTAAACTATGAAACTATGAATATAATACAATATTAAATTAGTATTTTCTGCTGCTCCAAGCTTCCTACTTGTTTCACTACTCTGTGGAAAACCTGATGAAGTGTATTCAGGACTACATCATGTTACATCGTCTGGATTTTCATTATCTCTTCTCCTAATGAATACACACCTGTACATAATGCAGTTTTAAACATGGACTGGATACGATTTCGGTGGAAGCAGGTTTTGACCATCCCATCCTGGTTTCTTGTTGGTTAAATATCACTGCCTGTCATTAACAGAAGACAACACACAATGTACTGGAACACAATAATGCTTTATATACAGATTTCTAGATAGTCATGCAGAGACCATTAAGGAGCTTAGCCCAGTTTACCAGTTTCCCCAGAGTATTGTCTGGTTACGTCACACAGTAGGCAAATTAAAGCTGAGGGAATCAAACTCTGGACTACAAGAAAGTGGCTCATTAACAGCTCATAGCCTTAATCCTCTGCAATAACTGTCAGACTGAAGCTAAACTTTATAACTGATTCATTTAGTGTACTTATAAAATGTCTATATTCTGCCCTTACAGATCTGTCATACACATGGGAGTTATAACTGCTGAGGCATATCTAAGCACTACAACCTTTTCTTTAATAGTGTGACTTTCTAATAATATCTTCCTTCAATAAATGTGTTACCAGTCAGTTCCTTTCTTTGCAAAGCAGCAGATGTGCAGAAATATGTGCCATAAAAAGAAAGCACCGTTATATTACTTACATATGTACATATATTTACAGACCAGTGCTACATATGAGACTTTATTTGCTTAGCATATAATATAACATAAGCATCAGTACATTTTGTTAATGTTTTATAAACTTGCAGAATTATACTTGCCAGAAATGTCACTGTCCAGAAGTTACATTTTGACTCCACTCATTTATTTATTCAGTTTTTGCAGTCTTTGCCCTTGTTGTCTGCTAGTTATCAGCTTCCTCATGGCCAATTGGTCCATTCATTGCCCATCAACAAGGTGAGGATCTACTTGAAGGAGCCATTACTCAGAAAGGCATTCAAAGTGATATGAAGGTGAGCAACTGATGAGGGGTGTTATGGTACAATGGGTTGATGGTAAAGTACATTCTCTTATTTCTGCATGGATTGTTCCCTGCAAGCAGTCCTTCCCCATCTCCTGAGGCATGAGCAATGAGCTCCCCAGTCTTCATCAGGGAGTTAAGACCACTCAGTGTGCCCCCAAATGCATGTAAATCCCTTTCTTCCTCAGGAGAAGAAAGTGGGCTTCACCCTTTCACGTCTTTTTCTCCCTGTCTGGAGTCTCCAGTGCTAGAGTCACTAAGTGAACTCGGTCATTGGGGTCACAGTTGAGAATCAGTTCCCTGCACTACACAGCCAGACTCAACTTCATATTTATTTCTTTATAAGGTTAATATCCAAGCTTCATTTATTTTTGTAAACTCTGCTTACCTGCTTTTAGAGATTTCCCAACAGGTCTCTTCTTAACATATTTACCATGCATCACTTAAGAATTTCTGGCATAATTTCCCCATTATATTCCTGGCTTCTTTTCTTATTATGTGATACACCTACACGGGGAAGATTGTTATTTATTTGTCAAACTATAAGTTAACTCTTGGCTTGATTCATAATCTGTTACTTGTCTTTTGACAATTACCATGTTAAGATCTTTTAACTTCTGAATTAATATCACCAATACAGCACTATACTAACAGGTAAGAAATGTTTCAAGGGAATCAAGCCAATATTACAGACACAAAGTCCGAAGACATGCTGTAGTCTTCAAGAACCTGTTTATAGTTGCAAAGAAAGTGAAGAGGCATGTTTTAGCTTCTATAGCTGAGAACCTTTGTATTATCTTGCTGATTACCTTAACTGAGTGCCATTTAATTTTTAGCACTAGTCTATATCCTTCATCAAAAGAACCGAGTTGCTCTCCATTAAAACAAATTAGTTACTTTCTGATACTTTAAAGCAAAACCTTAACTATGTTACTGGTCCTAGGACTTCTGCAAAGATACTTTCTGAGGGGTTCAGTTCATAGGTTCATAGGTTCATACTAGGCTATCTGCCCTAGGGCATTTATAAGACTAGCCAGAGTGTGTTTGGCTTTCGCCACCCATTTTAAAATTAATTTTGCTATGCCCTTTTTCGAGGTTAGTATACTGTGCCTCTGTCTAACAGTGACACAGAAGTGATACCCGGGGTAAACCTACGATCCCCCATTCACTCATCAAGATTCCTCTTGAAAAGAGTCAATGAGGGACTCTGCCTAACCTGGACTGGGATTTTATTCCAGAGTGAAGGGAGCCTCTGGGTTATGAATCTGTCCCTCCAGCATGTCCTATTTATTTCAGTGCTGAGGTTCAAGTCTCGAGCGTAGCTCGATGGGATTTGGATTTTCTGAGGTGCAGCATGTCCATTAATTCCAGGTTGGACATGGCTTTATACGTCAGGCACAGATCGCCTCTGAGCAGGCGGTATGCCACTGAGTAGAGCTGGAGTTTCTTTAACCGGGCAGCATATGGCATCTGTTTGAGCCCTTTGATCCTCTTGGTGAGGTACTTTTGGAGTCTTTCCAGTTGCTAGAGGTGTCTGGTAAGGTACATCCCAAAAGGGGCATTGTACTCAATTATGGGCCTGATGAGGGATGAGTAAAGAGGCACGATGACCTCCCCTGATCTAGATGTGAATCCCTTCATGATTAGGTGGGCTATATAAAATGTTTTTCTAACCACTTTGGCCACGTGGTTGTCAAATGAGAGATTGCTATCAACTTGGGTCCCCAGGTCCCTAATTACTTCTTCCAGATTAATGGATTACCACCTATGTGGTAATTTGTGGGCACTTTATTTTTGCCAAAGGGGATGACTATACACTTTTTGGCGTTTAGCTTGAGGCCATGGCTCTGGCACCAGTTGTCTGTTTCTATGAGGCTCTTTTGGAGGATGCTTATGTCAGCTGGAGAGTCAATTATAGCACCCAGTTTGCAGTCATCTGTGAACTTGATCAGCCACAGTCCTTCCGTGTTTGCCTGTACCTCCGAGAAATATATACCGAACAGGAGAGGTCCCAGGACTGAGCCTTGTGGGATGCCACTTGTAACTGGTTTGGAGTCTGACATGGCTCCAGCAATTCTAACCATGTGGGTTCTGTCCTTGAGCCAGTTTGCAACCCATCTAGTGACATAGGGGTTTATATTTAAGCTGGTGAGCTTATCTATAATGCCCGAGTGGGGTATTGTATTGAAGGCTTTTGCGAGGTCCAGGTAGGCTGTGTGGACCACCTTCCCCTAGTCAATGGCCTTGGTGACTGTTTCAAAGAAATCAACCAGGTTTAAGAGACAGGATCTGCCCTTAACAAAGCCGAACTGGGTAGGATCCAGTGTCTGTAGGTCCCCAATATCTTTTTTTATGAGGTCCATGATGATCCTTTCCATAGCTTTGCAGACCAAGCTAGTCAGGCTTATGGGGCGATAGTTTCCAGGATCCGTTGAGGCACCACCTTTGTGGAGAGGGACCACTGTTGCTGTACACCACTCTTTGGGTACATATCCTGTGGTAAGGCTGAGATTGAACAGTAGTTTTATGTTTGGGTTTAGCTCTTCTTGGAGTTCATGTAGGATGCAGCCCGGGACACCGTCTGGTCCCATTGATGCTGTGTTTTTTGCTTTGGAGAGGGCGGCTCTTACCTGAGCATCTGAGATGTCAGGGGGGCAGCACTCTGCTGGGACAGATATTTGCCCTTTTGGTGGGGAGGGGGGGAGTTTGTGCCGAGCCTGTCAGCTAGGATGTTGGCAATGTCTGTGGGTTCGGTGTATTTTTTGTCATTTTGGACTAATTCCGAGCATATCTGGGAATTCCCACCCAGGTTCCTAACATAACTAAAGAAAGACTTGTGATTATCCTTAGTATCCTGTGCAATTTTTCTCTCAAAGCTGGCCTTAGACGATTTTATGAGTGCCCATAGTTTTTTGCTAACACTGATCAGAGATGCCTTCCCTTTTTGGGATTTTGCTCTATCATGTAGTAGCTTCCTCCTTCTATTGTATAGTTTGTTTATGGCTGGGGTCCACCAGACAGGACGTCTGCCTTTGGAGGATTGGTTTTATTTGGGATTGCATGATCCATGCATTCCTGAAGGTGTTCATAGAATGCGTTTATAAAGGATTCAGCGGTCTGGGCCGTATTTTCCACAGGCCCGGGGGCTTTGAAGGATTCCACCTCGGTTTTAAGGAGTGTGAAATTTGCTTTAGAGAAGTTTTTCACTGTTGTTTTCTGGGCAGGGGGTGGGGTCGGGATGTGAATATCCAGTGAGATTAGTTTATGGTCTGATCTTACCAGTGAGGGATACACTTCTGGTCTGGAGCATAGAGTCCCCATGTTGGTGATGATCAGGTCCAGTATGTTTTCCCCTCTTATGGGAGTGGTAACAAGTTGTTCCATAGCATTTGAGTTTATAAATTCTAGGAACCTTTGAGCTAGGGTGTTGGGGCTAGAGTAATGCTCCCAGTCTATGTTTGGGTAGTTGAAGTCGCCCAATATAATGGTGTTTGGAGAGACCTTCATATTTTTCAGTGTTCTCAGGAAGGCCGAGTGGGGTTCCTGGGTTTAAGGTATCAATTCAACTACTGGTGACATCCAGAATGACAGTGGTTGGTGGGCTGTCACAATGTTTTTATGGCTTCAAACTGAACACAGAATATAATGGTACAATGGTTATCTATGATGCAGAGTCAATTTTAAGAATAGAAAAATAAAGTTAAACTCAGTAACACTAGTTCAAGAAAAGAATGCAAATTAAACTAACAACTTTATTATGACAAGCAAAAAAAAGCCTTGAGCAGTTTGAGTCCCACCATAAATGTTATACTATTTAATTTATACATTTTATTATTGTTAAATGAGTATATGAACTGGTCCTAGATCCATTTTTAGCCTCAACCTGAGACAAAAGGCAATAACGTTACAGACAGCTTTGCAAAGATGTCACATGACAGTGCAAGCAAAGTCTTAATGAAGTCTCCTAAAAATTTCTAACCTCCTAACCCCAGGAAGTAAGATGATCTACATTTATAAATGTTCTGATTCCCAGATTAGAATACACTCTTCCTATTATAGCATCATGCTCAGGACAGAATACTTCCTTCAATCAGCTGAAAAAAATGCCTCTCTCTAACCAAAGGGAACACCATTGCTTTACTCTGACAAAAGCAAATTGGCCTCCTGTTAGTGCTAGGTCTTCTGTCCGATTATATACCCTTACCTTTAAACTGCTGCATTACTGTGCCCCCATTAATCAATATACGGACACTTCAAAACACCTCCTATTCACGTCAAATCTCTGATGCAATAGCTTTACAATGACATCCCTTCACTTTCTATATTTGTGAAAGATCATTCAGTAAAATTGCTCCTACTTCCTCAAATTCCATCCCAGAATCTATTAAACTGATGGATAACATCATGTATTTCTGTAGTAAGAATCTTTGTGTTCAACATCTTTGTATCATGTATAGTAAGGGTTAAAATGTGAAATTGCATTGCGTGCAAAGAAGCAAGTTAAAATAAGCTGTTTTTCTTGTAAAGAATTTGCTGACCAAAGAGGAATGCACAGATGTTACCTTGGTCCAGGCATAAGCTTATCTTGTGACTGACCTCTGACCATCTAAGGCTCCAGTATGTGAATTTATAGCCTTGACTGAAATTCCTTGTCTAGTAACCAGCTACTGTGTATGTGCAGAGAAGGGTATAAAAACCCATGTGAAGTGTACAGAAATTAGACTGCTGACATACCATGTACTTTGTAGCATGTCTCCATGCATGTAAAATAAACCTTTTTGCTTATTTTTATCTGCGTGATTCTTCCAGTATATGTTAAGAGTACAAAATATTTTGACATTTCTGGCGCCCAAGAACGTGGGGCCACCTCTCCACGGAGCGAATCGCATAAGGGGGACTGAAAAACCTGTACAGGAGGGGAGAATGAATCTCGGGCTCCCTTGAACGGAAAGACCTCCGACAAAGAAGTCGTAAGTAGAGGCCAGTCACTCTTAGATTCGATCCGTGGGACGGTGATTTAACGGGGCGGAAGATCCGCAGTAAGGTAAGCTTTTACATTTATAAAAGTACTTTTTTTAAGGGACTAGTCATAAAGGAATTTCTTTTGTTTAAATTTTACAAAAGACCGGTAGAGATCTCAGGAAAAGGAAACAGTTTTTCTTTTAAATAAGAAAAATGGGAATAGGAAGCAGTTGTTGTGCTATTAAGGGCTGCTTAAATAAAAGGACTGAAGATGAGGAATATATGTTTAAATTACATCCAAAAAAAAAAAATCTTAAAATACATAAAAAATGAAAGACAAATTATGGATTTAGTGGTAACTTAAATAGATCAGAATGTCAAAATTTGGTGAGAGATCTGCGTAGGGATGCAGGAGGCAAAGTTAAAAATCAAGTAAAGGTGGGATTCCCTCAAGCACAGAAATGGTTAAAAGAAGCTAATAAGAGGCATAGGGAACAATTTTCGAATAAAAAAAGTGGTGGCTCGAGTGCAAAAAGGTTCATTTTTTGTCCATAAAGAAGATGACGAGACATCTGTTGTCTGTCGTAAACCGACAGCCCCACCCTTGTATCCAGAAGTCCCTAAAGAAATGGTCGGTCCACCCCAGTATCAAAAAGAAAGAAGCAGAAAATCAAGAAAAGGTGTCCTCCGTAGTTTTACAGGAGGCAGAGAAGCAGGGAAAAATACCCTCCGTAGTTTTACAAAAACAAGCAGAGGAGACTCTGGAACTATGTAACCGTAGTATAGACAAATCAGAGTAAAAACAAAAAGAAGCTAAAGTACATACCCTGTCCACAGACTCATATCCCCTTACATGCAGAAAAATATCTTGAGGAAAAGAAAAGAAAACAGGCTCAAACCTTTACGGTGAGCGCGGATGAAACACTTATGTTAATATAAGCTCCGTCCAACAGAGGTAGAGGAAGGGGACGGGGTAGAGGCAGAGGGAGAGGGAATGTAGGACATTTTGAAGATTACGAAGGCAGACAAAAGAGGGGGAAATATTTTAAATGCAGTAAGAAAGGGCATTTCGCAAGAGATTGCCGGAATCCCGGGAAATCCGCTGCTGCTCCAGATCATAGTTCAGCATGACTATATGATGGCAGCACGGACGAACCGGACCCAGGTGCTGAGGTCGACTGGCAAGAGTCAGTAATACAGAATGAGGATGATTTTGAGGATGTGAATAAAGAAGGTAAAAGGGAATGTGCAGGATGGGAACATGAGATAACTGATTTTTCAGAAAAAGGTGAATATCAGGTTGTTAGCCTGACAGCTCTAGCTACGACTATGCAGTTAAAAGTGCAACTGGTAATCATATTACAGGTTGAAGGGAGGGACGTAAAATTTCTATGTGACTCAGGGGTTTCTAGGACCTTATTGAAACACACTGCAGTGCCGTCCAATGTGACTACTGATGACTATGTATTAGTCAAAGCGGCCGACGGCCACATTTATAAGGAACCTTTGTCTAAACCTTTATGGTTTACGGACCCTGAAACTAATCAAACTATTAGATTTTGGGTGATTGTCTCTCGGATTTTCCCTGTTAACTTATTAGGAAGGGATTTGATGCATGTTTTTAGAATAGCAGCAGTACCAACTGCATCAGGAATCTTGGCTAAGTGTATGAAAATCCAGGATGAAATGTTGCAGGTAGGGCAAGGGGATTTACATTACTGGTATAGTAATGATCTTATTGAAACAGGACCACAAAGCGTGGCCAATGAGTTAACTAACCTAGCTTTGAGCAAATATAGTATGGCTATTCAGTTACCAGAGGCTGCCAAACAACTACACTGTACAATGTATTACAGGAAAAATGTGGGACCTGATCCCAAGTATGAGGAACAATTTTTTAAACACAAGGTGACCAGGATCCTATTACAAAATCTTTATTGGGACAGGGCAGGGAACTCCGCAGTTACTTGTAGTCTCACAAGAGACATGTAACAGCTTTTTCAAAATGCCTCAATCCCACATGTATCTGTGACTAGGGAAGAACAAACGGCATGGTATATAGTTGAGAAAAAGGTTACTGATTGGTCAAAGATGACACCGGAACAGCTGGCAGGTAAGGGGGTTCAGGTACAAAAGTTAAATTGGGTGACCCAGGTCAGACCAACGGTACATCTTCGAGAAGATCGGTTAACACCGACAGGAGGCATGCCATCCTGACTATGCTGTCTGACCCCACAAAAAGAATTAAAACTACAGTCAGTACCAAAATCGTTATGGTCCCTAGGACAGCATGACATTGGGCTAATGAAAACAGCAGGACAGGTTAAAATAATTCCAAAATCTGATTTTAGACCTCATAAGCGTCAGTATCCATTAAGTAAAAAGGCAAAAAAAGGCATTTTTCCAGTGATCACGGCTCTACTGAGAGCTGGGGTTTTAATTCCATGTACAGATTCACTGTGTAACACACCCTTGTTCCCAGTAAGGAAACCGTACGGGACATGGAGAATGGTACAGGATCTGCGGGCTGTAAATGCTGCTGTAGTGCCAAGGGCTCCTGTGGTCCCAGATCCATCTGTTTTGTTAAATGATATCCTTCCCACGGATAAGTATTTTTCTGTTATTGACATTAGTAACGCATTCTTTTCTATTCCCCTACAGGAAGATAGGTTTTGGTTCGCCTTTACGTTTATGAGCAAGCGGTACACATACACATGACTGCCGCAGGGATATTGTGAAAGCCCTACAATCTTTTCGCAAGAAATGTCAACAAACCTGGAACAGTTTCAACCAGAGCATGGCTGTCATCTACTATTGTACGTGGACGACATCTTACTGGCTGCACCCACGGAGGCTGTCTGTGAGTCCGAAACTATTCGGTTATTGCATTTTTTGGTGAAAGAGGGACATAAGGTAAATAAATCTAAATTACAATTTTGTAAAACTGAAGTACGGTATCTAGGCTATACCATTTCAATTGCTGGTAGACAACTAGATAACTGTAAAAAAAAGCCATTTTACAGGCACCAATGCCCAGCACAAAAAAAGAAATGATGTCATTTTTAGAAATAACAAATGTTTGTCGTAGTTGGATTCCCAACTATGCAGAGGAAGTAAGTCCATGTTCGGAACTTATTTTCGCACTTCCCATGGCAGCACATGACGCGCTGCAATGGACGGATAAGGCAATACAGGCATTTACTAGGGTAAAACAATTGATAGTAGGATCTGCAACACTTAGCTTCCCTCACTATACAAAACCCTTTGTTCAGACAGTAGATTGTAAGCAGGGCTTTATGACATCGGTTCAGTTGCAAACCTATGGAAATAAGTTGAGACCATTAGCTGTTTATTCTAGTAAATTGGACACAGTGGCACAATCATTGCCACACTGTGTACAGGCAGTAGTCGCAGCCGCACAGGCTGTGCAAGCGTCTGCGACCCTAGTTTTGTTTCATGACCTTACCTTATGAGTACCGCACTCTGTCGCGGTAATACTACTACAGGATAAAGTTACCTTTCTTTCTCCTAGCAGACACTTATCCTGCATGACAACGTTACTATCACAACCACACATGACCATTGAGTGATGCACCTCTCTTAACCCAGCCACGCTGTTACCTACAGCTGACGATGGTGCCCCTCACGTGTGTTTAGATTTGATACAGATTGACCAGACCTTAAGGACTAACCTTTGGCAAATTCAGATTGGACCCTGTTTGTAGATGGGTCAGCATGTAAAAATGAGGCAGGCATTACACAACTGGGTTATGCAGTCACAACTGAGACTACGGTACTAGAGGCAAGACCCCTCCCCAGGAACCTGTCCGCACAAGCGGCCAAATTGATTGTTTTTTCCAGAGCATGCACCATTTCCAAGGATAAGGCAGTTACTATCTACACAGATAGTCAGTATGCTTTTTCCACGGTCCATGTCTTTGCACAGCAATGGAAAAATAGGGGAATGGTTACGGCCTCAGGAAAGGAAATAACCCACAAGGATTTAATCCTTAGCCTCTTACAAGCTGTCCAACTGCCACGGGGACTGGCCATCTGCAAGTGCGCAGCGCACACAAATGCCAAGGATCCAGTACTACTTGGAAATGCAATGACTAACAAAGCTGCAAAAAGTGTAGCCTTAACCTCTACTTTTGCACTCAAGACCACACAGAAGGAACTTCACCCTACAGATAAATTTGATCTACAAACTTTACAGGTAATGCAGGAACTTAGTACAGTTTGGGAAAAACAGCGATGGGTTAAATATGGGGCTATTCAAAAGCAGGGAGTTTTTGTAGGTCCAAATGATAAGTATGTCTTGCCAACAAACCTTTTTAGGTATGCCTCATTAGTGACGCATGGCCCATCTCATCTGGGCCCTGCTGCTATGGTTCAAATGATCCAGCAAATTTTCTGGACCAAGGGCTTTATAGCATACGCTAAACGGTTTTGTTTATCGTGCCTGCTTTGTGCACGATACCATGGTGGTGGGGTGCGGATCACCCCAGCAGCTTTTCCGCTGCCTCCGTATCCATTTCGCACAATCTGAATGAATTTTATTAAACTAACTCCTGTTCAACAGAAGCGATTTGTGTTAGTCATTATTGACGCTTTTACAAAATGAGTTGAAGCTTTTCCGGTAGCACACCCAGATTCACTGTCGGTAGCCAAGGCCCTTACAAATAACATTATCCCTCATTTTGGGCTACCCACACGCATCTATTCTGATAATGGCACACATTTCGTAAACCAAGTTATTCAAAAGCTGGCCGCCATTTATCAAATCGAGTTAAAACCTCATTGTGCCTACCACCCACAGTCAGCAGGGTTGGTTGAATGCCATAATGGCATTCTCAAAGGCAAGTTACGTAAACTCATGGCCGAGACACATCAGTCTTGGATAAACTGCTTACCTCTGGCACTCCTGTCCATGCGTACCACTCCCACCTCAAAAGGGGTCACACCATTTGAACTATTATACGGGAAACCTTATTACGTCCCGCAGTGGAAAAATCTTTTGCCTGCGGAACGTGAGGGGGGTGAAGAGATAGCAGATTACATGAGGAAATTGCTGACCAGAACTAACACTTCTTTAACGAATGATTGCTTTTCAGATTAGAAGAACAACAGGATCCTGGAAGTGAAACCCAGGAACTGGGTTTGGGTTAAAATTGTCAAGAGGAAGACGTGGGTCTCCCCCAAGTGGGAAGGCCCATACCAGGTATTGATTGCAACACCCACAGCAGTCCGAATAAAAGAACGAACATCGTGGATCCATTTAACACATTGTAAACTGGTAAAATAGTTTGAACTGGACAAAACTTGAGTTCCCCTGAGGAACACTGATTGGTAGTAGTTTTGTTTTGTATGAATATCTGACTATCGTAGCAATGCAGAGAAATACTGGAAGGGAGCAGCCCTTCCCACAAAAGCATTCCAAAATAATTTTGTTGTTAATAAGTGTGATTGTTACTTTTCTGTTTTGGTCGTTTTTATTTTCAAACAAGACTAGCCAAGTAAAGAGAGATGATGCATATGCTCTATCTTTTAATGTTTCAAATTGTTGGATATGCACGGCTATCCCTACTGTACATGGTGGTCTAATGTTAGGTACAGTCCCTTTGGGGGCAAATGATACATGGACTAATTTACTATTTGAAACTTCAAACGTAGCCTTAAAGGATAAAATAGCATTACCCCTCATGGGTCGCCAGAATGGAGCTGTATGTTTTCAAAGATTTGGCAAGATTAAGGTTTGATGGAGTCAGTGTAATGTAACAATAATTCATAACTGTACAATAGATGGGCACTGTGCAATGAGTTTCAAGCCTATAAGAGTGCTTGTTAATAGTACAGGGCTTATTAATGGCACAAGTTTCTTTGAAAAAATGTTATCTGTGTATGATCTTTTGTTTAAAGGGCTGCAAGACAAAGGAAATCACTCTGTTCCAGTCAATATTACACTTAAAGTAAATAATTGTTATTTTATCTGTGGTAGAAAAGCATACAAATGGTTACCGAGAAATTGGTCAGACAGTTGCTTTTTGGGTTATTTAGCACCAGCTATAAGACATACATTTTTTCTTCCCCAAGGTAAAATACAAAATGTACGTGCTGTTAATAAACCTGTTAATCCCGTAGGTAATGTTGATGCATCCTGGATCTATCAACACGATTTGGCCCATAGTAGCAGCAAGGGGCTATCACACATGGACTTGGGCGATGATGTTATTTCCTGGGCTGGTATTCTTCCAGCGTATGGGACAGTAAAATCCATTTGGGAGCTCAGAAAACTGTTAAAAACCCTGAGCAATGCAACTTTTTCTGCGCTAGAATTGGTGATGGATGAGTTAACTGCAATGAGGACTGTAGTATTGCAGAATCGTATGGCGCTCGACTTCCCCCTAGCGGCAAAAGGAGGTACTTGCGAGTGTTGTCCGTTCATTACAGACAACTAATATGACATTAAAAGCCATCTGGAGATCCTACAACAAGTTTCTGAACTTACAAAACCAGGACAGAATCCATTAACTGACTTTTTCCAAAATTGGTTTGGAAATTGGGGAACAGTAGTTATGAATGTCTTAATTGCTATATGTGTTGGTGCCATTATATTCCTACTGTTGGGTTGTTGTTGCATTCCTTGCATCCAAATGATAATATCAAGTGTATTGTCTGCCAATGCAACTAAAGCTTATTATTCTGAATATACAGAACACGAGTCATGCGAAAAACTGTATGAATAAAATGTATTACTTATGATACAATGTGTTGTAAGGGGGGAAATGTAGTAAGAATCTTTGTGTTCAACATCTTTGTATCATGTATAGTAAGGGTTAAAATGTGAAATTGCATTGCGTGCAAAGAAGCAAGTTAAAATAAGCTGTTTTTCTTGTAAAGAAATTGCTGACCAAAGAGGAATGCACAGATGTTACCTTGGTCCAGGCACAAGCTTATCTTGTGACTGACCTCTGACCATCTAAGGCTCCAGTATGTGAATTTATAGCCTTGACTGAAATTCCTTGTCTAGTAACCAGCTACTGTGTATGTGCAGAGAAGGGAATAAAAACCCATGTGAAGTGTACAGAAATTAGACTGCTGACATACCATGTACTTTGTAGCATGTCTCCATGCATGTAAAATAAATCTTTTTGCTTATTTTTATCTGTGTGATTCTTCCAGTATATGTTAAGAGTACAAAATCTTTTGACAATTTCAAAAGAATTCCTGCAAAAACATCTTGACAATGGGAACCAGTGCAAGTGTTTCACAGTCACTTGCTTTTCATTATACATAGACTCATAAAAATGTATTAATTAGTAAAAACTACTGCAGGTTGCATACACACTTGTTTCCTACAATACCCTGCTAAACTGATCATATGTTGCAAATAACAGATTGTACAACATGTGGCACAGTCTAACAAAGTATTAATCCTTCATTTAACAAAATGTGATCTTCAATTCCTTTGTTTGTGGTCCTGATTCTTAATATTCTTTATATCTGACAATGTATTTGTATCTGATTTTATGTATTTGTACTGGCATATCTTGGTTTAATTTCTCCAAGTTTTTGGTTTTCTAATACCATGACGGGAAAGGACCCCATACCTAAGCCAGGGTATGATTACAGTTCATGAAATTACAATTGTTTCAGTTTTTGATGTTAGCCAAGAGTGCTCTTCTCAGCAGCTACAATGTGCCCAGAATTGTCTCCTTCTGTAATTTATACGGGGTTATATTAATTGGTTGTATATCTAAATATGACTGTATTTTTTTTATTAGACCCGTTGTTCCTACTAAAATTAGAGCTATCTAGTTGTCTTTCTTCCACATTGCTCTCATTTCTGCCTGAAAATCCTGGTATTTTATGACTTTGTGTCTCTCTGTACATAAGACACTGTAGTCACTGAGTATAGCAATTTCAATGATCAATGCTACTTTTGACTTTTTTTCATGGACTACTATGTCTAGTTTTCTCATCTATTTTTGAACTGTTGGTAATGGGTGAAGCCATGTAAAGTACACTCCATCATTCTCTATAATGCTTTGTGGTTCATGTATCCAATGCTTCTCAGTTAAGTCTATATTGTAGTGTTTGTACAATCTCCAGTACAACAGTCTTGCCACATTACTGTGACTTTCAGTAGACATGCCTTCGCCATGAGCCTGTCTGACCCAGGTCATGTCTGAAAAGGGTCCGCAGACCAACCCAACTACCTTGTTAATAAAGATCAAATAAATAAATTTCAGCAATAGTTCAGTCTAGACCACACACTATTTGTCATTGATCAAAATCATGGCTGTCAACGTACACTTAATATATAGCATCAATAACATATTTATGTAGATAGTACGCTATGTACGAAGTAAACCTAATAAACCCAATTCAATCAATGATAAAAAAGAAACACTATGTCATATTCATATAGAATTATAAACCAAGTATGTATTGTCTGCACAGCACACATAAACCTTGATCAATCAACTATTTAAGAAAAACAGGCACTATGTAATAAACAGCTTAGCTCCAGCAAAGAAGAGTTTCAGTATAAACAAGGGTAAAGCAAAATAATTTCAGCTGGTTGAATTAAATATTTCATTGGATGTGAACCATTTTCTCTGAACTCAATGCACCATCTACTGCCACAGCAACTGAATACATTTTACTGTAAATTTTGAATTAAAACATTTAACTATTTTTATAGAAACTTTTGCTCTATAAAGAAAGTGGAAGCATTTGTATTTGTATTTTTAAGTTGTCTCAGCAACACTTTGTGGTCTGATCAGAAATCATGAACCCTCATGGACACTGGGTTTGCCATGACTCTGCTTTAGTTTCTCATCTGACGTTAACAAAACTCCAACAACACTTGACAATTTATTGGCAGGACATTCCAAGATGTTGCTCTTCATCCTTCTCTGTGAGAGCTCTGTCTTTCCCTCTGTCATACTTGTATTCAGTTTGTTGGGTAAGGGATACTAAACTGACCGGTTGTAGAGCCAACTAGTTTGGCATCCTATATATTTTAATATTATGCACCCAGTACTAACCACTCTTACCTGCAAACCAAGTAACAGGACAGTTTAAATCAGGTATGCATCTGGTCCATTACTATCAAACTACAAATTAACCTCAAGAAAACCAATATCAATGTCTTTGCCTCAGCCAAGAAATTACCCTCTAATCTTCATATATGCTTAACAGAAACAGAATACCTAATATCACTGAAAAGAGGTTCCTAGGCCTAATACCTGACCTTACCTTTTCCGTTAACACATACACACACACACACACACACACACACACACACACACACACACACACACACACACACACACATTGTGTAACTAATATAGTCCTGGATGAATTAAAACTATATTTTACCTGCTGCTTGCAGGGCCATTACTAAAAATATTTTAATACCCGAACTTGAATATGGCTTTGCTTTTCAAGTTATGCATTCAGCCCACAATACTCACAGAATACACACTGCTGAGAAGAAAAATTGCAGATTCATTCTGTTGGCAGACTCCCAAGTAAACCATTACAATTTGCTACAAAAATTTCAAATGGTTTTCGGTGACTCATAGGAGGCCACTTTACTTCTAAGTACTCAAAATTTTCAAGATGCTATAACATAGTCACTGCCCCACCTTCAAGAGTGCAACTACCTTTACAAGATAACCCTTATGTGCTTAGAAGTACAAAGGACAGCAGCTTCACTCTAATGTGTCCTCCATTTAAAACTTCTGTGAGAGAGCTTTCTCTAGGCAGAGACCTGCTACCTGGAGCCACCTGACATCAAAAATCTAGAAATCATCAAAAGCTTCACTGATGCAATTATAGAGCATCTCTTTAATAACTCTACCTGTAACTGCTACCATGACAATGGTTAGGTAAATTGCCATCCCATAGCATGAATACTAGAATACATTTAATAAACTTTCCTCAGCCTCTTAATGTAGCATCTTATACAGAAATATTTCACATGTATATAGGAGTTTATATATTATACGCATGAATGCACTGTATTTCATGCACAGCTTAGCTTGCATTTTGTATATTATCTTTTTTTTTCCTCAGTGCACTCTAACTGGATCTTTTAATGTTACTACATCTGCATTCAATCTTACTATGTTCTAAATTTTGCTCTGTACTCATTTTGTATATAATAGTCCAGTCCACTGACCTGGTGAACAAATAATAAAGTAAAGTAAGTAAGTAAATAAATTAATAAATAACTCCATCCTTATCCAGATGAGGATACCCTTTGTGTGGCACTTGGCATCCCATGATATTTTGGATCACTGAGTGTACCCACAACATAGTGTATTAAATCGGATCTCATACATCCAATTACTCCAGGATACTCTGTAATCCCCCTGACAATCTTGAGTAGTTACTAGTTTCAAATTATAGTGGCAAAAATCCTTAGATCTGATTGCAACTCCCCGACTTAAATCTTCTCACAGTGAGCAAATTATATTGTATCCCCATTGGTTCTTTCTTAACAGTACATCAGTTGACTAGCCACGAATACATTGCTCTGGACTAGATAAGAGCCAGAGCAGAACACGCACTGCTTCAGAACTCAGATCTTTATAAGTTATCACTTTTCAAATGTGCATTCAGGTGCTGTACACATACCGTGAAAAATCTGTAATGTTTAACTCAAAACTGCATAATGAAGTCCAAACCAGTGAATGAAAACAACACACAGGTTAGCTAATAATGCACTGTAGTTTCACCATTTATGGACATGCTTTGCTTTGTCTCTTAGTCAACACTACTTAATGCAATTCATTACTGTTTAACTGCATTTCATTGCTATTTAACTGTATTTTTCATACAGTGAGTTCTGCTTTTGTCTGTAAGTGGTTAATCTGTGTTTTTCTGTGAGTTTTACTGTGTTCTTGCCCTTAAATTGAGTAGCATAGTATGTATAGAAGTTTGCTGCATCTAGAGCTGTTTGTTTGTTTTTGATTTCTGTGTTTTTGGCAGCCATTTTGTGTTTGCCTTCTGTGTTTCTGGCAGCCATCTTGTGTTGGTGGGGACCTACCTTCTCTACTAGTGAGAGTAGCAGAGTTGCTTGGACCTTGTCTAGCACAAGCCGGTTGGTAAAGAGAGCAGGGCAAGCAGGATTGGCTAGATTTCTGTGCTACTAGAATCTTCTATTTTTTTGTGTCATTTAAATCCCGGATTTGAGCTGGTTTGGGCTTGTTTGTGCATCATGCACTGCAACTTCTCTGTTTTTAACCCATTGCGAGGTATTCCAGCTACAAATTTTCCCATAGTAGCACTTGTATGATTACCTAGTAGTACTTGCCTTAGACCTTCCACCCTGTACCCCCTTAGCTCTCTCTGGCCTCTCTGTCCCTCAGATTCTGACAAATATGGATGGACAGTTTCTTATGGTTTCTCCTGCCAGTCTGGTTGATATGGGCATCCTGAAACAGTGTAGCAACTACCTCATGTACATGGACAACTCTCTACTACTACCACCTAGGAACACAATTTGTGAGAGATGCAATTATATTAAGAACCTAGAGTCTATGCTCTCTCCCTCACAAGCCAGTATATCTGGCACTGAGAAGGTCGTCAACACAAACACCACACCTCAAACACCACCCACACCTACACAACACACACCCACATATGTGGAGGTCCTCAACAAAAACATACCCAAATAAAAAAGAGACCTACGAGGCAAAAACACAGTCAAACTCCACAGCCCACCACATTACACACCACACATAGTCCACACAACTGTGTCTCACAGCCACTAAGACCTAACCATAAACCCAACATATTAGTCATAGGAGACTCCATTGTGAGACACACAGATGTGCCCTTCACCAGGCTAGATAAGGAGAAAATCACGGTTAGTTGTTTGTCAGGTGCCAGAATCTGCCATATCACACATGCACTCAACTCTCAACAACAGGTACTGTTATGACTCTGTCATAGTCCATGTTGGCATGAATGACTTGAGATGTACCTCCCTGGACTACATGAAGAGAGACATGATTGAGCTCACTGAATACGTGTCCCATACAGGTATGTCCCTAGTCTTAAGCAGCATTCTGCCATCACCCACAATGATGCTTCAATACAAACAGAAAATGATTGAATTTAACAATTGGTTTAGTTTCTGGTGTCATTCCAAGGGGATCCAGTATATGACAGCCTGGGAAGACATGATCGACAGACCATGATGGTTTGCCAGAGATGGCCTGCATCTCTATCCCTTGGGCTTCAGGCTTCTGGCAAAGGCTCTTGGCTCACCCATAGTGCCTTTTTTAGGCAATGACATGAGGTCAAAACTACCAACATGAAAATGTCATCAAAATGCAAATTAAAGGCCATGCTGCTAAATGCTAGGAGTCTAAACATGAAACTGCATTCATTGCAAGCATTCTTTACCCTGGAAGATGCTGACATTTGTTCATTCACAGAAATCTGGTTTAAAGCTGCAGACAGCACCCCAGCCGTACCAGGTTACTCATTCTATCATACATTCAGACCCCAAACCATGGGTAGCAAAGCAAAAGAAGGTGGAGTTTCAATATATATTAAAGACATACACATCTCCAGGCTGGTCAAACAGTATGAGGCACATGAGACACTCCAGGTGCAGTTAACCATTAACAAGACCCCTATTCAAATCATAGCTAGCTACAGGCCCCCATCTTTCACGCAGGATACTCATTCCACCTATCTGGATCTCTTTGAATCTGTCAAGATTCAGCCCATTACCCTGATCCTGGGTGACTTTAACTATCCTACCATAGATTATAAGAGCAACTCATACCAAAACACAAATGCCCAGAGATTCCTTGATTTCATCAATGCAAATGCCTTGCACAATCTGATCAACACCCCCACAAGAGGTGATAATATCTTAGACTTGGTATTAACCAACATGAGTAACCACTGCAGCATCCCTACAGTGTCATCCTCCCTAGTAATCTCAGACCAGAAAGCAGTCACTTTTGAGGTCATCATCTCCCTCAACCCTCATCCCCCCAACTAGGGTCAAACAAAAAAACTTCTCCAAAGCTTATTACACCCTTCTGATGGAAGGTATAAACAGCTTCACTGCCCCCTCCCCTCCATAGGAACTGGCACAAATGTCTAAACCTATACCAAAGTACTATACAAGCATTTATATAGCTGCATGGAATCAGGAATGACAGGATAAAATCCTCCTCCTCAAGGAAGAGTAAACCTGTCTGGTGGACATCAGCAATAAATAAAGTCCATAATAAAAGGAAAAACTTGCTGTCCAGGACCAAGAAGGTGCAGGTGCCTAATTGTAAGCAATATCTCCTTAGCCTGAACAAGCAAATAAGAACTCTAGTGAAATCCTCCAAAGCAAACTTTGAGTCCAAACTGGCCACATCTATTAAAGACAGTCATAAGGCCTTCTTCATACACGTTTGCACTCTCAAAGGAAGCACTCAGAACCGGTGGTCAAGGACAACATATACACAAACGCCATAGATACAGCCAACCTGCTGGCAGACAAGTTCATTGAAAACTTCACCCTTCTGTCCCCCATCAGTAAATCAGAACATCCCCAGCACCTGCCCCCTCACATTATCTCTAGGAAGCAAGTCATCACTGCCCTCTCAGAGGCAAAAAAATACAGCCTCCATGGGACCCAATAACATCCCAGGCTGCATCCTACATGAACTCAGGCATGAACGTGCAGCACCATTAGGCATCCTATTCAACCAAAGTCTGAGTATCAGCTTCATCCCAGCTGAGTGGAGGACAGCCACTGTCATCCCTTTGCACAAAGGTGGAATGTCCACCAATCCAGAAAATTATAGACCCATCAGCCTAACAAACCTGATCTGCAAGGCCATGGAATGGATTATCATGGTCCTCATTAACAAGGACATTGGCAACCTCCAAACACTTGATCCCACACAGTTTGGTTTCATCAAGAGGAGATCATGCCTATTAAATTTGGTCAACTTCTTTGAGACAGTCACCAAAGCCATGGACAAGGGGAAGATTGTGCATGCCACCTACCTTGACCTGGCCAAAGCCATTGACCCTATTCCCCACTCGGGTATAATAGATAAACTCTCTCAACTAGGCATCAATCTGTATGTTACCAGATGGGTAGCAAACTGGCTCACTGATTAAACCCACCTAGTCAAACTAGGGGAAGCTATTTCAAGCAGTATAACTGAAAGAAGTGGTGTACCCCAGAGATCGGTCTTGGGGCCTCTGTTGTTTAGTATATACTTTTCTGAGGTGCAGACAAAAACTAGTGGGCTATGGCTGACCAAGTTTGCAGATGACTGCAAGATGGGCACTGTCATCAGTTCCCCTAGTAATGTGGATCCTCCAAGAGGGTATAGTTCAAACAAATGACTGGTGCCAGAAACATGGCCTCAAACTGAATACCAAAAAATGCATCATCATTCCCTTTGGGAAGAGTGATGTCTCCACAAATTATCACATTAATAATAAGGTCCTAAGCACACAATCCATCATGCAGGACTTGGGCACTAAGGTTGATAGCAAACTGACTTTTGACCATCAAATTGCCTCCATTGTACGGAAAGCTTTTTATATGCCCCACCTCATTAGGAAGGGTACCTCATCCAGGGACAAGGAAGTCATAACATCTCTGTATTCTTCCCTTAGAAGAAGCATTATTGAGTACAATGCCTCTTTCGGCATGTACCTCACAAAACACATGCAGCAGATGGAGAGACTATAGAGGTTCCTCACCAGGAGAATCCAGGGCCTCAAACATCTATCCTACACAGATATGCTAAAAGCCCTGTCCCTCTACTCAATCTCATACAGATTCCTCAGATGTGACCTCTGGCATACAAAGCAATCTCAGACCCTGCCTTGATGGGACTGCTGCATATCTGCAAGTTAAGCTCCACTTGTGTAACCTGCACGTGCAACCTCAACCTGGTCTGTGACATCAATAGATCTTGTTAATGGGACAGATTTCTGCCCTAGAGGCTCCCCCTTCTGTGGAATAGACTCCCTCTCTATGTCAAGCAGAGTACCTCATTAACCCTTTTTAAGTGCAATCTGGATAACTGGATGGGGAACAGGAAATACACCCCTGTGATTCCACCTGCTGGACAGGGGTATCAGTGCTGACTTGTCGGAACATGGGCTAAATTCTTGGCTAGGCTTGTAAGATCCTCAGAGCCAATAAGCTAGTAACTTCCTATGAACCTATGATCCTATGATCCTATATACACAAGATTAAAAATTATTTCTCTTTATATATAATGTGTGTTTTTCTCATGGATGATTAAACAGTTCTACTGTGGCAAGGCTGTAGCAGAGGATGAGTGGATGATCAGTCCAACATTGCTGAAGATACTAGACATTACTGGGTGTCGTAGTTAGCACATCCTTTAGAAGTACAGTTGTGCTTATATTCTCAGTATTAAGTCAAATGCACTGTCTGGGGCACTTAAGTCCTTTAGGGATGTGCTTACTTCCCCCTCCTATTGTAATGTTCATGACAAGGCATTAAAGCACTGCCAAAGTATGGACAGTATCCAGACTGGGGAAGTGAGGGTAGCATATTTGCTGTTTGCAAATGATGTAACCATGTTATCCTCGAGTGACTGTGATTTCCATACTGCAGTAGAGAGATTCACTGCAGTGAGTGAAGTGGCTGTGATGAAAATTAGCACTTCCAAATCAGGGGTCATGGTCCTGTTTTGGAAAAGAAAGAGTAGAGTGTACACTACACAAGAAGGGAAGCACTCACCTCATGCAAGAATTCAAGTGTCTCAGGGTCTTGTTCAAGAACAAAGGAAAAAGTACCCAGGAGCTTGTTCATTTAATGGGTACAGTGACATCAGTACTGCTGGTATTATACCAAGCTGTGGAGACGAAGCATGAACTGAATCACAAGCCTAAGATATCAGTTTACCCATCATTCTCTGCTCTTGTCCTCTCATGTTGTCATGAACCTTGGGTAATAACTATAAGAATGACATCATGGATGTAAGCAGCAGCAAATGTGATTCCTTCACTGATTAGCTGAGCTCAGTCTGCATGACATAAGGAACAGATTGACATTCTGGAAGGATCCGGAAGTACAGACATTGCTCCCCTGGGTTGAGTTGAGTTAATAAAGGTAGTCTGGATACTTTGTAAGGATGCCCTCTGACTACTTTCTTTCTTTCTTTTTACTACCTGAATTTGATAGCATACTAAAACTATAACTACATCACAAAAGACATGAGACTAATGCTAGAAGTTTTTGATATACATATAATGTAACCAACATTAATCTAACAGCAATATATCTTTACAAATCAATAAATTCACAGTATACCAATTAACATAAAGGACAATGAGTCTGTAGTCTGTATAACAGAAAAAAATAAACTTACTTTTCAAATGCAGAAAAAAAATTAGCTCCACGTGTCTTGGATGGAATGTGTAAGAAATTCTCCTAAAAATACATGCAAACCATATAAATCAAGTTTGCCTTAATAAGTTGTAAACTGCAGAACATTCCTAACCAAAGTTAATCGTAATCGTAAATTTAGCTACATATGTATGAATGTCCACAGTTGCCATCCAAATTTTGTAAGAGAAAATGCCAGCAGATGACAAGCTGTATGTGTATCTAGGATGGTGTTCATAGTCCTGCTCTGCACAAATGCTTAAGGGTTATGTATGAGTGTTCTATCTGCCTTGCCTTGGTGTAAACACACTAAACAAGAATAAGTGGTGCTGATTTTCACATCTATGAAGTCTGAAGAAATGCCTTCATAAGCTGTGCAGAGATGAAACTCGGCAAAATTAGCTGCAAGGTATGCAAGACTGTATGCATTTTTTTTGCATGTGTCTTAACGCCTAGTTTTCTAAGTATCCTAGAAACCTTGAATGGTTTCAGAAACTGAGGTTGAATGTTGCTTTGCACTAATATCACATGACACAAGAGGCAAACAGTTTTCAGTACTTAATAAATAAGCACCTATCCATGCATGTCTAAGGGTCAGCTCCCGGTGTTTTCTCCTTTCTACCTGATGAATCTGGGCATCTTGGGGCAATGCAGCAATTGCCTCATGTACACAGACAACCCTCTCCTCCTACCACTCAATACTACAACCTGTAAGAGATGCACTTGTAAAGCCAAACTGGAAGTAAAGCTCTCTTTACCCAAGCCTGGACTAGACAGTCAAGAGGAGAAGTTAAAAACTTGCACCACACCACACTCATCACATAGTCCCTAAAAACCTACACCACCAAAACACACAAATAGAAACATAAAACACACACCTACATTTGCAGAGGTCCTCAATAAAAATCTGTCCAAGCAACAGAGACCTCCAAAGCAGAAACGCAAGTAACCTCCACCCCCCAACACAACCCAAATGACACATAGCCCACAAACTCAGTGTGCCACTCAACCACAGCCCATAAGGCATAACAATGTACCCAACACTCTAGTCATAGGTGACTCTATAGTCAGGCACACTGATGTTCCACTCACCAGGCTAAACAAGGAAAAGTTACTGTTAGCTGCCTGTTGGGTGCCAGGATCCGCCACATAACGCACGCACTCAGGTCACTCCACAACAAGTACAAATATGACTCTGTCATTGTTCATGTTGGTGTGAATGACCTGAAATGTACCTCCCTGGACTACATGAAAAGAGACATGGAGGAGCTGCCCAATCTTGTACCCCAGGCAGGTATGACCCTAACCCTGAGTAGCATCCTGCCATCACCCAGAATGATACCACAGTACAAGGACAAAATGATTGACTTCAACTGGCTAAGCTTCTAGTGTCATTCTAAGGAGATCCAATATCTGTCTGCCTGGGATGACATGACTGACAGACCATGATGCTTGGCCAGAGATGGCCTGCACCTCTCGCCCTTGGGATTACGGATACTGGCTAAGGGTCTTGTCACCCCTATAGTGCCTTTTTTAGGCAAGGTTCAAATGACAAATTCACCACCATAACAGGTACAAGCAAGCAAAATCTGAGGGTAATGCTACTCAATGCTAGAAGTCTAAACCTCAAAATGCACTCACTGGAGGCACTCCTTAAAATGGAGAACATCGACATCTGTGCAGTGACAGAGACCTGGTTCAAGGCTCCAGAGAGCACCCCTGCATTACCAGGCTATAGTTCATACCACACCTTTCGGCCACCTAACCTGGACCGAAACACTAAAGGCAGAAGCATGTCCATATTCATTAAGGATATCCAAAACTCCAGGCTAGTTGCTCAGCATAATGCATCCGAGATTATCCAAGTGCAACTAACTCTGGGCAAGACCGCAATCCAAATTGTAGCTTGCTACAGATCCCCCACCATGTACCAGGATTAGCACTCCTCATTTCTTGAAAAACACTGGAAAATATTAGGGTACAACCTAACACCCTAATAATGGGCGATTTCAACTACTCCACCATTAACTGGGAAAACTACTCATGTGCCAACTCTTTTGCTCAATGTTTTCTGGAATTCATAAATTCTGGTGCCTTAGCTCAGCTTATCCACACCCCCACCAGGGGCAGCAATATCCTAGACCTGGTCATTACCAACATGGGCAACTTGTGTTCCACACCAGAGGTCAATTCCTCGTTGGTCAGATCCGACCACAAGCTAATCACCCTAGTCATCCATATCCCACCCCCACTACGGAAACCACTGTAAAAAATTTCTCCAAAGCCAACTACATGCTTCTTAAGACAGAAGTGGCAAACTTCACGACACCCATGCAGACGGATAATAGAGGTACGACTGATGAATACTACACAAATGCACTTTATAAGCACTTATACGAGTGCATGGATTGTGCAATCCCTAACAGAACCAAGATGCTATCCTCCAAAAAAAGGAAGCCAGTCTGGTGGTCCCCTATCATAAACAAACTCTACAACAGATGAAAGAAACTGTTGCAAAAAAGAGTAAAATCCCATGATTGGAGGATCTCCTTGGTCAGCCTCAGTAAGAAGCTGAGATCCCTCATAAAATCCTCCAAAACTAGTTACGAAAATAAAATCGCCACTGATTCTAAAGACAACCACAAAACATTCTATAGCTATGTCAAGAATCTCAATGGCAACACTCAGATCTGCTCTGAGTTACAGCACAATAGTACTAAATATACAGAATCAACTGATATTGCCAACATCCTGGCAGATACGTTCAGTGCTAACTTTACCCCCCTCTCACCCCCTAAAGGGCCCATCTCTATACCAGAGGAATGCAACGTTTCTGTAATCACGGCTGCACAGGTAAAAACCACACTCTCCAAAGCCAAGAACACAGCATCCATGGGACCTGAAAACATCCCAGGCTGCGTTCTACATGAACTACAGAATGAACTGGCAGCCCACCTAAGTATCATGTTCAGTCATAGCCTTACCTCAGGCTTTGTGCCCACTGAATGATGCACAGCGATGGTCATCCCAGTCCACAAAGGGGGAACCACCATGGACCCTGGGAACTACCGCCCCATTAGCCTGATGAGCCTGGTCTGCAAGGCTATGGAACGTATCATCATGGAACTTATAAACAATGACATTGGTAATCTCCAAACTCTGGACCCCACCCAGTTTGGGTTTGTAAAAGGCAGATCATGTCTCCTAAACCTGATAGACTTCTTTGAAGCGGTCACCAAAGCCGTAGATGAGGGTTAGGTGGGTCACACAGCCTATCTAGATCTTGCCAAGGCTTTCGACACCATCCCCCACTCTTGAATTATAAATAAACTCACTAAACTAGGTATAAATCCCTATGTCACAAGATGGATTGTCAACTGGCTCACTGACAGAACCCACACTGTGAAAGTAGCAGACTCCAAATCCAACTTCAGACCAGTGACACGTGGAGTACCACAGGGTTCAGTCCTGGGTCCTCAACTGTTTGTTATCTACTTCTCTGAAATACAGGCTAACACAGAAGGTCTTTGGCTAATGAAGTTCGCAGATGACTGCAAACTAGGAGCCATAACTGAAACTCCTAACGATGTGGACATCCTACAAAAGGGCCTCACTGAGACAGATGCCTGGTGTCAAAGCCATGGCCTTAAGCTCAATGCCAAAATGTGCATTATCATCCCTTTTGGTAAAAACTCTGTACCCATGAACTCCCACATAGGCGGTAGTCTACTTAACACTGAAAGCGTGATAAGAGACCTTGGGACACAGGTGGACAGTAGTCTCTACTTTGATAATCACATCACCACAGTAGTCAGGAAATCCTTCTATGTGGCACACCTCATCACAAAAGGTTTCTCATCCAGGAAAAAAGAGGTCATTGTACCCCTCTACTCATCACTCATTAGACCCATTATAGAATACAGCGCTCCTTTTGCTATGTACCTCACAAGACATCTACAACAACTGGAAAGGCCACAGAAATGCCTCATAAAGAGGATTACTAGCCTCAAACAGATGCTCTATGCAGATCATCTCAAAATACTCCAGCTTTACTCCGTAGCATATCACCTACTCAGAGGTGATCTCTGCCTAACATACAAAGCTATGTCAAACCCAGAGCTGTTGGACATGCTCCACTTAAAGAAATCCCAATCCCTCCGAGCTACATGCTCTAGGGACCTAAACCTTGTCACAACAATAAACAGAACATGCTGGAGGGATAGATTCCTGTCCCAGAGACTTCCCATACTCTAGAAAAAACTACCTATCTATATCAAACAAAGCTCCTCATTAGCACTCTTCAAGAAAAATCTTGATGATTGGGTGGGAGATAGGTAATTCACGCCGGGGATCACTTCTGTGGCTCTGCTTGACAGGGGCACATGAAAATTATTTTCTTGGTTGGCGGAAGCCAAGTTACCTTTTTGGCTTGGCTTATATAGGCACTAGGGCCAGTAGCCTAGTACCTACCATTGAACCTATGAACCTTACAGCAAACAGTTGAACAGACTGCTGCTCAACACCGCTGGCAAGGAACTTATAGCAATTTTGTCTGCAGCCTTACAGTGAAGGTATCTTTTGATGGACACCAGTTTCTGTTTTTTTATAAGTATAAAAAATGGAAGGACAGTAATTTAGGAAAAATGAGAGATAGCACAGAGGGGAAACACAGCAGGATGACATAATGATGTTGTGCAGGAAGAGGTGGGAGAGGATATTTTGGTGGGAATAGACCTCCTTTTTGTCATAAAGAAACAGAAAGGGTAACAACCTGTGAAACATGCCTGGGACAGACAGTGGGTGGGGACCTACCCCTCATCTATATCCCTGTTAAGATGAACATGTCAGACTCAAAATGGACATGTTTAAACAACATTGAAAAAAACAAGTGGATCCAGTAGGGAACTTGATTTAACAACAAGAGTGCTAAAATCAGCAGTATGCAAGATGCTTTAAATGATTTTAAAGGAAGAGCATCTGAAGGTTAGACTTGAACTGAATTTTTATTAAAACAAAACATTTGGTTACTTGAAGAAACTGATGTTATGGAAAACAGAATTAGAAGAAACAAAATCAGAATCTATGGGACATTGGGAAGTTATCAAGGTGAGAACATAATTAACTTCTTAACATCTTGGCTACATAAAACTTAAATTTAACTGAAGCTTTGTTCTTTGATATTTAGAGGGTACTTAGGTACCTGGCACCTCCTTCCATGAAGAAAAACAACCCTCTGTGCTCCATAATAGTGAAATTTATGTTTAAAGGTTTAATATTAGAAACAGCATGGGTCAATCCTCTTTTCAAAATCAGAGAAACCACTCTTTAAAAGTAGTCAGTAAATTGAAGGCATATCTTTCTTTAATAAAAGGAATGGTATCAAAATAATATGTTATTTTCTGCATGAATCAAGCTGTTCTCATCTAAAGGAACAAAAATCATTTGACTCACTGGAAGATGTAACAACTTACATACAGAAAAACGAAACTTTAAATCTTACTGAAGACATTGATTGGAAGGTCACTTAATTTAAAAGACAAGCAGAAAATGGCTGGAAAACAAGTATAAATCCCAAGAAGTTAAAGGACAAATGATTTTAAGCTTTACTTTTTTCCATATCATATTTTCCCTTTGAATTTCAACATTGTTTGGTTAAAAAGGACACAATTTATGATAAGAAGTATATCAAATGAGTATGTACATGTACAAATGAAAAAATTATCAAAATATGAGTTGCAGATTTGTTGTGTGAATTCACGGAACATGAATGACATTAGTCTACAGATTTAGTTGTGTCAACTTCAATAAATCAAAATTAATTGGATTTACTAGTAATAGTCATTTCTTCCAACTGATTTCCCTCATTTAATTTGTACATAGTTTTACACACACTCACACACACGCGCACACACACGCACACACACACACACACACACACACACACACACACACACTCACACACACACACAGAATGAAAAGAATGCAGACTAATCAGACATTGAAATCTTAAGTCAGTTTTATTCATAAATAATACACTGTGACAATGACTGCTTTTAAATTGTTTTTTCTTCCACAGTGGAACTTTGAATTTATTTGGGTAGTGTTACATAGTAGGAGATAAGACTTAGCCCTGAAACTTCTCACGTATTCATTGGCCTCTCTACTGCCCTTGGAAGTGAAAACACGGAGTGCCACTATGGTGTTCAATAGTAGAGGAATGTTTGCTTTACATAGTTTAATATTATTTTTTAAATTGTGACAGTTACTTGATATGTGTTGATATGTGAACCATGACAAAGGGACTGGGTATAAACACTGTCTTGAAACCCAACGAGTGACTGGGCTTCAGTCCCCTTCATAAATTGAACATTTTTTTTTTTGGTATTTTTAAATGCTTCATGACCATCAAAGTGGGTTCATATCTAGCGTGTGGAAAACAATTAAAAATACAACTTTCTTTGTCCCCCCCCCATGTCCCACCAGCATCCTAAGCTTTATTTTCTATCAGATCTTTCAAATCAGGAAGTGGAAGGCCTGTTAGTGTCCTAACATCATTGAGTGTGGCACATAAATGTGAATAATACAGGGAACTGATTGAATGCTCCTTATAATGTTTTTTATGTGTTTTTTTTTCATTTATATTTTAAAATGAATAGTTTAACAAATTAATTCATAACTTAAATAAAATAAATAAAAAAATCAAAATGAAATAAAGTGGAAGGGGAGAATTCTAGCACTGTAAGTATACACAGTTTTGGAGAATTACTTAATAAAGCTTTTAAGGAAGCTGCATAAAAATAAAAGTTCAGTATATAAGGTAAGTTATTTGAATATATGGCAAATGTGTGAAATATCATATATGACACTACAATTATTTTGGACACAGGGGTATGGCCAGAAATATATATTTTGTACTCAGTCTTCATGCTACTACTCAAATTATTCACATATTATTTAAAAAAAAGAGTCAAAGTAGAAGAATAAATGTGCTCAACCTTTAAAATGTTGCCCCATATACTGACAATGGACAAAGTTTTCAACTGTTGCTACTTACAATATAAAGAAGTTGTTTTTTAAAAACTACACTCTTATCAGGGGAGGGGCAGCTGTGGTGGTGCAGCGGTTAGCGTTGCCACCTCACAGCAAGAGGTTCTCCGGTTCGATCCTCGGCTGGGGTGCCTTCTGTGCGGAGTCTGCATGTCCTCCCTGTGGTCGCATGGGTTTCCTCCAGGTGCTCCGGTTTCCTCTCACATCCCAAAGACATGCTGTAGGTGGATTGGACACTCTAAATTGGCCATAGGCATGAGTGCGTGCATGTGTGTGCCTTCTGTGGAAGGTTGGGTGCTAGGCTGGCAACTCGACACCGTAAAACTCCACAGCCAATCATGAGCGGACAGGTAATCCGCTGTGGTGACCCCTAATCAGAAAAAGCTGAAAGAAGAAGAAGACTCTTATCAGGTGGGCATGTTTTGTATAGCACTGTATAGTAGCCAGCAAATTAGATTGTTCTAAACTTTCTGTGCACTTCAAGCCATAAAGCTTCTTAGGGAGGTTCAGCATATGGATTCATTTGAGTACACTGTGTATGCTTACTTACACCCATGCTTAGACATTACAATTTTTTTTTTTATGACTGAAACCACATGCAGTCTAAAAGATCTTTTTGAATAGTGGTGATCAGAAGTGCTATTCTATGATGCAGCATAAACAGAAAATTTATGAACAGACACGCAGACTTATAATCGGCTTTAAAAATGTTATTTTATTATAATAACTAAACTTGACTTTACAGAACAAAATACAGGATTGGTGTATGTCAGAAAAATATGTATTCAAACATCTATAAACTGTTAGGGAAATGTGTGCTTTAGACAGGAATAAATGTGCTCAAATCTATATGAAGAGCAAAGGTTGAAAAATAGTATAATATGTAATGCATTTAATTCTGTTTTACTAGAATAATAGTAGAAATGAACTTGCATATTATTGCTTGAAGCATAAGCTGCAGTGTGATTAGAAACTTGGCCTTGGCAGCTCAGCTGGCTCATGTCTGTCAGTGAAAGATTATTTTGCAAAGTTAGAAAATAATGAATCTGTGTGCATGTGTATCTTTTCCTGCTTCCACCAGAAGAATGGCCTTGTGCGCACTATCAGAGATAATGTCCAGCTGGTGAACAGAGAGACAAAGAAATGTATTAAAGAGACATTCATCCATTGTATTCGAGCTAATCTAAGAGCCTTGAATTGGCTACATCCTCGGAAGGACATTGTGATTGACCAGGTGCTTTGCAAGGCTGTAATATTCTCATGGGAAAAAGATTTTTGAAAAGCACTATCTCAGCACTTTTCATAAGTTACTATGATGTAAAGACCCTGTCACTGACCACGTCAGTGAGGTGGGCAAAAGCTGATTGTAAATGATATAAAATGGCAAACACTGCCTAAATAAAGTTAGACAAAATTCTGTACAAGTTTGTGTATGGTTTTTTGCCTCCTAATGTACATTAGAGTATACGATAGTAGATACTTGAGTTTCCTGCATTACTGTCTGTTATTGACTGTCATTTTAAAATGCCTAATGATTTTTACAGTCTGATTTTAACAATTTATTTAACATTTTGGTCCTAATCGTGCCGGAATTCCCTTGGTAAGCTGCAGGTCACAGAGTGCATGGGTGGTTATAAATCTGCGCAGGAGAAGCTGCCAAACCAAAATGGTTCTTCTTAAAGTGAAAAGACCTCCGACTGAATTGTTGTGTGTAAAGAGGCTGTCCACTTTCTGATCTGTGGCTGAAAAGCGGAAGACTGGGCCCCAAGAAAAAAAAAGACAGTCATAAAGCGGGAGGCTCAGGTAAGAAGAATTTCCCTCTTTGTCTTTGTTTTAGATCAGGGACCAGGTTACACTGTGCTATTGCTAAGGTTTGTGATAGCAGGGAGAGAGATAGTCGAAGTATTGTATCTTGAGTCATAGATCAGGGAATAACGAAGCAAAGTAAACAGTCATTCTAGACACTACTGTGGATATGGGGAAATAAGATACCACGTGGTACAAGAGAAGGGTTACGTAACAGTCTTTTTAAGACATGGGAGATCAGTGCACTAAGAGATCATGAGATCCGCCCTAACGGATAATGTGAAGCATATGCAATTGCAGTAAGCAGATAATGTGAGATATTTTGCAAAATGTGTTAACAACTATAAATTTGATAGTAAACTAGATAAACTTTCACTAGTTAAACTCCTTAAACAAGCTTTAATCTGATGCAGGGCGTCAGGCAAAAGAAAAACAGCACCAACTAGGCATACCTCAAGCACATAGGTGGATTGAGGAAGCAAATTGTAAAAAAACAGAAGCTTAGAAAATTCTGAAACATTTTTAGACAACAGAGTGAAAGGTCTGACAGACAGAATCTCTGAAAAATGAAAACTTAGAGCAGACTGGACTTGCATTAATTAATGCATACAACAGGAAAATGAGACAGTAGATGGATATTATGCTAGATTATTAGAATGCTCTAAACAACAATTAAAAAAATACATTTTTAAAAGGTTGCATTGCCTCTGTCAGTAGCTTTATTACAAGGCATATGATAGATCACTGAACAAGCAGGCTGCAAGCCTTACTTGAGTATGCTAGACGTACTGAAAGACACTTTAATAGTAAAAAAAAAAAAAAGGGCACAAGTCTTCACTGCTGAAGACGGAGCTGAAGTATTTGTATTACAGTCAGGTAAAAAGGGCATCTAGCTAGGGACTATAAACAAAATAAGAAAGCAATGACAAAAGATAAAGGAGATGTGGACTGACTATATGATAGTGATAATAACCAAAAATCATCAGGAAAGGTTAATAAACAAAAAGAAAATGTGAATGTAGTAGAGGGAATAGAGGAAGTACAAACAGATGTAGAGAATAAAAATGAAAATAAAATTTTAGATTTAGCATTGTTGAGCCTGGAGCTCTACCTAGCAGATACAAAACCAGAAGTAACACTTCTGGTGGAGGAAAGAAAAGTCAAATTCCTGTGTGACTCAGGAGCATCACGGACTTTGATACACCCCTCCAAGATACCAAAACATTCTGAATCACCTGATTATATATTAGTAAAAGCAGCAAATGGACAGCTATACAGGGAACCACTTTCCCATAATATAGCAATAACTGACCCTGTTTCAAGTATGACTCAGAAAAGTAAAATTGTAGTTTCTGCAAAAATATCCAGTAAACTTACTGGGAAGAGACCTTGTGCAGATATTTGGCATAGCAGTAGTTCCTACCATGCAGGGTATGGAAGCACAAAGACAAATGGATGCTTTTGTGGTGTGATCAGAGGGTAAAGCCTATTATTGGTACAGCCAGGACCTAGTTATGACTGGTCCAAGGGCAGTAACCAAAGAACTGATAAACGTAGCCATCAGTAAGGTACCCTCCCTTGACACTGATCAGCAGCACTTGTTACATTGTACTCCATACTACTGTAGCACACCAGGACCTGATAAGAAATATAAGTAAGAATCCTGCTGACAGATTAATATTACGAACTTTATGTTGGGATACTGAGGGAAACAGTGTAGTAAGCTGTTCATTACCTCAGGAGTTCATGAGATTGTATAAGTCCAATAGACTGCCACATGTCAGCTTGACAAAAAACAAAAGTGTTAAATGGGCAGACTTAGAAAAAAAAGGTAACAAAATGGGAAAACAGACTGATTTAGAAATGTCAGGACAAGGGATATAAAAACAAAACTGAATTGGTTGACACAGACACATACAGCTGTACACTTGCAATCTAGTAAGGACAGCTGATTAGCATTTTTATTAAAAAAAAAAAAAAAAAAGAGGCCTTGTGTAAAATTCCAACAACTCTGTGGTCAACAGGCAAGTTAAATGTAGGGCTTATTCAAGCAGCAGGACCAGTTACAATTACCCCAAAGTCAGCTTTTAGACCACAGAAAAGACAATACATTTTGGAAAAAAATGCAAAAGTAAAAATTAAGCCTATAATAAGCAGCATTACTCAAAAAAGGAGTACTGGTAGAATCTCCTGATTCACCATGTGATACACCCCTATTTCCTGTTAAAAAGCAAACGGGAATGGCAGATGGTACAAGATTTATGAGCTGTAAATAATGCAGTAATACCTAGAGCACCTACGGTGCCAGACCCACATACCTTGTTAAATGATTTAAAGCCACAACAGAAGTATTTTACTGTGGTAAGATATAAGCAATGCTTTCTTTTCAATACCTATACATCCTGATAGTCAATATTGGTTTGCATTTACATTTCAGGGTAAAAGGTATACATATACTCGACTACCACAGGGATATTGTGAGAGCCCAATAATATTTGCACAAAAAATGGCTAGCAACCTGGCAGGGTTTACCCCACCAGAAGGTAGCCAAATTTTACTTTATGTAAATGACATCTTGCTAGCAGCACCCAGCAGCAGTGCAGGGTGGATACAGTAGCATTATTAAAATTTTTAGTAATACAAGGACACAAAGTAAACAGAAGTAAGTTACAACTTTGGGAAAAAAAAAAACACAGGTTAGATACCTGGGATATGTGATATTCAATAAAGGTAAAATACTAGATAATGGGAAAGAGAAAAGAAAAAAAAAAAAAACAGCAATTTTGCAAGCACCCAAACCAACAACTAAAAAAGAAATAATGTCTTTCTTAGGTACAACTAATTTTTGTTGAAGCTGGGTACCAAATTATTTTACGATGGAAAACAAAAGCAGAAATGGCTTTCTGCAGGTTGAAGCAGTTAATAGCTTCTTCATTAGTTTTAAGACTTCCAAGTTATCACAAACGTTTTTTTTAGACCATAGATTGTAAGCAATGGTACATGACATCAGTATTAAAGCAACAACATGGGGATAAGCAATGCCCCATAGCTTACTATTCATCACAGTTAGACCCAGTGGTGCAATCTTTGCCTCACTGTGTACAAGCAGTAGTTGCAGCAGCAATGGCAGTGCAGGCTTCAGCCTCAGTGGTGTTATTCCACCCTCTCACATTGAGAATGCCTCATGCAGTTGCAATAATTCTGCTACAAGAAAAAGTTGCATACCTTTCTCCTGCTAGACATCTTTCATGTATGACCATACTGCTGAGTCAACCTCATATGAACAGTTAGCTTTACCTAGACAAGATCTTACAGATATGCCCTTGGATGATGCTGAGGTGACATATTACGTGGATGGCTCATGCAGAAGGGGTCCTACAGAAAAAAATCTGGTGGGGTATGCAGTAGTTACAGACACTAAAATTTTAGAAGCACAAACTTTGCCACACAACTTGTATGCTCAAGCAGCAGAACTGGTAGCTTTGACAGGAGCATGTATTTTAGTAAAAGGCAAAAAAGTGAACATATATACTGATAATCAGTATGCTTTTTCTACAGTGCATGTGTTTGCACAACAATAAAAAAAATAGAGGGATGATTACATCCAGTAAAAAACCTATTAATCATGCGCAATTTATTTTGGAGCTATTAGAATCTATTCAGTTGCCTACCAAAGTAGCTATTTGTAAATGTGTAGCTCATACAAAACAACAGGATAAGATTTCAAAAGGTAATGCACGAGCTGATGCAGCTGCAAAGCAAGCAGCCTCAGACTCAGAAATAAAAAATTACAACCCTTTGAGATTTTAGATTTAGACATGTTAAAAACAATGCAAATGCTTACTACAAAAGCAGAAAAAACAAAAATGGGTAAAACAAGGTGCAATTTTTGAAAATGGACTGTACATTTCCAAAGAGAAAAAAACAATATTGCCGTCTAAATTATTTAAATATGCAGCTTTGTTGAGCCATGGGCAGAGCCATGTCTCAACAGGGGGGATGGTACAGTTAGTAAATAGAATATTCCAAATATATGGATACATAAATTATACAATAAAATTTTGTGCAGCTTGTCACACTTGTAACAAGCACCATGCACAAGGAGCATTTAAAACAAGCAAGGAAGTTTCCCTACACCACCATATCCATTCCATACTATTTGTATGGACTTCATAGAGTTGAATAAATGTGAAGGAAAGAAATACTGTTTAGTGATCATAGATATGTTTTCAAAATGGGTAGAAGCTTTTCCAACCAGGAATCCGGATGCAGCAACAGTGGCAAAGGCCCTAGTAAAGGAAATAATTCCTAGATTTGGCATACCGGAAAGAATCTATAGTGACAATGGGACACATTTTGTCAATCAGACAATTCAACAACTTGGGAGATTTTTTTGGGATTTCCTTAAGGAATCACTGTGCTTACCACCCACAGTCAGCAGGACTGGTGGAGAGGTACAATGGAATTTTAAAAAAACAAGTTAAGAAAGTTGATGAGTGAGACTCAGAAGAATTGGATTTGCTGTTTACCTCTAGCATTGCTGAGCATGAAAACAGTAACAAATGTAAAGGGTTTGATCCCCTTTGAAGTAGTATTTGGAAGGGCATATTATGTGCCTCAGTAAAAAGCTCTCATGCCTGCAGAGCTGGAGGCTGACAGTTCACTAGCTAATTATATAAAGAAACTGTTAATAAATAAATCTGTTTTGCAGTTTAACTCTTTTTCAGACAAAAGAACTTTCAGCTGAATAAAAACTTTGTGACTGATACACAAGGGCAAAATGGCCAAGAGTAAAGCAAACAAAAAGCAGAGCAACCCAAGAACTATTGCATAATTATTTTGTTAACTGTGCATTTGTTGACTATAAGTGTGACAATTTTTCTCTTATTGTGGTTTTTCCCTGCACTCAACCACACAAGTGAAAGTGAGAAGACGTGATGAACTGTTTATAGACTGGCATCCAAACTTTAACACATACCTGGCCATGAAGCAAGTGTATACAGAGACTATAAACTTTTCAAATTGCTGGGTTTGTACAGCTATACCAACAGCATATAAAAGACTGTAATGTCCACTGTCCCTCTGGGGATAAAATGAGACTTTGGAAAGTTTTTATACAGAAACTGTGAGATCACAGGACAAAATAGCTTTATTTTTACCTGTCACACAAAAAGGAGTTGTATGTTTCTACAAAGTGATACCCTCCAGGTGGGCTGGAGTAATGGTAATATAACAATGTCTTATAAATGTTACATTAAAGTCAAAAGTGGGGGTACTGTTTGTGATACTAACCATGATTCATATCTGAGTTCAATGAAAACTACATTAAATGCAGTATGTGACAATCCAGTCTTAACTAAGCAATTGTCTATTAAGGATAGAAAAATGTTTCATGCAGGGATAACACGTATTAGTACCAAAGTAATGATTTTATTTTTGGGAAAAAGGCATATAAATGGTTACCTGAGAATTGGTCCGGCAGTTGATTTTTGGGTTATCTGGTTTCAGCAATAAGACATACTGCAGAATTACCTTTGGGTAAGATACAAAACGTAAGGAAAACAGCTCGAGAATCTGAAGGTCCAGTTAAAAAACCTGTGAATCCAGTTGGTAAAATCGAAGCTGGTTGAAAAGACCATAATTCAGTGAAAGACAAAAGTAAATTGACTCATATGGACTTGGGCAACAGTGTTATATCCAGGGCAGGAATACCACCAGCCTATGAAGCAGTCAAATCGATCTGGGAGCTGAGGAAGCTGTCAAGAAGTCATGAGCAATGCAACTTTTCCACCCTAGAATTGGTGACTGATAAACTGAATGCAATAAGAACTGTTGTGCTACAAAATCGAATGGCTCTTTACTTCACCCTAGCGGCAAGAGGTGGTACACGAAGAAGAATGCTGTGCTTTTATCCCTGAGAATCGTCACGAGACAAATAATCACCTAGAGGTAATTCAGCAAGTATCAGCAATGACTAAACCAGGCCCAAACCCACTGACGGACTTTTTCCAGAATCTGTTTGGGGGGGTGGGGTTCCATCCTATTAAACATTTAATTGCTATTTGTGTGGGTATACTCCTAATAGGAGCATGTGTTTACTGTGAAATTCCCTGCATGAAAAGATTAATCAAAAATTTGTTAATATATCTGTTACTGAAACTTTTTACCAAAGTGTTGAAATTAAAAGATTAATTTCAGATGATGCTTTTCTGAAATATAAAACCAATAACTAACTTAGCTGAAAGTCCTCAAAGGAAAAAGCAAAAAAATGAAATAATATTGTTTATGTTTCTAATAGAATGAAATGCATTAACAGGAGGAGAATGTCAGAAAAATATGTATTCAAACATCTATAAACTGTTAGGGAAATGTGTGCTTTAGACAGGAATAAATGTGCTCAAATCTATATGAAGAGCAAAGGTTGAAAAATAGTATAATATGTAATGCATTTAATTCTGTTTTACTAGAATAATAGTAGAAATGAACTTGCATATTATTGCTTGAAGCATAAGCTGCAGTGTGATTAGAAACTTGGCCTTGGCAGCTCGGCTGGCTCATGTCTGTCAGTGAAAGATTATTTTGCAAAGTTAGAAAATAATGAATCTGTGTGCATGTGTATCTTTTCCTGCTTCCACCAGAAGAATGGCCTTGTGCGCACTATCAGAGATAATGTCCAGCTGGTGAACAGAGAGACAAAGAAATGTATTAAAGAGACATTCATCCATTGTATTCGAGCTAATCTAAGAGCCTTGAATTGGCTACATCCTCGGAAGGACATTGTGATTGACCAGGTGCTTTGCAAGGCTGTAATATTCTCATGGGAAAAAGATTTTTGAAAAGCACTATCTCAGCACTTTTTCATAAGTTACTATGATGTAAAGACCCTGTCACTGACCACGTCAGTGAGGTGGGCAAAAGCTGATTGTAAATGATATAAAATGGCAAACACTGCCTAAATAAAGTTAGACAAAATTCTGTACAAGTTTGTGTATGGTTTTTTGCCTCCTAATGTACATTAGAGTATACGTATAGTAGATACTTGAGTTTCCTGCATTACTGTCTGTTATTGACTGTCATTTTAAAATGCCTAATGATTTTTACAGTCTGATTTTAACAATTTATTTAACAGTGTAACAGAGTTACCAAAATATACTGTACTGTCAGCATGCATTATATAAATGTTATTTGCAGTACGGTGACCACAATGTAATGTAGTTACATTCATGTATGGCAGCATAGATTATAAAAGAATAAGACAAATAATCAGATTTATTGTTGGAGCAGCAGTTGGCATTGTTGCCTCACAGTAAGATGTTCTCTGGTTTGGTTCTCGGCTGGAGTGCCTTCTGTGCAGAGTCTGCATATCCTCCCAGTGTTCAAGTGAGTTTTAAAGATGTGTGCATGTGCTTTAAGTAAAATAAAACATCTGAAATGCACTTTCTGAGACAAGTAAAGTTTATATCAGATCATAATTTAGTATCATTGCATTATTCATCAGTAATACAAATATCATTTAGTTCTGTAAGATAACAGCTATTGCATTTCATTACTCATGATTGTTTCATGTTATTTTCTTTTTTATGTCTACTTTCACACATCGAGTTGAGCCCAGGGCACCTCATCTACAGTCAATACAGGTCAGGGGGAGGTTATCACTCCCTTTCCATTACAGGCATACTTCACAGGGTGGGAATGGTGGCTCCCCTCCTATGGAGACCCCTCAGTGGAGCAGCCTAGAAAGCCAGCATCCTCAGCTTTAGGACCTGGTGAAGGCTGTAGTCAAGGGGCTGTGGAGAGGTAGTGGGGCATGTATCACAACCTCTTGCAACATTTGCTGATCCAGTAAGTTCTAAACACTAAACTACTGGAGGTCTCTGCCTTCACCCCCCCCCCCCCATTATGTGGGTCTCCCCACTCAAGACCCACTGAGTAGAGTTTCTTGTGCTGACCAGTGTACGAGTGGCAGTAGTCCCACATGCTCCCATTATCGTTGCACCTTACCTGTTATATCAAACCCACCCCCTGTGCTTTTCCCCTATCACAATTTGTCCACCCTCTCTGCCTTTAGGTTATTATCAATACCTTTACTATTTCCCTAACCCTAATTACTTTCCTTACAAATTCCTTATCTTTCCCCATCTTTCCTTATTTGAAAAAAGTGGAGTGTATCCCCACAAATAAATAAACACATACGAATAAAACGTACTATGCGGTATAGGGCAAAATATGAATCAAAATCAATGATAGTAGAAAGCATGCCTCCTCATGTTTACATCATTAGGAGGACTATTCCACATTTGGGGGGAGGAGGGTCTACACGTTCACGTTCCTCAAAGTTCCATGCATTAGAGTTAGGAGTTTTAAGTGACATCCATGTTAATTAAAACTGAATAATATTAATTAATTAAAATAAGTTTTAATAAGTACAAAATAGCACATATAACCACCAATGATGAGCGTCTTTGTTTTTAGCTAATGAGAGGTAGTGTTTGTCATTCTCGGGACGGGGGGATTGAAAGCTAGAGTAGACAGCTATGTATGTTACAGTAAATCTCTTAAATGGATCTCCTAGTTTTAGCAGGCAAATATTAACACCTCGAACTTTCAAAAGCAAACAAGACTGACAACTGGATCGCATGCGATGCTGGCATACACAATACCATGCGAATGAGGCACACAGTACAGTAGTACAGACTTTTTTCACAGTCCTATATTATTTTGCAACGCACCACGCCAAATAGCCCTTCAAGTACAAGTGCAAAGATTTCAAGTCTCCCTGCCTGTCGTAAAAGTTTTCGCGGGCAGTAGCCCTGCCTAATTACAGTAGAGGCGGGGTCGGGCTTGTAAGGCTTCCACCCACACCAGTCTATGGCCATGGTCACTGGTTGTTACACCTGTGGCTTGAGCCTCCCCTCCTCGTCTTACAGGCTCACCTGCAGTGGAGGCGGACGTAGTGTTGGAACTCTTGTCTTTTGAAGGTGGTGGGGGTTGGTTGGCATTCTGCTACATTTGAACTTGAAACCGAAGGTGTGTTGGTGTATTTAACGTGGAATTTTGAAACGAAGGACAAGATTACAAAACTGAGTGGTAAAATGTCTCGGAGGAAACGGGGCAGTCGTCCTCGGCATTTAAGTGGGACGCTCCATGGTAAGTCATGTACAACTGGGACCGGCATTTAGGAGAGTATGTACACTTTCTCGATCTTAATTTTTATAAGCTCACTTTGTGAGTGTCGGAAAAAAAAGACAAACATTTAGAGTGGAACAGGCATGTGGTGTTCCGGTATTTGGATTGTGGGCAGCTGTCTTGGTGTTTTGTGTAATTAATGTAAGTTTGTGTACATGTTTTTTACTGTTTCTTCTGTCAGAAAAACACGGGTTAGAAAAGGCGCACCCGATGGTTTGGATTATTTGACAGGAATGGTGGTAAATGTGCTTGCGTTTATTCAGGATATATCTGGTGGACGGGACTAACAAAGTTCAAGTCAGAAGAGAATGCAAGCTAAACTGTTTGACAGATTTCAAGCGAAGTGATTAGTTGAGTTTATAACGTCTGTGTGACTTTTTTTATTGACACAAGTATTTAACTTTACACATCTTTTCTGCTTTAGCTGTAAGTGTAGAAGCAATGGTGTACTACTATCTATTTCTGTTTTAGTTTTTCTTTCGACTTTTTTTCTTAATTTAGGGACTGGTGCGCATATCTGTTTGTCTTTAGAGACGCTTTGGGGGAGTTTTGCATTACTTGCCCAACGAGTTCTGGGTGATTAGCGACAGCTGATAGCTGGCTTGTAGGCGCCTGTATTAGAAGGTGACTGGACCGCTTGGGTGTGAGTCCATCACGTTACCTAGGGTTTGTCAGGCCAAAGATTAGTTGCCTTCCCATTAGGCAGGAATCGGATGTAGGTAGAGACTTGCGACTCTGGAGAAGCCTTTATCTGTAGTCTTGAAACAGTTAAAGGCAGTTCCAATCTACTTCGTAAGTAGGACGCAGTGGGTTAGAAATATTAACTGACCACCTATATTGACGCTCTCCTTCCGTCTTTACCATGATTAAACTAAGCTTCGTATCCCTAAACCTTGGTCCCAGTTTTCAAGAAGTGAATATTGCCCATCAAAATGAAGAATACGTGTTAAATTGGTGTATTTTCTTGATCATTCATGTGTTTTTTGTTGCGTATTTTTTTGCTTACAATCTTAGCAGTGCATTTGTGGCGGACCCTTTCATTGACGAACTGGGAACTATTAGAAGCAAAACACGTAGCTTGTTTCTTGAAATGCGCCGCAGTTGTGTGGGTTGTCTTGGATGATGTGTATAAATACGGTGTTTTTTTTTTCTTTAATTTTTCAATATAATGTCTGACGTGGGGCATTTTCTGACTTTCGAGATTATTATTGCAGTTTCAAAGATTGAAAATGTTGTTGCCCCCTCACATTTACTATATTGCACAATACGGTGACTTTATGCAGCTGACCCAGGATTTTGAATGTTTGTTTGTACGATTTTAATGGTAGATGGGGATGTGATCGAAGAGCTGAACAGACACTAAGTTCAGAACAGAATATTAGCACAGTGGTACGAAGGACTTCAGATATGTTAGATATAGAAAATGGATGCATTAATTTACTAGATTTTTTTTGCTGGATTTAAATGAAATGGACTTTGTATTTTTAAGTGGTGCGGTTTTAATGGTGCGTCTGATAACTTTTAGTCTACTTCAATGGTAAGCTTACTTTTGCTATTGCTCATCCACATCTATACAGTGGATATAAAAGTGTACAGACCTCTGTTAAAATGCCATTTTTGTGATATAAAATTGAGACCACAATAAATCCATTCCCACCTTAATGTGACCTATAACCTGTACCATTCAATTAAAACAAATTTGTTAGGGTAAGAATTATAAAAATATAAACGTGAATAAGCTGCTTGCATAAGTGTTTACACCCTTAAACTAACCGTTTTAATCACCTTTTGATTTTAATTCCAGCATTCAGTTTTCTTCAATAGTCTATCAGCATGGCACATCTTGACGTGGCAATGTTTGCCCACTGTTCCTGACAAAAGCGCTCCAAATATGTCAGATTGCGACGGCATCTCTTGTGCACAGCCCTCTTCAGGTCACCCCACAAATTTTGTATTTGATTTAGGTCTGGGCTGTGGCTGGACCCTTCCAAAACTTTAATTTTCTTCTGGTGAAGCCATTCTTTTGCTAATTTGGATGTATGCTTGTCATGTTGAAAAGTGAAATTCCTTTTAAGCTCCAGCTTTTTAGCAGATGCCTGAAGGTTTTGGGCCAAAAGTGACTGGTATTTTGGAACTGTTCATAATTCCCTCCAACTTGACCAAAAGCCCCAGTTCCAGCTGAAGAAAAGCAGCCCTAAAGCATGATACTGCCACCACCATGCTTTACTGTGAGGATGGTGTTCTTTTGGTGAAGCAGAATGTTTTTGTGCCAAACGTACCTTTTGGAATAGTGGCCAAAAAGTTCAACCTTGATCTCATCAGACCATAACACATTTTCCCACTTTTGGGAGACTTGATGTGTTTTGCAAATTTTAACCGGGCCTGGATGTTTTTCTGTGTATGAAAAGGCTTCCGTCTTGCAACCCTACCCCATAGTCCACACATATGGAGAATATGGGAGATTGTTGTCACGTGTAGTGCACAACCAGTACTTGTCAGAAATTTCTGCAGCTCCTTCAGTGTTGCTGTAGGTCTCTTGGCAGCCTCCCTGACCAGTTTTCGTCTCGTCTTTTCATCAATTTTGGAGGATGTCCAGTTTTTTTGCAACATCACTGTTGTCCCATATTTTCTCCACTTTTTTGATGACGGTCTTCACTGTGTTCCATGGTATATCCAGTGCTATGCAAACTTTTTTTGTACCCTTCTGACTGCTACCGTTCAGCAATGAGATTCCTTTGATGCTTTGTAATCTGTCTGCAAACCATGGCTTTTGTTGTAGCAGGCAACTGAGTAAATGTCAGGAAAATGTAGGACAGCTGAACTTTATGTGGGGTTTATCAGTTTCTCTCTAATTGATGGCAGGTGTGTACCCAAGAAAACTGAATGTTTGTAATTCATCAAAAGGTGCTTCAACAAAGTATTAGTTTAAGAGTGTGCATACTTATGCAACCATCTTTATTGTACATTTTTTATTTTTTCCCCCTAACAAATTTATTTGTATTTCAATTGAATTGCACAGGTTATAAGTCATGTTAAAGGTTTGAAATTATTTATTATGGTCTCATTTTTTTTATATCACAAAAACGCTCGCATTTAACAGGGGTGTGTACACTTTATCCACTGTAGGAATGTCAAACCTGTAGTAACCTATGCCCTCTAGAACACTTTCTGAAAAATCCACTTAAATCATGTAAGATGAATCGATGTAAATATGCTGTGAATAGTAAAAGTTGTTAAAACAGTAAACATGACACTGTTATCAGTGACGTATTCTTTACAGTGATGTTAGCGCATTATTTCCATAAACACTTTAATACGGTATAATGCACACACATACATTGTCAATATGAATAACCGTTGTTAAATGGTATCTGAAGTTTCACTTGATGCCATGTAAGAGTTTGTAAGTCACTTTTTTGTACATATGGAAGCTTATTTTAATAAATAAAACTAGAAATAATATCTCTAGTGTATTGTGATATAAATGGCCATGGGACAACTCTCTCACCGTGACATTTCATGTCATGTCCCTCAACAGCATGTAGGGTTTATAGTTTATGAAGATACCTAGAGTTTTTGTGTGGGTAGCCTGATATCCTTCTTAACATCTCCTATCTGTTTTATATCAGACTTTCTATTCGTGTAGTTATTTTGTTGCTATTATATTTATTAAAACCAATGTATTTTTTTTCATTACTAACCTGTATATTAAATGTTTTTCAATTTTGTAAAGTATGATATTTGTAGAATGCTTTACTCCCTGGACCTTATCTGAAAATTTGGCCCCAGAGGGCACCCATCAAACTTTTCTGGTATTTAAGATAATGTAAAATATGATTATGAATATGAATAACTGGCAACATTTTCTACCGTAGGACACGTATGTCACAAATCCTTTGCTAATAACTATCTCTGTTAAATGGCTCCTTGTATTGCTTATTAGCTGGCTAAGTCAAGTCAGACCCAAAAAAGGTTTGGGTGCCATAAGGAGCTATGGCTGTTAATCCTGTAGCATCAGTTTTGTGTACTTCAAGTTGTGTATGAGAGAGTTATTCAATAGCTGTGCAAAGTGAGCAATAAGATATGTTGTGTGTTCTGCTGGGTTTGTCTGTGGGTGAGAGAGCTTTGATCTTGAGAATAAAGTTTGATTGGTCAGAGCTACTTGGTGCTTGAGGAATCCAGCATTGCCCTCCTTTCCTGCACCCTGTTTAATTGTTCTGCTAAGATCTTAAGTGGTTTTCAAAGTAGTCTGCAGTTTGTACATTTTCTTTTCTGCTGTTAGTAAAAATGTTTATGATTTGTATTAGTTTAGTTGTTGATATAACCGTAATTGAAGATGAGATGCTGTGCAGTCACCCAAGTAGTGTTCATAAGTACGTGTTATGCATCCTATCCACTTGTATATGCTTGTTGGCTATACCCCTACTCTTTCAGATTCGGACACTATATTTTTTTCCTGTATGTATTTCGATGGCTTTATCAATGTGTTTTAATAAACATGAGAAATAATTACAAATTTGCTTAAAAAGAATTGCTTCAAAGTAATCTGCAGATCAAATTTATGTCCATTGTAAATTTGCTTGGCCTTTTTGTTCAAACTTTTGGGATTCCATTTCTTCCTGGGACTCGGAAACTTTCTGTTATGTTGTGATAGCCGAATAGCTACAAAAGAGAGGCCGGGTACCGGGTGGGGCTTATTGAAAGCCACAGTCTGATTCCATCAGGTCACAAAATGCTCCAGCCCGCATAATGCCGAAATGGCAGTCTGACACGAAAGTGAGCAATGATGTTAAATGAGGGTAGTGTTGAATGCAGATGTAAGATAAACAGTGCTTTAATGCAAATCAAAAGCTTGTATATTTTTGTGCAGTTTGGTACTATCTTCAAAGTTGCTGATTGCAGTGAAATCCTGGAGTTACTTGGGAGAGAGAGAGGCTGTGAATGTGTATGGGATAGTTGCTGCATTTGTAATTATGTCCATGCAAAAAGCTGGTCTCGCTGCTGTTACTCAGTTTGTTGTAATTGTCTGTCTGTGCCACAGAGTTATGTCTGCGTAACTTAATGTCATCCATAATGCAGAAATTGAGGACTGCTACCGTGTGGATAGAGAGGCAGTGCAGCAGCTGGTTTGAACATGTCTCCTCGCATGCAGGTCTATGCTTTGTATGGAATAACCATATCTGTGGACACCAGGGTAGTGTGGCTGTTAGAATATTGACTGCAGGGAACTTGCAGCAACTAATTGGACATGGAGCGTTTCCTGTCCATCTACCCTAAGGATACATCAGTTTCTGTAATATATTGGGGAGCATATATGGTTCTCCACACAGCACAAAGGAGAAGCAAAACCATTTGAGCATTTTATGACATGCCTAGACTCCCCTGAGATACTGGGAGCCATTGACTGCACCCACATTGCACTGAACCCCCCCCCCCACCTTTGGTGCATAAATAATGGCTTATCAGCAGTAAGGGAGTTGGCTGCAACTGCAAGGTGGTGGGTAATGCTCTGGGTATGTCTGAGACCACCTGGACAGTGCCCACAACTCCCATTTCTGACATACTTGTGATTTACATTAATGTGTTTATGGGGGCTCCACAGGGTTATCTTATTGGCATTGCTAGGTATGCTTTGGAAAACATGGCTGATGATACCACTTTTAATCCATGGTGAATGATACCACTTAGAATCCCACAGGTCATGCAGAAAATGGCATACAACACTGCTGTTTAAAGATCCAAATTATTGTTGAATGCTGTTTGGACTATTGTCTAGATGCCTGTGGTGGTGTACTGCAGCATGATCCTGGAACATTCAGTAAAATCTTTGTAGTGTGTGCAGTGTTACACATGAGTAGCCGGTTGATAGGAATAACTGAGGTGGAGGCGGGTGCACTGTTAGTGGCATTAAGAGGCATCATCTGGTTCATAATGAAGGATCAGAATAAGTGTGAAATAAAAAAGTGGTAAATTGTGCATTCAGTGCTGTACCATGCATGGACTGACCACATTGCTTTAAACGCAGGCTACCCAGAAAACTAAGTACATGCTGTATTCATTGTGGTGGTACTGGGCAGTGCTGCTGTTTGTGGGCATGCGTGGACACACATCAAACAGATGATGCAGCACTGTTAGGATCTGAAGAAGAGGTGTAGGGCACCCACAGGAGCCTTACTGCACCAACCATTACATCATCTTTCTCTGGAGGTTCCCTGTCATAGGCGTGATCCATATCACTAACTGAGGATGGTGTGCTGTGTGAGTGTGAACAGTGTGGTGTGTTACGGGTAGCATCAGCAGTAATAGCCCATTCATATCTACATTCATGACACCCCACAGTTTTCTTAACCTTGGATGGTGGTGTGCAGGTGGTGGTATGGGTCCTAGCTCTTGCCTCGTTTTTCACACCGTGACCTTCCACACCAGAGGTAGCTATCCGGTGCCACAAGAAGAGCAGTGGCCATGATGATCAGCCGGACAGGGGCATCTGCAGTGCACAGACTCATTACACCGCCTCTCTGTAATGCTACACATCTAGTCCGGGTACTCCTGCAGTCTGTCATGCAAACCAATGTCCTCCTCAGACAAGCTCAACTGTAGCCGCATCAGATTCGGTCTGTCACTATATAATGGCAGTGCAGAGTTGTTCAATGCTAGGAGCCTAAAAAAAAAAAAAAAACACTCCATTCCCTGGAAGCTCTCTATACCCTAGAGAATGCTGATCTCTGTGCAGTCTCAGAGATGTGGTTTAAAGCTGCGGACAACATGCCAACAGTGCAGGGTTATAATGCTTTCCATACATTTAGACTAGCTACTTCACAGGCATGGACTAAAGGTTGAGGCGTCTCTATTTTACATCAAAAATAATTACACTTCACGGCTGGTCAGACAAGGCAATGCACTTGAGCTGCTCCCTGTTCAAATCACCACAGGTAAAACCCAATACCACTTCTTGCAAGCTATGGGTCCCCCGCTGTGACTTGGGAAACCCATACCATGTATCTAAAACTTATTAGAGAAGCTAACCGTCCACAATACCATATTTATGGGTGACTTTAATTACCCCACTGTTAACTGGGAATCCTATATGACATCAAACGTACATGCACAAAGATTCCTGGGTTTTGTAAAAATATACTCCCTGGACCAGATAGTCAGTAAACCAACTAGGGGTGCAACTATACTGGATCTGGTCCTCATTAATATGCGAGAGTGCTGCACCCCCCCCCCCTACTGTACTGCTTTCCTTGGTAAGGTTAGACTGCAAAATAGTAAACCTGGACCCCCAGCTAAACCGGGAATATGTAAGAATTATTTTAAGGCTAACCTCCTGTTAAGTGAGAACCTGGCAAACTTTCAAGCCCCTATTAACCCTGAGAACACTCTATGCAGAACTGTTCACAGAAACCCTGCACGAGCATGTTAATAGCTGTATAAAGGCAGCTGTACCCACCAGGAAAAAGTACAGAACTCTCTCAAAAAAACAAGCCACCCTGGTGGAATCACAAAATCAATCTGATGTATAACAAGAGGAAGAAAATCATGGCAAAAATTAGGAGGTGCAACACCCATCAAAATTAAAAACACTCTACACCTCAGAGGACAAAGTCTACCAAAGCCAAATTTGAGGTAAGTTTGGCCTCTCAGGCCAAGGACAACCACAAAGCATTCTTTAGCTATGTCCCCAACCTCAAAAGCAATACACAATTGTGTGCAGAGCTCATTGTAAATGGAGCCATTTGTACTGAGCCAGAAGATATAGCAAACCTTCTGGCTGAAATTCAGCTCCAAATTCAGTTCCAACTTTACTCCTCTCTTCCCCATCAACCTTCCCTCAGGAAATATCAAATGGAACCCCCCCCTACTATCACTAGGGAACAGGTCCTTAATGCTCTCTCTAAGACCAAGAACACTGCATCAATGGGCCCAGACAATATCCCAGGATGCCTTCTAAATAACATGAAACATGACTTATTAGGGCCTCTAGAATTACTATTTAACTGTAGCCTCCAAACAGGCTTTGTGCCTCCTGAATGGAGAGGCAGCAGTCATCCTCTGCACAAAGGTGGGCCATCTACAGACCCATAAGTCTCTCTAGTCTAGTCTTGTCTGTAAAGCCATGGAAAGAATTATCATGGGGGATGATCAGTAGGGGTAAAGTAAACCTCCAGACACTGGACCTAACCCAGTTTGATTTTGTAAAAGGCAGATCATACCTACTCAACCTGGTGGATTTATTTGAGAAGGTCACCAAAGCAATGGATGAGGGCCGAATTGTTCACACTGCCTACCTTGACCTGGCCAAGGCATTTGACACAATACCCTACTTTGGTATTGACAAACTCAAGAGGTTGGGTACAAACCTGTATGTCATCCGGCAGATAGCCAACTGGCTTGGAGACAGGACCCAGAATGTTACAATTTGGGAGTCCACCTCTACAGAGAGGCCAGTCACAAATGGAGTCCCTCAGCTATCGGTCCTTGGAGCACTTTCCTTTTTTTTTTTTTTTTTTTTTTTTTTTTTGGCATTTACTTCTCGGAAGTCAAGGCCAATGTCTGTGTTCTCTGGCTAACTAAATTTGCAGATGATTGCAAATTAGGAGCTGTCATTGAATCTCAAGCTGACAGAAATATTCTCCAGGAGGGGCTGACATAAACAACTGGTGTCAAGAGTCATGGGCTAAAACTAAATGCATATTAGTATCCTTTGGGAAGTTATCCATCCCTGGTAACTGTCATATTGACAACACATCCCTTAAGAGTTGATCCAGTAGTTAGGGACTTGGGGAAACGCACAATAATCTAGCTTTGGATCATCACATGTCTACAGTGGTGAGGAACTCTTTTTATGTTGCACAACTTTGGTATGGCATCCAAAGACGTCATTGTTCCACTGTATTCGGCATTCATCAGACCTATCGTTGAGTACAGTGCCCCCTTTGGTATGTAGCTAACCAGGCCTATCCAACAACTAGAACGTCCACAAAGGTTCCTCAGTAAAAGAATACAGGGCATAAGTAATATGTCCAGTGCAGACCACCTCAAGGCCTTATCCCTGTATTCTGTCTCCTACAGGCTTTTGAGGGGGGATCTATGCCTGGCATACAGGGCATTGTCAGACCCCACTCTGGATCTCCTGCATATCCAGAAAACAAAGTACCAGAATTACCTGTTCTAAAGATTTAAACCTTGGCTGTGATGGAAATAGGATCTGCTGGAGAGAGAGGTATGTATCCCAGAGACTACATTGTCTATGGTATAGGCTCTCCATCTATGTGAAGCAGAGTTCATCCCTAATCCATTTCAAGTGCAACTTAGGCAATTGGATGGGAAACTGGTAATTCATCCCTGGGGTGGCACCTGTGTGTCTGGTGCAAAGAGGTAACTTGTAAATGGTTAATCTCCCAGGCCTATGCTTACATTTATTAAGGGTATCAGAACTTGTCAGATTTTGGATGCAAGGCTAGGCCTTAAAAAGGCCCTTGTGGTTGTTGGCCTAGTAAACTTCTATGAACCTATGAATGGGGTGATACCCTTGGCATGGCCTAACCACTGGTCTGCTGATCCCTGAGGTCAGCTTCATGCTCTGGAGGTGGAATTGACAAAGGGTGACCTTGCTACAAGAGAGGAGGGTGCTCCCTGGGCTGGTGTATTCACTTTGTTCTAAGGTGGCATTCTGGGTCTGAGGGGTGTGTTTAGAACATTGTGAAAGCTGTACCCTTTGAAGGAGGTGAGAATAATGCCATCACATTACCCACATATACCACTGATTCATGACTCCCAACTGTGCTATTTTTTTGCCACGATTGAGCCAAGACAGTTTCCTGACATCAGGCATGCCTTTTATAAGGACAAGAGGAAACAATAGTACCTGTGAAAATGCATAAAATGATCCAGTCTGTGAATGCACCCTTCAGCACCCACAGCCTAACGAAGTACTCCTGGTCCTAAGTTTTCCTTGACTAAACTGCTATTACAGTTGTACACCTGATGTGCATGTAACAAGCCGGGCTCATGGTTGTATAGCCATCAGCAAGGTAGTGTGGATAGTACTACATGTTAGACTTATCAACCTGGAGCATCACAAATGGATATTTGAAGAACTGTGTACAGTTCAGTTCGGCACCAAAAAAAACCTAATTTCACCATAGGTACCTGAACTGTGTTAACCCCCCCCCCCAGCCAGAAATAACTGGTTATTTTTTGTATTTGTCAACAAAGACTCTTTATAGACTTCCACACATAGCTTTCTGCTCCTGTGTCAGATGGGTTGCCTTGGTGTGTGTAAGAACAGTCATGTTGGTGAGCTTTGTTTGGACCTGCTTTGAGGTATGATGTTGCCCACTGATGGCACTGATTTCCTGTCTAAGGTCTTGCCAGATAGATGCATGGAAGGCCCAGTCAGATCTTTGTTTTGGAACATCCGCCAGCGATGCTTATGGAGATCCTGAAGTAGGATGTCATTTTCTGAGTGGGAAAATTCACCCCTGTAGCGACTGTCACCTTAAGGTATCCATCTGCAACCTCCTTTTCCAATTTTTACACATGGGGTTTGGGGTGTAGCATCAACAGTGACAGTTGTGTAGAGCCAGTGCTCACACTGCTGGGTGGAGGCTTGACAACATATATAATGTGAAGGAAAGATGTCCTTTTTAAAACTGGTGCCATGTCTTATACACCATACCTCTCCTGAGTAGTGCACACAATAATCTAATGTTGGGAAGACTCCAGTTAATGTGCCATCCATTAAGTGAGAATAGCTATTGTGTACCGTTGCCATCCTTGTGGTGGTGGTAGAAGGTATGTTTTTCTGGTTGTTGCTTTGACTTTGGACTGAGAATTGCATTAACTTGAATAGGAAACCTTGTGGAAACATGCCTGTATCTGGGACAGATAGTGTCTTTGGGCCTGAGTGGTAACCATACTGCCTGTGTGTAAACTGTGGAGGATTAAAGGTGCGATAAATGCATTGTGTTGATCCACTAAACTGTGCAAGTGCTACAAGCCTAGAAGAGTATTTGCTCACTAGTGTTCAGCAACATCCCTGACATTGACATGCATGTCAAGTAAAGTATGTCTACTCCTACAGAGCACTCAACTGATATGAACCTTGACCCTTGAGCATAGCATGTGTGCAACCCAAGGTTAGACTGAGGCCTACACTAGGGCATCCATCAGAAAGTGAATGCTATCTCCTAGTGTCACCACAACTCCCCCTACATGGAATGCATGGAGGCTTGTTCCCCCACTACAGAACAATACATAATGCAGACATACCCTATGTACCCATATACTAACCTATGAGCCCCATCTTGGTACAGATGTGGGAAAAGAGTTGCAGAAATGCTATAGGAATTTTGAATTTTAGGAATATCCTTTCCCTAAAGGGTGATGCCTCAAGCAGGCTATACATGTGTTTGCTGTAAAACATGCACACTTGTTGAAAGCTTTGGTGACCACCTCCACATTTTAGCCCCCCCCCCTCGGGGGGGGGGCAAGCTTCCATCTCGTGTGTTTCTGCACCCCATCAGAAAAACGTGTATAACTTTAAGGACTTGCATGGTGCATTGATGACATGACAGACATAAGCCTTTACAGGACATCAATCCTTTTACAGCAGCATATGTGAGCTAGAAGGTGCTCACTTTAAGGGTAACCAAGACATGCCTATTAACTGTGTATCGGACTTTCTGTACTCTGTCTATGCTAGGACCTATGTCTCCCACAAGTTATAAAATGCAGCAACCCTTACTGTTTTGCAGGTGAACTACTGTGCTCTATTTCCTGTAACTAACTTTCCTGCTATGGTATGACCCCTGCCCTTGTTCATGTTGTCTTAGTATGCACCTGCTGGCAGATGCATCCACTGTCTGAACCCCCTACACAACCACAGTGACCTGTAGTTCACCAAATAACCTACAAGTGCAGCATTTGTAATGGACAAAAATAAAAATACTGTTTTCTAATTACTTGCCTGTCTTGTTGCTTTTGTAGATTTCAAGCTTACATCTTACTTGCGCTTTGCATTACGGCACACTTTCTTGGTGTAAAGAGCATGCTGTACTAATGGCTGCAGCTGTTTTTTATTTTTTCATCTCGTCTCACTGTTTTAAGGCTGTTTGTATGGTCACTTTCACTTATGAGTCTAGTTAGAGCAAATGTTCTTGGACTGCACTTTTGTCATAGTGCACGTTGCTTATGCCGCTCTAGCATGCTCCTTCAACACTGTGCATTTACATGAGTACATGGAAAGTGCTTTGCACATGTGCCCATTGTATACATATTTTATATAATGTATATACATACACGTAGATATGAAGACTGATATAAAGGGGTGTGTGCATGTTTAAGAGTAGATGTCTGTAGTGGGGGGGGGGGTGTGAATCTCTTCTAGCCTTGGAGAGGAAAATGCCTCCACCCCTTTAGACAAGACTTAATCCATGGGGAAAACTGGCACTTCTTGAACATTGAAGTTGCTGGCTGAGTCTCCTTAAAACTAAGAAAGAACACTAACTGTAGCAAATATCATTGTTTCATAGTTTAGTACTAGGCTATCTGCCCTTGGGCATTTGTAAGCCTAGCCATAGTGATGTGGCTTTTGCCACCCCATGAAATGGTACAAAAATGTACAGAATAAATTTAGAATACTGTGCCTCTGTCTAGTAGTGACACAATGAAGGTCCCCTTATATAATAGAATTAGTTTACTGTGCCCCTGTCTAGCAGTGACACAGATGTGACCCCTGGGGTAAACTTACGATCTCCCATCCACTCATCAAGATTTCTCTTGAGAGTCAGTGAGGGGCTGGGATCTTGTTCCAAAGCATGGGAAGCCTCTGGGTTATGAATCTATCCCTCCAGCATGTCCTATTCCTACTTGTGCCGAGGTTTAACTCTTTAGCTCTCATGGCCCTGATGGATTTGGATTTTTTGAGGTGGAGCATGTCCATCAGATCCTGATTGGACATGGCCTTGTACGTCAGGTAGAGATCACCTCTGTGCAGGTGGTCCTGATGGATTTGGATTTTTTGAGGTGGAGCATGTCCATCAGATCCTGATTGGACATGGCCTTGTACGTCAGGTAGAGATCACCTCTGAGCAGGTGGTATGCTACTGAATAGAGCTGAAGTTTAAGTCTGGCAGAATAAGCCGTATGTTGGAGACCCTTGATCCTCTTGGTGAGGTACTTTTGTGGTCTCTCCAGCTGTTGCAAATGCCGGGTGTGGTACATACCAAATGGAGCATTGTACTCCATCATGGGTCTGATGAGTGAGGCGTATAGGGGTACAATGACGTCCTTGGATCTGGATGTGAATCCCTTCATGATGAGGTGTGCAAGGTAGAATGTTTTTCTAACAACTTTGGCAACGTGGGTGTCAAATGAGAGGTCGCTGTCGAATTGGGTCCCTAGGTCTCTTACTTTTTCCGTACTCAGTAGGTTGCTGTCTATGTGATAATTTGTGGGTACTTTGTTTTTCCCAAAGGGGATTACTATACATTTTTTGGCATTTAGTTTAAGGCCGTGACTCTGGCACCAGTTGTCTGTTTCTGTGAGGCCTTTTTGTAGGATGTATGTGTCCGCAGGTGTATCGACTATGGCACCCAGTTTGCAGTCATCTGTGAACTTTGTCAGCCACAACCCTCCCATGTTTGCTTTAACATCTGAGAAATAAATGCCGAACAAGAGGGGTCCCAGGACAGATCCCTGTGGGACACCACTTGTGACTGGCTTTGAGTCTGACATTGCTCCCGCGATTTTTAACTTTATGGGTTCTGTCCTTTAGCCAGTTTGCAACCCATCTAGTGACATAAGGGTTTACGTTTAAGCTGTTGAGCTTATCTATGATGCCCGAGTGGGGTATTGTGTCGAAGGCCTTAGCCAAGTCCAGGTAGGCTGTATGGACTGCTTTGCCCTCTTCAATGGCTCTAGTGACTGTTTCGAAAAAGTCAACCAGGTTCAAAAGGCAGGATCTGCCCTTTACAAAGCCGAACTGGGTGGGGTCAAGTGTCTGTAGGTCCCCTATGTCTCTGAGTTCCATAATGATTCTTTCCATAGCTTTGCAGACCAGGCTGGTTAAGCTTATGGGACGGTAGTTCCCAGGGTCTGTAGAGGTACCCCCTTTGTGGAGTGGGACCACTGTTGCTGTACACCAGTGTTCAGGTACATATCCTGTAGTAAGGCTAAGGTTAAATAGCATTTTTATATGCGGATTTAGCTCCTCTTGAGTTCACGTAGCACGCAACCTGGGATACCGTCAGGTCTCATTGATGCTGTGTTTTTAGCTTTGTTTAGGGTGGTTCTCACTTGGACATCTGAGATGACAGGGAGATTACATTCAGCTGGGATAAGTATTTCTTCTTTTGGGGGTGAGGGAGGGGAGAAATTTGCACTGAACCTGTCAGCCAGAATATTGGCAATATCTGTGGGTTCAGTGTATTTTTTGTTGTTGTGAACTAACTCTGAGCATATCTGAGGGTTTCCACCCAGGTTTCTAACATAGCTGAAGAAGGCTTTGTGGTTATTAATCTTTAGTGTCCTTAGCGATTTTTCTCTCAAAGTTGGCCTTGGATGTTTTTATGAGAGAACGTAGTTTTCTGCTAATGTTGTTTAGAGATGTCTTCCCTTTATGGGATTTTGCTCTGACGTGCAGTAGCTTCCTTCTTTTGTTCTACAATTTGTTAATGGCTGAGGTCCACCAGACAGGACACTTGCCTTTGGTGGAGAGGGACTTGGATTTATTTGGGATTGCATGATCCGTGCATTCTTGGAGATGTCCATAGAAAGCATTTGTGAAGGATTCGGCATTGTGGGATGTGGTATCCACTGGCTCAGTGGGCTTAAAGGATACCATCTCAGTCTTAAGAAGAGTGAAGTCTGCTTTTGAGTAGTTTTTCACTGTGGTCTTTTGTGCTGAGGGTGGAGGTGGGATATGTTTATCCAGGGTGATTAGTTTGTGGTCAGATCTCACTAGTGAGGGGTATACCTCCGGTGTGGAGCATTTTGTCCCCATGTTTGTGATTATCGGGTCTAGTATATTATCTCCCCTAGTGGGAGAGGTGACTAGTTGTTCCAGTGCATTTGAATTTATGAATTCCAGGAACCTTTGGGCTAGGGTATTGGGGCTAGAATAATGTACCCAATCTATGTTTGGGTAGTTGAAGTCTCCCAGTATGATGGTATTTTGTGATGCATTCATATCCTCCAATGTCTTCAGGAAGGCTGAGTGGGGTTCCTGAGATTGGGAGGGTGGTCTGTAACATGCTACCAGTTGTATAGCTGTTTTGCCTATGGTTAATTGCACCTGTATGGTCTCTGATGCTTCATGTGTTGCTACTAACCTGGAGGTGTGGGTGTCCTTGATGAATATGGACACTCCCCCTCCCTTTGTGGTTCGGCCTGGGTTTTGGGGTCGAAAAGCATGATACGAGGTATAGCCTGGTAGCGCTGGGGTGCTCTCAGCAGCCTTGAACCAGGTTTCAGTTACTGCACAGACGTCTATGTTCTCCATGCTGAGGAGTGCATTGAGTGCCTGCATCTTGAGATTTAGACTTCTGGCGTTGAGCAGCATTACCCTTAGTTTTTTTCCATTTTTGTTTTCTAAGGAGGTGGGTTTGTCTTTTGAGCCTTGCCTAAAAAAGGCACTATGGGGGTGGCAAGAGCCTTAGCCAATATCCGGAAGACCAGTGGTGAGAGGTATAAGCTATCCCTTGTGAAGCAGCGTGGCTTGTCCAACATGTCATCCTAGGCAGACAGACATTGGATCCCCTTAGAATGACACCAGTACTTGAGCCAATTATTAAAGCTGATCATCTTGTCTTTGTATTGTGGCATCATTCTTGGTGAGGGCAAGATACTACTCAGGGTCATGGTCATACCAGCCTGGGCTACATAATTGGAGAGCTCTTCTGTCTCTTTTCATGTAGTCCAGGGAGGTACATCTTGGGTCATTCACGCCAGCATGGACAATGACTGAGTCATATTTGTACTTGCTTTGGAGTGACTTGAGTGCGTGTGTTATGTGGTGGATCCTAGCTCCCGATAGGCAGCTCACAGTCGCCCTCTCCTTGTTCAGCCTGGTCAGCGGGACATCAGTGTGTCTGACCATAGAGTCACCTATTACTAGTGTATCAGGCATGGTGTTTGACCTTAAGGGCTGTGATTGGTTGACGCACTGATTTATTGAAGTATGTGTTGCATGTGTTTTGTTTTGAGGTGGTGGATTTTTGGATGTCTGCTTTGGGAGCCTCTGTTGTTTTGGTAAGTTTTTTTTATTAGAGCCTCCGAGTATGTCTTTGTGTTTTTTATGTGTTTGGTTTGCAGTTGTGGTAGGTCTATATGGGACTGGGATTGTTGTGTGTGTGTGGTTACCATCTCCTGTCTGGTCATGCCAGCCCTGAGTCGAGAGAGTTCAGCCTCCAGTTTGGCTGCATCTCTCACATGTATTTGTGTTTGTTGGGAGGAGGAGAGGGTTGTCTGTGTACATGAGACAGTTGTAGCATTGTCTCAAGATACCCAGATTGACCAGCTGAACTGGAGAGGATGCCAGTAGTCTACCACTCGACATGCTAGAACAGTATAAGAGAGTGCTGTGCCTTCAAGGGAAGTGGATATTCACAGGGGTGGTAGGTAGATGTAGTGCTTTACTTAGTACGAGAGTGCTTACTTAGTAGAGAAGTATTGAGAACAAGTGCTAGGCTTATAATATAGTGAGTAGTCTGATTATACTAAGAGTAGAGTTTCCTTAAGGGAAAATTTGAAGAGTAGACTTGGCGGAGCCAGAAGAAGTTTAACCGGCTATGCGCACAATCGCTCAAACGCGGATTTTAAACAGGGAACTACAAAAGAGCTAGAAATGGTCCAAAACAACCAATTACTACAGCTCTTGTGCTGAGGTCACTTCTACAGGGACAGGTAGGCTGCTCAAGGCTCCCCACTCCCACTGGTGAGCAAAGAAACTTCCTTCTATCCAAGTAAGGTAATGGACAACACAGGAACTACACCACAGCCCAGAATACAGCAATGCCTGTAAACTGGTCTAAACTAGTCGAGGAGAGGTGGGAAAACAAGGATTATTTTTTTGTTTTTTTTTTGATAGAAACGCACAGAAAATGCAGAAACAGTGATAAATCAGTTACACAGGCTAGCACACTTTAGTGGGCAGCCTCAACAGTTAAATTAAACAAACAAACTTTCGATCAAATTTGACTAAAAAATGCAGATTTTAAAGTAATGCAGCAAACAGCTAAAAAAACAGTTTAAGCTTGTTCAGGGTAAGCTACAGAAGCTATTCCAAGTGGAAAAAAAGCAAAGATACTTAAATCCAGAAAGTAGTCGCTTTTCTGAGTTCTCTGTAGCTAGGACCACGAGGAGCTTGTCCGAGCAGTATAGCCAGAAAAAAACGCCCAGAGGCGGATTTTAAACTGGGAACTACAAAAGAGCTAGAAATGGTCCAAAACAACCAATTACTACAGCTCTTGTGCTGAGTGTGTGTGTGTGTGTGTGTGTGTGTGTGTGTGTGTGTGTGTGTGTGTGTGTGTGTGTGTGTGTAAAGCCTCCAGCACTCTAGAACACAGACTGATGTTCTTTTAATGCAAAATGTACAGGCGGCAGTCTAACGCCGAATGTGTGATAAGAGACCTGGGGACCCAGGTGGACAGGAGTCTCTCCTTTAATAATCACATCACCTCACCTCAGTAGTCAGGAAATCTGTCTACATGGCACACCTTATCACAAAAGGGTTCTCCTCTAGGGAAAAAGAGGTCATTGTTCCCTCTACTCGACACTCTTGAGTACAATGCCTCTTTTGGACTGTACCTCACAGGACATCTGCAGCAGCTGGAAAGGCTACAAAAGTACCTCGAAAAGAGGATTACTGGCTTCAAACAGAGGATTACTGGCTTCAAACAGATCCAACACTGACTGTCTCAAACTTCAGCGTTACTCTGTAGCATATCGCCTACTCAGAGGTGATCCCTGCTTAACATATAAAGCTATGTCAAATCCAGTGCTGTTGGACATGCTACACCTAAACAAGTCCCAATCCCTCAGAGCTACACCACAATAAACGGAACATGCTGGAGGGATAGATTCCTGTCCCAGAGACTTCCCATACTCTGGAGCAAGCTACCAATCTATGTCAAGCAAAGTTCCTCATTAGCACTCTTCAAGAAAAAATCTTGATGAGTGGATGAGAAATAGGAAATGCACCCCGGGGATCACTTCTGTGGCTCATACTTACACAATCTAAACCCACAAATATAAACATTTTGAGTGTATCGACTGATGTAAAATTTGTGTAATATATTTAGTGCACGAGACATTTTACACAGCACTACCTGCAATCACATTTCCATAAAATTTTCTTTTATATCTATATTCCATTTTTTGAATCGAGGCAAGTGTTCCTCAATATTCCTGCCCCTTCAATAACTATATAGGCCGTGATCACTAAGATATTGATCAAAGAAATCCTCATTTTTCAATATATATCCATCCCTATCAAGAACTTCTCAAATTTTAAAACTATTACTACCATAAGTGATTAATCTTACACCAACCAATAAGTTTGGGAATCTTATCCATGCTGATTCCAACCATCAATAAATCCTCAGTCTTCACACGAGCTGCCAATTACTAACCTGTTTAATCAAGGCAATATCATAATCCCTTGTTATAAACTTAGTCTTCATTTTAACTTCGTCTGACCGTAACTCACTTCATAACTACAAGTATGTCTCTGTTATAAGAACTGGGCTTTAGGTATATTCCTAATAGTATGTCTAAGATGGCAACTACTAACTTCCAATATAATTCTTTAGTAAAGGGTTTACAGTGCTAACTGGTCACTATTATTCCATCAACTTAATTTGTGACATTCATGTCCAAAAAACCTATAGTGAACAATTCAGTTCTACCTATAAATCAGAGGTCCAATTCATTGGAATGTAAATAACCCACAAAATTCTATTGTTCAGTATTACCAGACCAAATACACAAAGCAGTCATCCAAAAATCTCCTCCACATGAGCTCCTTCTTAAATGGGTTAGAATCCTCCTAAATCAAGCCCTGTGCAAGATATCCCATAAAAAGATCAGCTTAAATAGGGGCCAAGGTAGTACCCTTGGCTGTCCCTTATGTTTGTAAATAACTCTCCTTACCAAAGTAAAATAAATTACACACTCAAGGGCCAGCCTAATCAACTCCAACAAAAACTCAGTCCTTTCAGAAGTACATGTCTCTGATCTTTACAACCAGTATTTTACGGCTATAACTCCCACTTCATGGGGAGTACCCATATAAAGGGATTGCACATTGAAGGTGCATAAAAAGATGTTATTGAGGACCTGTACATCAATAATTTTAAGAAACTCTGTCTCTTAATCATGCTGTAACAAAACTCAGTAAAGGTTTTATCTCTTATTCCAAATACATGGGCAGTGGTTCTGTTAAGGAACGCTGACCAGATACGATCTGTCTACCAGGTGGGTTTAAAACAGTTCACTATTTTTTTGGGCGAATATAAAACTTTTGTTTGGGATAAACTGTAAATTGAGCAACCAACTGTTTTTGAAATAAAGCCACTGGTTTTTGCTTCCACGAGGCACCCATCAATTTAGCTTTTTAGAATGTGACTTGGAATGTAACAGCAACTTAAAATAGAATATATTATCACTAAGTTGTTTTCTAACGTCAGATGTTATATCTCGCCTACATTCTTACCCTTGGGTTCGGAGCCAAATAATGGCTCAGACTCTGCCAAACTTTTCTAGCTCGAAGTCTTCTACTGGCTGGGCTAAGCAGGTATCCCATGGTGCACTGCTCCATATCCCCAGATCTCGTTTGCCAGTTGTGTAGCTCGGACGTGGTCTCGTTCTTGGCTGTGGCTAAGTACCTTTTTCTTGTCTTGAGAAAAAATTTTGTTCATAAACAAAAAGCTATTTTCATAGCTATCATCTTTAGTGTTTAAGGTTTTGGTAGTGTGCTTGTTTTGTGGTATCCCGCTAACTGTTCCCTCGGGCTAGGCCCGTTTCAGTTAGAGGACCTAGTCCTTTTGTCCTGTCTGATCACTAAACCGTTTAAGTTAGAGGTTTGGTTCTGTTCCCTTACCTTGTGGTCATTAACCATTTTAGTTAGAGGTTTTTGACATAGTACACACACACACACACACACACACACACACACACACACACACACACACACACACACACAGAAAACTGTCACAATAACTGGTTCCCTCGTTTTTTGTGATGTTGAGAGTCCGAGTTTCTTGTCGGACCATTTCTTAGATTGCGTTGTTGGTGTTTGTTGTGAAAGATGTCCAAAGATTCCAAGGAGCACAAACCTTGGGGTTTCAAAAAGTGCTGTAAATGTGGGTACAAAATGTCCATCACCGATGGGCATTCTGTTTGTGTCTATTGCCTGGGAGCTATTCATCTGCAGGAGTCCTGCAGTTTTTGCCATGTGTTCAGTCTCAGAGTGCTCCAAGAGAGAGAGTAAGCTGATCTTAAAGGGACTCTTGAAACCCTCTTTTGAAGAGGCCTTGGATTCATCTCCCAGTGCTAAGTCTAAATCATCCAAGTCAAAAAAGAGATCTCCGGCTCAGTCAGCTTCATCAGAGCCTCTGGAGAAAGTCACCAAGAATTGCATCGACATCCTCTGGGCCGCAGGAGGTGTCGGTGTTGATGGAACCAGCGTCTGCTCCACTAGTTATATTGGAACCTCTTCGGAGCCGATCACCCAGTCTCAGACCAGTTTCTCCTGAGAGGAGATCTCGATCTCCCTCCCTGTCCTCCAAATCCTCCAGGACCCTTTCGGATGTGGATGTTGATAGGGTGGTCCAGAGGCTCCTCCAGTCACCAGTTTTGGCAAAATTGTTTTCAGCTGTGGCCCAGTCAGCTCCGGAGCCCATCCTGACCCCTTTTTCGATAATTACTCCTCAGAGCGCATCTCTGTCTTCGGAGCCGGAGTGTTCCGCACCGTGTGATGTTCCTAGGCCGGTTCCGATGGCCCCTCCGGCTCCATCGGTACAGACCGGCTCCGACCCCGTCTGCTCCGTCCTTGGGGTTCAGGACTCTGGATTCTTTGGTCGGGCCCGAGGGGGACATCTCGGGACATATTTCGGTTCAGAGTCTCCCTCTCGGTGCCTTGGCTCAGCACTCTGACTCCCTTCATGGTCTCAGAGGCTGGTCGGTCCTCTGCCTCGTGGGGGGGGGGTCTGCCTTCGAGGCCCTGCCGACTGCGCTGGCCAGATCGTCAGCTACATCAGGCGGGTCGGTCACTTTCCCCCACCACTCCAGTGAGAGCTTCTGATCACCACCTATCCATGGACAGCAGAGCACCAAGGCCTAGGGATACCCCCACGAGTGGTCCCCAACTTTGAGGGCCCTTCAGAGTTCGTGCCTGAGGAAGCACAGACTCCCAGGATGAGTCCCTCCCCTCTGATACTGACCTTGAGGAATTGGAGGGGTCCCACAATTCATCCTCTGTTTCCTTCTCCGACATCCTGGAGATACTGAAACAGAGGTGACTGGCCGTCCAAAGCCCCTTCCGAGGAGGAGTCTGTATAATAATTTCCAGAGGTTATCTCATTCAATTTATATTGGACCCCGTTCAATCAGAAAAATCCCAGATGTTCCACCCAGTCAAAGGGATCAAGCAACCTCAGAGGTTTCAAAGCTGCTAGGAAAAGGAGCAATTCAGCGTCTCCCCTCAGACCAAATCGGATTAGGGACTTACTCAAGATTATTTTTGGTGCTGAAAAGAACAGGGGACCCGAGACCCATATTAGATCTCAGCCAACTGAACAACTATGTACAAGTCCAAGTTCCGTATGGTCACACTACAATCGATTCTCCCATTGTTGGGAGAGGAGGTTTGGATGTGCTCCATCGACCTCAAGAATGCTTACTACATGTGAAAATGGAGAGGGCATCCAGGAGTCACCTATGCTTCCGGTTGGGATCCAGCCATTTCCAGTTTCGAGCCCTGCCCTTTGGTCTCTCCACAGCCCCCAAGGTGTTCACCAGGTGTATGGCGGTGGTGACTGCACACTTGAGACGTCGGTGATTCCAAGTGTTTCTATATCTGGACAACTGGCTCCTTACCGCCCCCACCAGGCATCAACTAGCCCAAACCAGGGACGCTACCATCACTCTGTCAACAGTTTGGTATAACACTAAATTGGGAAAAAATCTTTGCTGCCCTCGCAGCGTGTCACCTTTTGTAGGTGCAGAATTAGACACCATTCAAATGCAAGCATTTTTACCGCAGGAGATCATCAGTCTTGCAACAACAGATACACATCCTGATGCCCCTGAGGAAAGTGAAGGCAAGATGGGTTCTTCAACTCCTGGGGACCATGGCAGCAACAATTATGTTGGTCCCTCTAGCGAGATTGCACATGAGACTTCTCCAATGGCTCCTCTTTGTTCAATGGTCTCTCCAAAAATTTCCACTTTCTCACCCCATTTTGCTCACAGACAGATGCAAACAGGACCTCAGTTGGTGACTTTGCTCCAACAATTTGGACGGGGGAAGGCCCTTCATTCCACCCATCCCTGTTGCCACAGTGACCACGGACACCTCCCAGATGGGGTGGGGGGCATTATTTTGGCAGGACAGTCCAAGGCACGTGGCAAGAGCACGAGATACATCTGCATATCAACGTCCTAGAGATGAGAGCAGTGCTACTTACGTTGCAGGCACTTTAGAGTGTTATACCTCTAGGGACGATTGCAATACACTTGGACAACATGTCAGTAGTGTGGTATCTAAACAAGGGGGAACCAGGTCTTACTTCCTGTGCAGAGGCCATGCGAGTGTGGCAGTGGGCAGTAACTTCCCAATGGTTTCTGGTGGCAACGCACATTCTGGGGAAGTCCAACGTGATTGCGGACAGGCTAAGCAGAGCTATTCTGATGCCTTAAGAGTGGTCCCTGAATCGCCTAGTTGCAGAGCGAATCTTCAGCAGATGGGGTCTGCCTTGCTGCGACCTTTTTGCCAGTCCCCTCAATGCAAAATGCAGCAGCTACTTCACGCTGATCCCCACAGGGGGAATCCCCCAGGGACGCTCTGGTTCACGATTGGTCCTCCGGTCTGCTTTATGCCTTCCCTCTGTTTCCTTTGCTGTCAAAGGTGATTCAGAAAGCGCAATCCTTGGGAAGCAAAATGATTCTGATTGCTCCACACTGGCATTGTCAAGTCTGATTTCCCTTTTCAACCATACATTGTGGACACTCCTTGGGTTCTGGACCTTCAACCAGATTTACTGACGCACATGTCGGGACAGTTCCACCCCTCCCTGATGACCCTCCAGTTGACAGCCTAGCTACTCCACTTCCATCGTTAGGCTTCATAAATTCTCATCGGAAGTGATTCACATATTATCTTCCTCTCATAAGCCATCTACTAGGAAGATTTATTCTAGCAAATGGAAGAAGTTTTCTGTTTGGGCGCATACCCAAGGAATTGATCCTTACACGGCTCCAGTTGCTTCAGTCTTGGAGTTTTTGTCTATGCTTTTCCATCAGGGTTCTGCATCAGCTACCATCAAAGTTCAATTGGCAGCGATCTCTAATTTTCATGTTGCTAATGAGCCTAGTCTCATGGCTCATAGACTCTGCAAGGCTTTCCTGAAGGGTACTCTGTTACTCTGTCCCTCGGTCTCTGAACCGATCATGTCCTGGGATCTCAATTTTGTTCTACAAGCCCTTACTTCACCACCTTGAGCCTGCAGCTTCCTGCGAATTGAAATTATTGACCTGGAAAACGGCCTTCTTAGCAGTCACTTCAGCAAGGCGAGTTTCAGAAATTCAAGCCCTCTGCCATCAAACCTCCATACTTCATCTTCCATAAGGACAGGGTTTGTCTTGGACCAAACCCTCCCTTCTTTCCTAAAGTGGCTTCCATGTCTAATCTTAATGAATCTGAGTTGCCTGTGTTCTTTCCTCATTTTTCAAACGAGGCAGAATTTAAATTTCATCAGTTGGATGTACACAGACAATTGCGTTTCTATCTGCACCGAACAAAAGATATCCGGAAGTCTGATCAACTATTTGTCTCCTTTTCGGAAAACAAAATGGGGTCCCCGGTCTCCAAGATCACCCTATCCAGATGGATATCTAGTTGCATCTCTTTCGTTCTACCACGCAGGAGGAAAAGATCTGCCATTTCCGGTCAAGGCTCTCTACTCGAGCTGTTTCTACATCTCGAGCTGTTTCTACATCTACAGCCTATCAGTCAGTGGATGATGTATGTGCTGCAGCTACTTGGGCTTCTCACACATTTGTTTCTCATTACAAATTGGACGTGGTTTCTAGGGGCAGGTCGTCCTTTGGCTCCACAGTTCTCAGGAGTATCTTCCTATGAGCCACCCAGGATGTAGGTGCTAGGGACGCTGTCCCACGAGTAAGAATGTAGGCGAGATAGGACTACATAACATCAAGAAGTTATGTACTCACCATAATGTTCGATGTATGTAGTCCATCTCGCCTCACATTCTTACTTACCCGCCCACCTTCCCCCTTCCTGGAGGATCTGGAGGTTAGGTGGTTATTTACAGAGTTCCCATTACTTTTAGCTATTCTTTTATCTGGATGTTGTGTATGCATGGGGTACGAATGAGTATTGCAGCAAACTAGATCTGGGGATATGGAGCAGTGCACCATGGGATACCTGCTTAGCCCAGCCAATAGAAGACTTCGAGCTAGAAGAGTTTGGCCGAGTCGGAGCCGATATTCGTTTCGGAGCCCACGGGTAAGAATGTGAGGCAAGATGGACTACATGCATCGAACGTTATGGTGAGTACATAACTTGTTTTCCATAACCGGGAGAATCCCATAACACTACAGCCCCACCTTTATCAGCTGTAGTAACAACCAATTGCTCGTTTACACTTACAAGAAATTATGGCAATAACAGTTAACACTTTGAATAACATGTAGATTCTGTAATGGTTGTTCCTCAGACCGTCTCACTTTAGGATGATATGGTGGCTGAAAAATGGACTTTCTGACTCAAGAGTTCTCAAACTCAAAACATTTTCATTGTCCCTTGAAGCATAATACTTATGGTTCAGACTACGACAAAACTGCTAGCATCTAAACATATAGTATATTGAGAAACAAACATAAAAAGATGGAGTATAGCCCAAACCTTTATTCAAAACACAAAAGTCAAGTTAACAATCAAATAATTTTCTACATTCTTAATCCGTCCCATTTACATTTTTCAACACCTCTGAATGCTTCTTTCACGTCGCCCTCTGTGCTTTCTCCCCTGCTTGTCTAAAAGGCCACCCCATCCCTAGGTCTCTTAAATAAGGGTGAGTTTACATCAGAGCAGTCAGCAATGTCCAAATAACTGTCAGTATTTGAGGGGTTTGATGAAACGTCAGACGTGCTGGATTCAGTATTACTAGAATAACTTTAAGAATTGAATAACTCTTACATTTGACCATGATCCCTCTTTTTTTCTCTGCATTTGTAAAACACAATGTTTTTTCTTCCAAGAAAATGGTTATGTAACAGGTACAAGGGGAATTTTAAAAAAGTTATTTTTTTTTAAATCCCCCTTGTACCTGTTGAAGTTTTTAAGCTTATCGACTTGTAAGTCACTTTCATAAGCATTCGATTCATATATAGTAAACTCTAACTGGAACTCAAGCAACTGGCCAAAAAATTTGAGTTGCAATACACAAACTTTTGTCCAATTATGCAAAAACATTTCCCTGACGCACCAAATTATTTTCCCCAGCAACACTTTCATTAGTCTGTGTTGTGTATGTACAAGCATTAAAATGACACAATAAATTACTTTACCCAGTGATCACTTCAGCAGTCTAACAATGTATGCATAAGCACTTGTCTGATACACAAATGAATTATTTCCCGAAGCAACATTTTCATTAGTATGTCCAGGTATGCACAAGAACATTTGCCCGAGCAACCCCTTCAGTACCATTCCTAGTATGTGTACAAGAGCCTAAATGAAACGCACACGCAAGCGACCCCTTCAGTAAAATGTACACTTTTCTATGCATTCCTATGTTGATTAAAATTAATTCTGTCCTTTTCATTCTTCTCCACTTGGGGTTCTCGCCATGCTTTTTTGCATCTAGGTGTGCAACTACGTGACCGTCTAAGCTGCCTGCTAGCCTGCGGCTGCAGCGTGATTGCGTCATGGTGTGCAACTCTGCCAAATGGAAAGCTACCTGGCCAGAAAAAAACAGCTACTCAAATGCATGCATGTGTGTCTGTGTATCATTTTATATATCAAATAATTTTTGTGTGCAATATCAGTCCTGGCTGTGCCTGTGGCATGGGAGCAGTCCCCTTTTACCAGTGGACCCTTCTATCCTGCTGGCTCGCCAGTTGCCTGAATGTCTGCCTGTCCATCTGGTGACTGAGGTCCCTTAGAGGCTGACCTGGAGCTGTCCCCTGTGACCTCTGGTGGTCAGTCTGGAGTGCTGTAGTTCCCACAGGAGTTGGGAAGAGATGATGGGGAGGGAGATTGTAGACTGGTGTCTTGATGCACACATCAACTACTTGTAGAGGGTCTTTGTGATCCTAATAGTTGCACTGCTGCCTGGAACTGCTCTGTGTATTTTCTGAAGCTGGGCCCAATGGGGAGGTCAGTAGCATTAATGACTGTCTTCCTTTGTGTAGCTCAGGAAGGACCATCAAACTAGGTTCTCATTATATTCTCCATAGTAGTATTCCTCTCTTGTATCACCCCCCCCCCCCAATTGTTGTCCAATTCTTCCTATCCTCACTTGTATCCTTTTTGCTAATATTTTTAAATATCCAGAATTGCCCCACCACTGTTAGTCTGTTTTCTGTTTTGTTTTTTTTTTTTTGTCCTTACTTCCATTCCATTTCCTACATTCACCATCTTCCATTTAAAAATGAACACCTGCCCCCCCCTCCCAAAATAAATCCTCTTCTCTTACATACACTTGTTTTCCTAATTTCTTATACATGTTTCTCATCTTTTACTCTATATCCTCCCATTTCAATGAGTAAAACTACATAAAAGCATTCCAATGTTGAGCTTGTGGATGTCCATGCTACTGTACGTGCAACATGTTGCTACTGCAGTTCATGATTTGACTGTGGTTACAAAATTCTCAAGCAGTTCTCTACTGTGGCTGTTGCATGGTTGCCAAAGGTATTTGTGAACAAAGAAGAATTTCCAGGTAACCCTAACTGGCTGATTAGTTTCGATGGCTGGTGGCAATCTTGCTGTTGGAACACCAAATAAGTTGCTGAAGGGTTAGATGCGTTTGTGTGTGCATTTTTATATTTTGGCTTTGTGTGTGTGTGTGTAATATACATTGTGTTTTTTTTTTTTTTTTTTGTTTTTTTTTATTTTCGCATGTGGGGTTATCACTACTGTAGTGAGCAGTATTCTGGTATGTGAAACGTATTTAATAATACAGCTTCAAACTTAGTGACTTCAAAGACCTTTTGTATATATTTTTGAGCTGTGCTGTAGTTTGCGTGAAGTGTTCTATTGCAATATTCATTTGAACCTTGATCATTGTTAGTGTGCAAGTGTTCATCGTACTGTCTGCTGCAGTAGCCTATGATATGGGTTCTAGCATGGCTTAGATACAGCAGCCAGTGTGCCAGTCTCCAGATGTTTCTGGCTCCCTCCCACACACACTCATCTAGACTGCTGTGGCTAGAGAACCCCAAGTGAGAAAGCAACGGCCTGAATGCCTACTTCTTTTTTTTTTTTCAGTATTTTCTTGCTTCTCTTGAGAGAGCACCTCTGGGCTTCACAGGATCAAGCATTTGGCTCTGATCTTCTGTTTCTGGCAGATAGATAGTTCCCTGTTGGGGAACCCTCCCACCCACAAATGTTTTAATATTTTGTTAGAGAAATGGTACTAGGCCTCTCTTAGGAGGTGTTTGGGACTGGCGTAATGGTGGTTATGATCTCGTACTTGCAGTTACAGGTTTGATTCTCTATTGGTTAGCCTTAAAATGGTCCACAGTGACAGCTAGCCTTGTACTTTCCTATGAACACTAGCTTTTTACTGTAGTTACTGTATAGCAGAAACATCTAATTAGAAAAGTTGCATTTTGGTGTTTGGGCTTAAGGTTGTCTGAGGCACTTTCTTTTGTGACACGTGCTGCTTTTGTAATTAGCTGTGAATCGATGGACTTCATTTTATGGAAAATGTGTCTGATGCTTGTGTCGACTCTGCAGTTTTATTTTAGATAGAGATATTTTAGTGAAAGAGCACTAATAACCACTTGTGAATTTACACAGTGGATACTGAAGGGAGTATAAGAAGGCTGAGTGCATATACTGGTTGTGAACACTATATATATATATATATATATATATATATATATATATATATATATATATATATATATATATATATATATATATATATATATATAGTGGTGATTTGCTTTCCCAACGATTTCTTCCAGCAAATGGACTTTTCTCACTGCAGGACCATGAATTCCCTTTGTGGTCCTGTGGCTCCTTTTCCCATTTTTTATTGAAACTTATGAGACAGAGAGTGCTGAGTGTAACCAAAAAGTGCAATGGAAGTACTTCTACTTCAGTTTTTCAGATGCTCACACAGTGAAGAGTTGGAGCAGGAGAGCAAGCAATTCCCCAACCCACACACTGAGAGCAGAAGAGTGAGTGAGTGATCACACTCGCACAGAGCTACATTTGCTGTAGTTGGTTTCCCTTTTATGTTTTTATTTTTAACTATTTGACTATTGCAGAGTGAGGTTAAATAAGTTATACAACCTCTTGTTTGTTTTGTTTCTGCAAGTCACACAAATGTGTTTACATGTTTATATAATTTCTATTAGAATGGAATGTACTGACAGATGGGTTATTTTGAGACTTGCTTAGAAAATCAGCTGCGTTTAGATATTAAGACTGCAGCCTAAACGTTGTTTAGTTGTGTAGTGGTTTTACATTAAAGGATTTTCTTTTCTGATGTGCAGGAATAATTTAGCATTTTCAACTATACTTGGTCATTAAAAGTTTGTCTGCGTACTGTTGGTTATCTGTATTCCTTTGCTTATTTCTGGGTTAGGGGTTTGACACTTTTACTCACACTAAAGTAAGATCGTATCCCCCCCCCCCCCCCCAAAATAGTTTCATGAAAATATCCACTGATTTTGGAGTAATGTGAACTTATTAATGTTTAATAAAGTTATCAAAGATGTGAGTGGTGATGGTTTGTGATAGTTGCAATATAATAAACGTATTTTTTAGTTTTGGTAGTGCCATATTCATTGCTTCTATACTTTTGCCATTTGATTTTAACTGAAAAAAAATGAAATTAATTATCCATCACTGTTGAGTGCAGATAGTATTAGCTCTATCGAGTTTTACAAATTGCCATAAGTTTTGAATTTAATACATAATTCTGTCATTTTGTATAAAATACATGCGTGTGCTTTTAAATAAAAGAAACACTGTAAAATGTGAACTTAAAGATTGTTACAACATTGCCCCCTTGCTGTAAAGAAAAACTAAGTCAAGCCTTTCAAATGTCTTTTGAAATGGTTTTGACATTCTTTGTCTAAAGTCAGCCTGACCGGAACCAACTTTAAAGATCATTCTGTCTATTGTGTTGGCTAAGGGCTAATTGCTAGACTGTGTATGTGAAATGCCTTTTAGTGTTTTATTCTCCTGTGCAGGTGTTAGCTTGCTAAATGGAGTTTCTATTAGCCTTAGAGCAGGTGTCAAGATGATGCAGTATGAATACTGGGAATACCCAAGTGTCAAAAATTATGTAATCTGGGGAGGACCCAGAGACTGTGTCTCAGAGAGAGAGGCATTTTGATATCCAACTTACCAGCACTGTGCTTATACTCGCATATAAGTGTTTAGCACTGTGATTTCTTGTAGGAATAGTTAAGGCTAGTAAAGATTAAATTAGTTTTTTGTGGTGTTTTTTTTTTTTTTTTTTTTTTTTTATATAAATCAAACCTGTCCTACTGTATTATTTTAGTTTGATCTGTGCACTCTTGGATATCTCTGTGGTGTAGTAGTTTTGTCTTGTGTTTTAATTATTTATTATTAAATATTTTTAAAACCTTCTACCTGTGGCTGCTTTGTGTAGGGATAACTCTAGAATACATTGCATATTTATAGAGGTTATTGTAATATGCCACTCTAAAGTAAGCCTTGACTGCTAGTCATACTGCCATTGGGTAATAATATTGCACAGTAATAATTGGACCCCCTTTTAAGGGTCTTTTAGTAGCTGATATTAACTGGATGTTGGCAGTAATTCCTGACGTATAGTCTGGGTAAAAGGGCCCAGTTGGAGAATCTGTGTCTGCCTTTCCCAGGAGTGTCTGTGAAGTTGTATAAATACTTATTTCAAAGTGTGTGTGTGTTGTCAGCTACTTGGCAGGGGCACAAAGCACTGGTTGGACAGAAAGGGTACTGGAGGTTTTAGCTTGCCCAGTTAGGCTGAGACCTGGACCCTATACCTGTGCCAGTGGGGAGTCCTATTGGGGACCTGGAGGGCAAGGGAGCAACCAGCTCCAGACCGACTGTAATCCCTGGTGTTAGTGGTGAGGATTGAGGCTCCTTGATTGCTGGGCCAGGGCACGGTCGTCGCAGTTAACTCTGGGGTTTGTAGTTTGATCTTTTAAAGTGTACGTACTATGGCCTGTTTTAAGTTTTTTTTGACGTGAATATTAGCTTCGCAAAGTATTTAGTGAGCTGCGTTTCAAAGGACTTCACAGCACTTTTCCATGTAATTGCATTTTATTTGTTTTTCTTAACCAGGTTATAACTATGATCCCACCAGATCATTTTCAGATTTAGCCCAGGGTAACAGATGTAAACCAAACAGATTTAAGCAGTCAATATATATTTGCAAAGAATAATAGCGAAAACAGCGTATTAACAATAGTCAAGTTACTACCAACAACTTCACTTGTGTATAAATGCTAGGCAACACTTTAAAAAAAAAATCCTGATTGCCACTCTGCTAGAAGTGAAACCTCTAAGGAAGTGGGAAGGAAAGCAAATGGTACAATACAGTGTAAGCACTTTTGCACTTCCTTGGAAAAGTTTTACTCTTGTGTGGCGACCCACATACAAATTCTTCTAGGGAATGTCCCTAGAAGAAAGAAATGGTTACTCCTACTTATTATCGAGACATTTTTCTACACTTTCCCAGAATATGGTTCGCAATTTCACCCTTTGGCAACGCATTCTTTCAGATAAATGGTTCCTTCTGAACAGTTCAAGAGGGTTAAAATGGCACTGATAGATGTGCCTTGTTTTCGGGGAATCTTCCCTCTTTCCAAACCAAACAAAAAAATTTCTCAACATGTCTAAATTCAAGTTGTTGACCCTATAAAGTCTGTTAACCTCTTTCCCTTTCTAGGTTTTATGGTATATGTGTATCTTTTTATATTTTAAAAAAAAAAAAAAAAACAAAACACAATTTTGTGTGTCTGGGTCACATTATCAGCTAGCTCCAAGGGTGTTTACATAATGCCTGGCTTCTTGTGAGAGCTGGTTTCTTATTTCGTAGACTGGCTGTGATCAGATAAACTGCGGTGGTGGTGCTGCGGTAGCGTTCTTGCCTCACAGTAAGACGCTGTTCGGTTCGATTCTCAGCTAGAGCATCTTCTGTGTGGAGAAATGTGTGAATGGGTGTTCCTTCGTTAAAGGTTGTGCGTCAGAGCTGGCAACTCGGTACGTAAAAAAATCTACTGCAAATCATTAGTGGACCGGAGTTCCGCTGTGGCGACCCCCTAACCGGGGAAAAAGTCGAAAGACACAGACTGGCTGATCAGATGAACTGCTAAAACTGCAAAAGTCAGAGGTAGAAAGGAGGGAAAAAGCTGGCTGAGTATGAGGCTTCTCAAGAAAAGCTCTGGAGAAAAATGAAAAAAGAATCGAAATTTTTTTAAACCCCTTTATTGAATTATCACTTGTGACATAGGCACATTTTACTTTTAAAAGTAATCAAACTTTATTAAGATAAATTTTAAACATGCTATGATTAAATTAAACCTTATGCTTCACATATTCACTCATCTGGTCAGGATAAAACAGACTAACAGTTGTGGGTTCAGTTCAAGCAGCTTTATTATGTACTAACACATTGGGATTGAGGCTTAGTAACAAACTTATAAACTGACTACTGCACTCATACATGTTAACACTCTGGCTGTTCTCTCAAAATGACAGTGCTGCATGCACATGCTCATTATATGCATGTGTCTACACTTGGACATGCTGCTTAAAATTGCAACACATGCTCTGTTCTATATCCTCCCTCTTTGAGAAGTAGGTCATACACTAAATGGCAGCATTTATTGACATGCAATTATACAGGACCAATTCTTTGACATGCAAATCATACAAAACTGAACACACACATTCTGTGCAGGTTGCTGTGTATTTTCCACTAGGTCTAGAAGTACAACCTGATCGTTTCTGATAAAAAAGAAAAAATCAGAATTCAACTTTAGGGACACCATCAGGAATGGGAATAGGTACCGAAATGTGTTCTCCAGCATGAACATTGTCTTGGCTTATCTGAGATCTAGAGTCTGTATCACAGGTATGATGCTGTGATTTCCGATTCAGACACCAGAAGAAGATGCCTGCAGTTTCTCCTGTATTCTATACCCTTAGATTTCACTAACTAGGATCTCTGCTCTGCACATATACCTCTCACTTGACCAATTCGATCAAAGCTTTTCGCGGTTTGCATCCTCACTGTCTCTCCTACTTTCAACCGATGAAATTCAAGAAGATATCAGTATTGTCGCAGTTTGACCTCTCTAGTAATAGCTTTGCACTGTGTACTGCACAATGTTAAGTTGTCAATCTCGCCTTCATTCTTGCTGGATGGGTGGCTCCGACTCTGCCAATACTAAAGCTCGAGAGCTAATTCCACCGGCTCGAGGCTCCCCTATATCCCACAATGCTAGGCGGTAACTACTCTGATCTCGTTTGCCGCTATAGCTGACTAGGTGTTTTTCTACCGGCTCAGGCAGGTGAGTTAGAGTTTTTACCATATTAGGTATTTCTTAACCCCCATTTTTGTTCATGCCATAACCTTTTTAGTTTAAATATTTAGACAAATCGACCCCTGTTTCTCGGGTCTATATTCCCTTTCTTCCCTATTTTTTTGTAGGCCTTCGGCCCCTCCCTTCCCCCAGTCCTTTAGTGTGACTAAATTAGTTTAGTTTTTTTTTTTTTTTTTTTTTTTTTTTTTTTTTCTGTTAAGGGCTTGTGTGTGTGTGTGTGTGTGTGTGTGTGTGTGTGTGTCTTGTATTAGCCTTAATAATTTAATAATTTCTTCAGTAGAGGGTGTGTCTGTAGTGTGTTTGTGTTGTTGTCGGGCACTCCTTTTACGATGTCAAAAGACTCTAAGGTCTCAGGCTTCAAGAAGTGTGACTCGTGCTGTCAGAAAATGTCTCTAACAGACGGTCACACTTGTGTGTATTGCCTGAGACCTTTGCACCTGCAGGACTCTTGTGCTGTTTGTCATGGTTTTAGCCCTAGAGTCCTGCAGGAACGCAAGAATAAATTAATCTTGCGGGGCTTGTTAAAGCCTGAAGGCCCCTCGACTCAGTCTGTGTTGGGGAAGCCGTCCAAAACTTCCAAACAGTCGGCTCCGGTTTCAGAGTCGACAGCTGGAAAGATTGTCTGCTTCGACATCGGCTCCGGCCGGAGCCAATGTTTCCAAGCCTCATACTGTTACCTTGGCTCCGGCTGGAGCCGAGGCTGATAAAACTCCATTGGCTCCGATACTCTTATCGGAGCCACAGTCTAGGAAGAGGTCCAGATCCCCCTCTATCGGCTCTGTGCATTCGGCGCCAGGATCCCCTCTTTCTGAACGGAGCCATAAAACTCATTCCTCGCGGTCTTCCAGGTTATCTGACCATGATTTGCAAAGGGTAGTGAGTAGACTTCCGAGGCACTGGCCCAAATGCTGCATAGCCCGACTCATCAGTCAGTGGCTATTTCCGTTCCCCAATACATTCCTCCTCCGACTCCTTTGAGTTCGGAGCCAGGGCTTGTCGGAGCCATGACTGTCGGTGCGTCTGATCCGATACCTTCCCTTTCGGCTCCGTCGTCTGCTCCGGTCTCCTCCTTGGAGGGATCTTGGCGCCGAGCTTCCCTCGTCTGCTCCGAGGGGGCGAGTGGCATCGGACCCTTGTCCGACCCCACTCTCCCTCTTGGGGCTTCGGCGCTGGTGAGTTCGGCTCTGACATCGGCTTCGGAGCTGTCCCTGTCTATGCCGGGGGAGGTCCTTGTCTCTTCGGAGCAGGGGACTCTGACCTTGCCTGACAGGGGTGCCTTCGAGGTCATGCGAAGCGTGTTAGAACCAGGTTCTGCCCCACAGTCTGCTCCTTCAGGCCCCCCATCTACAGTGCCTGCGGTGATTTCTACTCACCCCCTTGTCTTAGACCGCAGAGAGCCAACTCCTCAAGTTTCCCCATTGGGAATTTCCTCCTCTTCTGAGGCCTCTCCTGACCCGGCAGGAGATCCCCCAAGGAAGAGGCAGTGCAAGAGGAAGCACATTGACTCCCCTGAATCTATCACCTCTGACACTGACTTAGAGGAATCCGAAGGTTCCCCTCGATCCCCCTCTGAGGATGTCTCCTTTGCTGACATCCTTGAGATCCTGAAAAAGAGGGGGAACTGGCCAGCCCTTAACCCTTCGGAGGATGAGTCAGTGTATCTTGAGGCGTTTGGCTCTCGCCCTTCTACCTCCTGGGTGTCCCCTCCCTTTGACCCCCTTATGGAAGTGGTGGCAAGGAAGGCTTGGACGGCTCCTGATTCAGTGGAACCCACCCCGAGGAGACCATCTAAATTTATTACTGCCCCTAGAGATAAAGATTTTTTATCCAAAGGTGTCCCTGTTGATGCCATGGTGGTGGCTGCGGCCACTAAGAAGGAGTTAGCTGATCCTTCGGTTCCTGTCCATCCTCCTAATGAGGAATCTAGGACCATGGACAGGTACGGCAAGCGGATGTTATCAGCTACCTTTTCAATGCGTTCGCTGAATTACTTATGCCACTTCACTCGTCTCCAGAGAGATTTACTCAAGGATATGGGTGAACTGATAAAGGATCCTACAGCTGAGGGGTTCAAAGACACAATGAGCTCCCAGTTGGCAACCCTGAATTCCATCGTTAACTCCTCCATGCGGCTGGTCTCATATGCTGCAGATGGGGCGAGTAGAGCCGCAGGCACAGGTGTTGCCTTACGACGTCATGCCTGGATGCGGCTATGCAATTTTGCGGACCCTTTCAAGGTGTCCTTCACCAATTCTCCCTTTGATGGATCATTCTTGTTTGGTCTACAGGTGAAGGATACATTGACCAGGTGCGAGGTAGAAGGTAAGACTCTCTCTGCCATAGGAGTCCGTTTTTCTACACCTTCTAGACCCTATCCCAAAGGTCAGAGGGGAGGAAAGATGTGGTTCCGCAAACAATCCCAGGGAGTCTCATCTGACGCACAAGGCGATTCCTCTAGAGGCAGAGGGGGGAATAATAATAGACGCCACCCTAGAGGCAGAGGAGGTCCGCAAAACCAGGGTAGCAGAGAAATGTTCTCTGACAAACCCTTTCAGCATTCCTGAGGGGGTGTTCGGCTGTCCACCTTCGGAGGCAGTCGGGGGAAGGTTATCCCTGTACCCAAAAGCCTGGCTTTCCCTTACTCAAGACAAATGGGTACAGTCGATCATATCCGAGGGTTACAAAATTCCCTTTATTCACATCCCATCCCAACCCAAAAGATCCCTTCCAGACGTTCCACCCGGTCTAAGGGAACAAGCAGCATTTGAAATTTCAAAGCTGCTATCAAGAAGAGCTATCCAATCAGTCCCAGCAGACCAGCAAGGATCCGGAATCTACTCCAAATTCTTTTGGGTACCAAAAAAAAACAGGGGACTGGAGACCCATACTGGATCTCAGCTACTTAAATAAGTATGTCAGGAAAACAAAATTTCGGATGGTCACGCTACAGTCCATTCTACCCTTCTTGGGTCAGGACAATTGGATGTGCTCTATAGATCTTCAGGATGCGTAGTACCACATCAAGATGAACAGATGCTCCAGGAGATATCTCCGCTTCAGGCTGGGAGCCAGTCACTACCAGTTCAGGGCCCTGCCCTTTGGTCTCACTACAGCCCCCCGTGTGTTTACCAAATGCATGGCAGTGGTCGTGGCTCACTTGAAACATCAAGGGTTCCAGGTGTTTCCATATTTAGACTGGCTCCTTACCGCCACCACCAGACATCAGCTTCTTCTATCCAGGGACTTCACCATCCAATCTTGCCAAGCTCTAGGCATTTCGATAAATTTCGAAAAATCTGCCTTGTCGCCTTGTCAATCTATTACTTTTATAGGCGCCACCTTAGACACACTCAATCTTTCAGCCAGACTCACAGAGCAGAGAGTGTCAGACATTCGAAAACAAGTTTCCCTTCTCTTACAATGCAACAAAGTCAAAGCCAGACTAGTTTTGAAGGTGTTAGGACTCATGGCAGCAGCTATTCCCCTTCTCCCCTTAGCCCACTTTCACATGAGGATCCTCCAATGGATGCTGTTTACTCAATGGTCCTTTCAACAGCTCCCAATTTCCCATACCATATTGATAACTCAATCATGCAAGAATCAACTGTCTTGGTGGATCACATCACCTCAACTTCTCAGAGGAAGACCCTTCACCCCCCCCCCAGTCGCCACGTTGACAACAGACGCCTCCCTGATCGGGTGGGGGGGGCATTATCAGGGCAGGACAGTCCAAGGCACGTGGCAACCTTTAGAGTGCCACTTGCACATAAACATCTTGGAGATAGAGCAGTGCTTTTAGCGTTGCAAGCCCTTCACGACTCTCTTCCCACTGGGACTATTGCAATTCAAACGGACAACATGTCCGTAGTGTGGTACATCAACAAACAAGGCGGAACCAGATCATACCCTTTATGTCGAGAGGCACTCTGACTTTGGCAATGGGCGATCTCTTCTCAGCGTTTTCTGATAGCAACGCACATTCCCGGGAAATCCAACGTTATTGCAGACAAATTGAGCAGGGCAATTCTCATACTCCACGAGTGGTCTCTAAAGAAATCAGTTCTAGAAGAAGTAATCCTAAGATGGGGCAGCCTTGCTGCAATCTTTTTGCTACTCCCCAAAACAGCAAGTGTCACGACTTCTTCACTCTCTTCCCGTTACCAGGCCATCCCACCAGAGACGCTCTAGTCCACGATTGGCCCCGGGGACTTCTATATGCCTTTTCCCCCCTTTCCACTGATATCTCAACTAATTCAGAAAGCAATCGCCTTGAGAGTGACAATGATCCTCATTGCCCCTTACTGGCCTCGACAGATATGGTTCCCCTTTCTTCATCGTTACCTTTTGGAGCAGCCTTGGCATCTGGACCCAGTACCAGATCTGATAACCCACCAATCGGGTCAGCTGCACCAATCTCTGCCCTCTCTAAACCTCACAGCATGGTTTCTCTGATTCCAACCTTAGCCAGGCTTCCCTCAATATCTCGCTCTGTCCGAGATAGCTTGATAGCCTCTCATAAATCTTCTACCCGGAAGATTTATAGTAGCAAATGGAAACTCTTCTCTTTTTGGGCAACATCAAAAAACATAGATCCCTTTACTGCACCTATCCAATCTATTCTAGACTTTCTAGCAGAACTCTTTCATTTAGGATCATCTGCATCTACCATTAGAGTTCAATTGGCTGCCATATCTAATTTTCATGTTGGTGTTTCAGAGTCTAGCATCATGGCTCACAAACTCTGTAAAGCCTTTTTAAGGGGCGTATTTCTTCTCAAACCTCCAATCAAAGATCCCTGGCCTCAATGGGATTTGAACTTGGTTCTGGCATCTTTAATCCCCCCCCCCCTTCGAACTGGCGGCTTCATGTTCTCTGAAGTTGCTTTCTTGGAAGACACTTTTTCTGGTAGCTATAACTTCAGTGAGAAGGGTATCTGAACTCCATGCTCTGTGCAGTTGTCCTCCTTACTTAGTGTTTCACAAAGATAGGGTATCCCTCCGTACTAATCCATCCTTTTTGCCTAAAGTTTCCTCTCAAATAAACCTAAACCAAATTATTGATCTCCCCGTCTTTTTCCCTAACTATTCAAACAGGTCGGAACAAAAGCTACATTTTTTGGATGTTCATCGCCAACTTAGATATTACTTAGACGGGACTAAACAATTCAGGAAATCTAATCCAATTGTTTCTGTCATATGCGGAAGGGAAATTGGGCCTTCCAGTTACTAGTATCCCTCTCTAGATGGCTCACCTCTACAATTACCTTCATCTATGAGATCAGACATCAAAAACTACCCTCAAGACCTAGAGCTCATTCAACTAGGACATTAGCTATATCCGTAGCTTTTCAGGATAGGCTGCCAATAGATTCCATTTGTGCAGCAGCCACCTGGGCTTCTCATACATTCATTTCACATTACAAATTGGACATGGTTTCCAGAAGCCGTGCCAATTTTGGTTCCAGTGTTCTCAAGAGTCTGTTCCGATAGGCCACCCGAGATAAGGTGCTAGGGACGCGGTCCCATCCAGCAAGAATGAAGGCGAGATTGACAATTTAACATTAAGAAGTTATGTACCTACCATAACGTTCCATGTTAGTTGTCTTCTTCTCGCCTTCTTTCTTGTGTCCCACCCTCCTTCCCCCAAGCCTGGACAGACCGACAGGAATTCAGTTTGTGTTCTTCCTCTGGAAGTCGTCATTCCCACACGTTCTTCCACCTCTTTTATATCCTTTCTGAGGTCTGCGATACTTTTTACGCAGATTGTTTTGAGGTGGGTTTCCCTACTCCATTTTATGGAGACTAGGGTTGCTTTGTATAGCTATCAAACGAGATCTGAGTAGTTACCGCCTAGCATTGTGGGATATAGGGGAGCCTCGAGCCGGTGGAATGAGCTTTAGTATTGGCAGAGTCGGAGCCGAGGATTGGCTCTGAACCCATCCAGCAAGAAAGAAGGCGAGAAGAAGACCACTAACATGGAACGTTATGGTAGGTGCATAACTTCTTATTCAGCCAGTCGTTTGACTGACTGTGGGTATTCCAGACTGCTAGTAATTTGGATAAAGTCACATTCTTTTTGCAAATTTCTGAACTGGGTACTGTTGTCAGAAATGGCTTTGTATGGACTACCATGGACTGAGAAATGACATTTCAACTTGGTAATAGTACTGGACATTAGGTTAGATATTCAAACTGGCTTGAGACAGATTTGCTAAGAGTCTACCAACACCAAGTAATGCTGATTTTGTTCCACTGTAATGTGTTGGTGGCTACTGTTGACCAAGGTAGTTCAGGAATCTGTTTTAGATCGTGCTACTCTCTGCAAATGCAGTTTAGTAGTATTGCATACTGAACTAGATAAAAACACTTTTTGTTTTTTTGACCGAGCAGGCCAAAATACTAGTCCTCTCGCCCTTTTGGTAGCTTTGGAACCTGGGTGGCCACGATGCAAAATTTGAATTTATTCATGTTGCAAGGAAGTAGGAACAATAACTTTAGAACATTTGAAAATGATGCCATCTTCCATCAGCATCTCATCTCTGTAAAGAAAATCTGCTTGTTTTATCATGGCTGGACTTGTACACAAGATTACTTTCGGCATCCAACATTGAAGTGGTTGAACTTCTGCAAAACTGGATCAGTCTGTGTGATCTCTCAACTCGAGGCTTATGGTAGAAAAATACACTTCATGACATCAAAGTCAAAATTCCCTGCATGAAGGTGTTCTGTGGTATTTCTGGGTGATCTAGATAAGTTATCGGCCAGATAAGAAGTTTGCCTTTTGTATAGACCATTTTGAAGTTGTATTTTTGTAATCTCTGCATCATTCTTTGTAGTCATGCTGGAGCTGTATGCATAGGCTTCTTTAAAGTAATGACTAGAGGTTGATCAGTTTCGATCTAGATAGCTTGGCCATAGATATAATCATGGAACTTTGAACATGCGAACACAATTGCAAAAAGTTCCTTCTCAATTTGAGCATACTGCATTTCAGTTTGGGTAAGAATTCTAGACGGGCAACTGATCTACCTTATTGAAGAGTAACTGCACCAAGACCGAACTTAGAAGCATCGCAGGAAAATACTACTGGTTTGTGAAGATCATAGTATCTCTGTCGGCACTGATAACATGCCAAAGTCTGGGAAAATGTTGCCCAAATAGTTAACCATACCAAGGAAACTTAGTGTTTGGACATTGTCTGGAGCTGGCATCTCATGAATGTCTGGAGCTGGCATCTCAAGAATGGCTGCTTGTACGGAAGGGTCTGGTCATAAGCCCGTACTAGTAAATAAATGACCTACATAAGCAACTTATGGTAGCCTGAGGATTGAGCTGTAAGTTCACTTCACGTGTTCTTTCCAGAACTTTCTGCTTCTCTGTTATCTTCAACCAGTAAATCCTCCACTATTATAGCACACGGATAACCTGAAAAAATTTGCTCTATTGCATGCTGAAATACTTCACTGGCAGAATTTATTCCAAAAGGCATTGAGAAATCTGTATCTAACAAATTGGTGTGAATGCAGTCCGTAGTGAAGATGTGCGATCAAGCATTATTTGCCGAAATTAACTCCTAAAATTCTATAATAACATAGCCAAATTTGCTACAGGCAACCCTTTCAGAACCCACCACTGTTTAGCTAGGCTGTCTTGAATTCCAAAATCAGCTTAAATTCCACCAGCTGACCATTGTCCATAAAATTATATGCCAACCTACAAATATCCCAATGCTATCTACCCATATCATCCCCTACAATAATCTCAAGAGCCTACGATCTTCACAAACTTCTTGTCAAAATTTTAAATCAAATAACAGGGCTGGAGACTCAGTTCTCCAATACTGTTGGAAAATCCTGGAACCTTCTCCCCAGTGAACTTTCCTCACTTCCCTCTATCACTTTTCAAAACTAATTTGAAACATTTCCTCAAAACACACTGGCTGTGCCCCTGTACTGAACCTGATTGACCAACTAGCTCTTCTTACTAGGCTCAACCTACACTCCTTTTCTCAGTAAACAAGATCCTATCTTAATAACAGCAAACCTTCTCCTTCCACATACTATTACTTGCATCTTCTTAATTTCATCAATGTGAATACTTTTGTACGACTGAACTGTTCATTATTGGGTGCCTTCTCACTTGTATATTATGTATTGAAACTGCATGAGCATTATACTACTTGTACCTGATTTATACTCCATTATGTTATGGTGTTTTGACCTCTTTGATTATTTCTCACTAATGTTCCTGCTTTGAGCATTGTTTTACTTTTTTAATTTGTATAAATGGTTTTGTTTTATTCGGAGCTGATCTCCCCAGGCCTCTACTGAAAATGGACATGTATCCAGTTAGACTAGCCCGGTCAACAAATGTAAAATAAACTCTTTGAGGGAAAAAAAAAAAAAAAAGTGGCACTTTGCATGAGGGTGGCAACCTCCCTGACCTTGCGCATAGGATGATATCTCTCTCGATGCTTTCTTAAAGTCTCTTGGGTCAAGGCATATTCTGATTTTCATCTGAGCTTTTCTTTTTGAGCAACTACCTTGGAAAGACACACTTATTTATTTATTTATTTTTTTTGACATCACACCTTGCTGCACTGTCTTATCTAACTGGACCTTGACTTTGTCCTGCATGGCTGTCTGAACTCTCTTTGCTAGTCTGACCACTGGACTGACCTCTGGATCTACTTTCATGGAGTTTGCCTGGCTTATCAATCATTGGTATACTCCTGAGAAAAGCATAGGTGAAGCTGGAACAAGGACGTGTTTACATGCTTAACTTTGGCTTAAAAGAAAGTTTAATTCTTGAACTGCCTCCAAGACCTAATAATGATTGCACAGGTCTTCTGACTACATAGAATAGCAAGCTTTTACTGTTCCCAGCAAGCTTTTACTGTTCCCAGTCAAGTAGCATGAAAGCACTACTCAACCTTTGGTTTGAATCTCTTCACCTCCACCTCCATAAGCAACAAGCTTCACACAATTAGATAAATTTAAATTGCTCACCAGCTCTTACTGTAGCAAAGGTTTCTGCTGACATAACATTACACTTAAAACCAGTGTCTACTTTTGAGCTCCATGGGTTTACCGTTGATCAGGACGGTTCAAAACACTTCGTTTTTTGCCAGCAAATCTACTGCACTAACCTTTTAGTCGACCGCTGACGCACCATCTACAGAAAAAGCATGTTGCAGCTTTCTACGTGATCATCTTGCTTTTTTTGAGTGACCTTGAACTGGATGAGGCTTGCTTGATTTCATATACCTTTTGAAAGTAGTTCCATTTTTTGCACTTGTGGCATTGCCGATCAAATGCTAAGCATTTCTCTGACTGGCACCACAATGGCGTCAGTTAACAATAAGACTTTTTGGTTTTGCGGACTCTCACTTTTGTACTGCACTGAGCATGTCCATTTTGCTGAGCTAGTCTTGGAACTTGCTAGAAAGTGTTCTGCTGGCCACGTGCTGCATGCTGTCTGCTTGTTTCTAGAGGCTGCTGAAACCATGCTGTTATCACTTGCAAGCATACTCGTGTGCCTTTCTGTAAGCTGATGGATGTGACAAATTCTCTGTAGCTTCGCTCAATGGTAAATCACTTTCACAAAGCAAAATCCATCTCACTGTAGCATTAACACCATACACAAGCCTGTCCTTTTTATCAGCTCAGCTTCGTATTTTTTCTTTGCAAAATCATTTGTGCATGTTTTGGTTACCTGAAGTTTGTTTCTTTTTTTTTGTCTGAGCACCATATTGCTGCTGTATCCATCTGTCTTAAGAGTTTTTCCAGGAGGATCAAAAACTCGAAATGGAAGAAGTTTATCCAACAAAAAAGTGACTGCAAACAGGGGCTCTGCTTCTCATTTGTCTGACAGTAAATTTCATAGTGACTTTGTAAATGAAACCTATTCCAAAGAAAAATGCTTGAGACAGAAAAAGCATAGAAGTTGTCTAGAATCGGGGAATACCTTGTACTTCAACCAGAGTCTGGTATTGGGTCATGGAGATGAGCAGGAAGAAGACTGTCCACTGGAATTAGTGAATAAATGAGAGGCTGTACAACATCAGTCACATTTGTGAAATGTGGCTTTGCAGGAAAAAATGGTCCATCCACAAGTTAACTAAAGTCCAGTCAAGCCTATATCCCCACTTTAACATTTAGGACTCTATAAGGGGGGGGGGGGTAATTGTAAATTAAGTTAATTTTGTTTATTTCAATAAAATGTTTGTGTAAGTGGTACAGGATATGTACGAGGGTAGTGTGACAGCGGTGGGAGTGACGGATGCGTTTAAGGTGGAGGTGGGGTTACATAAAGGATCAGCTCTGAGCCCTTTCTTATTTGCAATGGTGATGGACAGGTTGACAGACGAGTTAAGACAGGAGTCCCTGTGGACTATGATGTTTGCAGTTGACATTGTGATCTGTAGTGTGATCTGTAGTGAGAGTAGGGAACAGGTGGAGGAGACCCTGGAGAGATGGAGATGTGCTCTAGAGAGAAGAGGAATGAAGGTCAGCAGGACTAAGACAGAATATGTGTGTGTGAATGAGAGGGAGGATAGAGGAATGGTGAGGATGCAAGGAGTAGAGGTGGCGAAGGTAGAGGAGTTTAAATACTTGGGGTCAATAGTTCAGAGTAACGGTGAGTGTGGAAGTGAGGTGAAGAGTGTACAGGCAGGATAGAGTGGGTGGAGAAGTTGTCAGGAGTGATTTGTGACAGACTAGTACCTGTAAGAATGAAGGGGAAAGTCTACAAGAGGGTAGTGAGACCAGTTATGTTATATGGGTTGGAGACGGTGGCATTGACAAAAAGGCAGGAGTTTGAGCTGGATGTGGCAGAATTAAAGATGTTAAGATTTGCACTGGGTGTGTCGAGGGTGGACAGGATTAGGAATAAGTATATTAGAGGGTCAGCCCAGGTTGGAAGGTTTGGAGACAAAGCTAGAGAGGCACTATTACGTTGGATTGGGCATGTGCTGAGGAGGGATGCTGAGTTGTTGTCTTTCGGCTTTTCCCGGTTAGGGGTCGCCACAGCGGAACTCCGGTCTGCTAATGATTGGCAGATTTTTGTGTCGAGTTGCCAGCCCTGACGCACAACCTTCAACGAAGGTATGCCCATTCACGCATGTCTCCACGCAAAAGACGCTCTAGCTGAGAATCGAACCGGACAGTGTCTTACTGTGAGGCGACAACGCTACCGCAGCACCACCACCGCTGAGGAGGGATGCTGAGTATATTGGGAAAAAGATGCTAAGGATGAAGCTACCAGATAACAGGCAAAAAAGGCCTAAGATATAAGGTTTATGGATGTGGTGAGAGAGGACATGCAGGTGGTTGGTGTGACAGAGCAAGATGCAGAGGACAGGAAGAAATGGAAACGGGTGATCTGCTGTGGCGACCCCTAACGGGAACAGCCGAAAGATGATGATTATTTCAATAAAATGTTTTGTGATAAAAATTGCAAGTAGCAAGGCAGTTTTATGTGGTGTATATTTAAATGTGGGATGGGGAGTCTCTTTAGTGTCCATGTTAACGTAAACATGTAGTTTTGTAGTTGTAAGAAATATAGGCTTTCGACAAAAGTAAGTTTAATGTGCTCTGATCTTTGCCAGGTGGGGTATAAAAGTACACAGATTGTATTTGTGTTTAATGCTTCTCTATATATTCACAGGTGTATTTTTTATAAGTATGCTTTAAAAACTAGACAATTAGAAAGCCATGAAGAATAGTAAGTTTCTTAAATCTGCAAAGATATGAGCTTGTGTGTTGCCCATTATCAAATGTTCAGTGGAGTCCAGAAGTCTGTAGCTGTACATTCTGTTCTGAGTGCAATTTACATAGGTTCATTACTGAATACTTTTCTATGGAAACTAGCTGTTTGCAAGTGCAAACAATTTAATCTTGACAGTTCTGAACATTCTTTGCTGCAGGAAATGCAGTCTTTAAAGGTACAGTGGGAAGCAGTTCAGTGAAAAACAGTTTGAAATTATGGGAAGTGATAAAAGAGCAGCCCCTTCCCATAGCAGCCTGACTACTTTAATGCTTTTAATGTAATGGTGTACAATTTTTAGTTTTTAAAGCTAACCAGTAGAGTTTTCTGAAGGCATGCAAGAGTTTTTGCATCTGGAGGGGAATATTGAGAAGAAAAAGAATAGACAGCAATCTGTGGTAAGTGGAAAAACTGGCTGTAGAATACAATTTTTTTTTTTTTTTTTAGCATGATTAACATTTTATTTTAGGTTAGGTAATGCCCGTTAGTGCAGCTGTCAGTTTTGGGGCAGTGGTTCCTATCTGGAGGGTTAAACTTCAAATGGAGATGAGAAGAAACTATGTAAAAGATCAGCCTACCAAACATTAGTGTGCATGTAACACAAGTAGAACGCACATAATAGTGTTTTTGAATGTGTAATAAGTGGTAGCAGTAGCTTATGATGATGATGCAATGTCCATCTGGTCTTGAAATTAAATGGCCTTACAGGTAAAGACAGAGTATTTAATTGTATTACGAAATGCAGAGTGCAATCAACAATGAGCAGGGGACAGATTTGGAAGGAAATGAGCATGTGACAGGATTTCAGAGGTGATAGCAGAATATCAGATGCAAAGAAACCTGGGAGTAATTATTGCTAGAGGGTCTCCAATAGTGATGGGGAGTCGATGGTAGATTGTGGCAGTAAGGGGCTGTTGGCAAGATGGGGATTATGCTAGCTTGCATTTTTATATTCTACCAAAAACTGTTGGAGCTTGAGCAGAATCCACTTTCAGCAGGCAGTATTTGTATGTGCAGTCTGGATGTATTGGGGGGGGGGCTAAAAGGGAAAATATAGCGAAATAGGCATTTGACATTTGTGTTGCAGCTACTTGGTCCAGTGTCCATACCTTCATTTCACATGACAAGTTGGAGTTGGTCAAGGTCCAGAGCTTCATTTGCTTCAACTGTCCTCCAGCATATCTTTCTGTGAGACCTCCCAAGTTTGATGGTTGGGGACAGAAGAAAGTAAGTCAGCCTACTCAACTTCTCTACCTATTTCCATCCAGTTGTTGTATCCTTTGCTCATGGAGTGATCATACTTGAAGCTACATTGGCTTGGTTGTGTACCCTTCATGCTCTAGGGTTGGAGGCAGGTTCTTGTGAGGGTTTTGGATTTTTTTTTTTAAGTGCAAATAATCTTTAATGGTAGGGTGTGGGCAAACTCTGTGTCTGGGTTGGTTCTGTGCTAGTAGGGGGAGGGTGACCTGGGCATTCAATCCTGGGCTCTGGTCTGGGCTGGATCCACTGGCCCATTTGTTGGGGGGGGGAGCAGGCCACACACCTCTATCATTTTAAGGAAATGAAATAGAATCATTAAGTAAATGAAAGTTGTATACTTGTAACAGCAACCTTTATAAACTCTTGTATATTATCCAAATACTTATTTTCCCTTTAGCACTCTGCAGCTTCTCCTGTTATTCTGAAGTACTTTTGTCAGCCCTTCTATTGCTTCCCCCATATATTTTTTATTTAATTGTACCCTCTTAAATTCCATTTTCATTTTGTCCCACTCGCTAACTATCCCTTTTGAAGAAATTTGTTTTCCCTAATTACTCCAATAATTTTGAAAACCTGTACTTTTAAATTCCTGTCTTTAATAAGTAGGAAAGCATCAGTGACTTGTTTCAACTCCATTATTGTAAATGTTATCATTGGATGATCCAAAATTATTGGATTTTTGTTGAAGCTTTCAGTTAAATACACAGTCTCGTGAAACAAATCTTACCTAGTCTAGTCCAGTTGTTTTACCTTGGTAATTGAAGTGCAATCGACTTTTTTTTTTTTTCCCTACTGACTTCACTTCTTTCATACCAAATACTGTCCTATATTTATTCAGAAGTCTACCCTCTCGTTATATTTTCACTTCTGTGCCCACCTGATGCATCCTTTATTACAAATCTAGTTCCAGTCCCCATCCATAAATATTCCCAGCTGAAAACTGAGGTCTCACAATTTTTTTAACCTCCAATGAACAGTTTTGGAATAAAAGTACAAGCCAGCATAGTCTTCCTCCCTTGCTAAAAATCCACTTACTACCGCAAATCTACCATTTTGTTTCTTTTCTTTGTCTCCCCTTTTTACAAATGTCAAAGCCTATTGTCATTCTTGTTTTCCTTTGTCCCTAATGCTTCTGCTAAATGCCACTCTGAAAATCCCTTTTTTAAATCAACTGTACTCAACTAACTAATCTAAAATTAAGGTTACTCATGCTAAAGCAAGTATGTTGCAGCCTGTATTCTACACTGACTGGTATATTGTTTTATTCTCTTTTTATTCCACTGCCAGATGTGAAAAAAAATGTTTGCAGTAGATCTCAACTTTCTAGACCCAAGGTAGCAAAAATTTGCTATTTGCACAATTTTATATTTAATATTGTTTGGGCAGCTTATACTTCCATTCACTTCCCATAGTTCCAAACTTTATTTTTTACTGAACTGCTTGCCACTGT